>NW_003852492.1:6610412-6703437 GCF_000181295.1 Otolemur garnettii | reverse complement strand
TTGTCTAACCAATGTCAGTTGTCTAACCAATGTCACTTGTCCAACCAATGTCAGTTGTCTAACCAATATCAGTTGCCTAGCCAATGTCAGTTGTCTAACCAATGTCAGTTGTCTAACCAATGTCACTTGTCTAACCAATGTCAGTTACCTAACCAATGTCTGTTGCCTAACCAATGTCGGTTGTCTAACCAATGTCGGTTACCTAACCAATGTCGGTTGCCTAATCAATGTCAGTTGTCTAACCAATGTCAGCTGTCTTCCTCCCCGTTGGTGAAGATGGCCTTCTCTTTCTGTAGCAAAGGACTGCACCTCTGAACTGCTCTGGTTTCAAATCCATGAGGAGCTCCTAGTTCTCAGCTTATCTGTTTCACTGAAAATTTGGTTTCTCTAGAACCTGTTAATCAGGTCATCACATTCTTCATCTTTTCCATTTGCTCTCTGATGAGTACCTTATAGGGAGGGGAACAGGAATGTGTTCGATGATACCACTTAGGTATAATAGTATGGTTGTTCTCTGGAATGGTGTGTCTGGTCTAGAACAGATGTGAAAAGTCTTGCGCCATACCTGCATGATCGATTTAGCTGGACTGACTCTCTCATTTAGCATGTAATTGTTTTTACCCAAACTGTTCCAGCAACTTCCTTTAGGGGAGACTTAGATTTTAGTCTGTTAGCTTGAGGGGACTCAAGAGTGAGAGTTACAGCCCAGATAAAGTTCCTATACACAAACACCTAAGACTGAACTAAAATGCAATGTCTAAAAATTAGTGGGTTAAAAATAACAGTGTAGATCTAATGATAAGTAGGGTTTCGAACTTAATTAAGAATATTGAGATCAGGCATGGTGGCGCATGCCTGTGATCCTAGCACTCTGGGAGGTTAGGGCTGGAGATTTGCTTGGGGCCAGGAGTTTGAGACCATCTTGAGCAAGAATGAGACTCCATCTTTACAAAAAAACCCAGAAAAAACAGCTGGGTATGGTGGCGCGTACCTATGGTCCCAGCTATTTGCTGCAAGATCACTTGAGCCTGGAAGTTTGAGGTTGCCGTGAGCTATGATGACACCACTGCACTCTAGCTGGGGGAAAGTATTAAGCCAATTTGAAATGAAAACAGTCTTCTATTATCAAAAAATGAGAATGGCCCTAAATATTTTTAAAATGATTTGTGACTTAAGTCTTTGAGTTACTTCTTCCTGAAAATGAGGGGTAGGGGCCTTTGGCAAGACATTCAGAGTGTCCTGTATCTAGCAGCACTAATTTTGGTAACAGAAGATGCCACGACTGCAGGTGAGTGGGACGGAACAGATGCAGGTGGGCTGGCCTGGGCCTGGAGGTTTGATTGCTTTCCATCTCCTCAGCTCCTTTTGACAGTGAGCTGTGAGCTAAAGCATCAAGCCTACGTTCGAGAGGTCAATGTCTCAGAGTCACACAGCCAGGGAGCAGCCAGATGCCTCCCTGGTAGGTAGCTGTCCCAGAAGGCAGCTCTGAGGGTTATTTGACCAGCCTACCCCTGTTCATTTCTTCATTTGCATCAAAGCCACTTACCAGCTCTGCTGCAAACACTTGCCTGAATCATAAGCTCCAGGGTCGTGCGGATCCCCAGGGATGTAAATCATCCCCACAGTTTAGAGGCGTCTTTGTTGTGGTCTTGACCAGCCTTGAACATCTCCTCATCTTGCAGAATGTGCTCCCCAGTTTCCTGACTGTTGCACACTCCTCCACAGCTCCAGAGAAGCTCAATGTGTGAGGACTGACCCTTTGGGATTCGGAGTCATATTTTTTCCCTGTATTCAGCTGACCCTGCTGGCTCCATTTCTTTGCTGCTTTGTTCTTGGCCACAATCATTTTAGATGCTAAACTCTTCATGTCTGCAATGTAGCTCACTGATTAAGATCTTTTCATGAACCATTATAAATGCTAAATTTGGTTTAGGTAAAAGCCATTTCCCTGCAAAACTCCGCAGGCAACAACTCATTTGACAAGGTCATCATGCAACAGGCAACTGTTATGCGCTTACTTTCTACCAGGCACCGGGGGCTCAGGATGGCGGGATGACTCAGACAGGCCACTCTTCTTAAGAACTTCACTCAGGGAGCCACAGCCTTGTAAACACATTAACAAAACACAGCGTGCTTTCTCTGCGCTCTTTTGCATAAACAATCCTATGAAAGCCCAAGGAAGGAAGAGACTAGCTCTGCAAGGTTTCATCAGTGAGGCTTCCCAGATGAGGCGACATTTGAGTTGGGCTTTTAAAGGGGGTAGTAGAAGATTGTCTTATGGAGAAGGCAACTGAGAGTCACATTAACCATGTGTACACATGTTCGGGATTGGCTGGGAACTGGGGGTGGAGAAGGGGAGGCACAGTGGTGAGAGAGGGGTGGGAGAGTCATCCAAGCCATCCTCCAAATTGCAGTGTTGAGAAAAATGGCAGGCTGCTGTGATCTAAGCAGGAACGCTCTTGTCACAGATTTGGTTTGTGTAATTTAAATGTCAGAAAAAACGATGAATGGGGCTGGTGAAATCTGAACTTTTAATGACCTCACAGGTTTCTTTTCTAAATGTCCGTGTTAGGAATGGCATCAAAAGTGTGAGAAACTTTTTTTTTTTAATATTTGGGGCTTCTCACATCATCAGGGGTATAGTATATCTCTCCTCAGATCCTTCTATTTTATTTGCTTCCAAATAGAATTGCTACCTCCAGGTTGATGAATTGCAAACAGCAGGACCATGATGATGGAATTCTTCCTTATGCCTTGAAGGAACTGTTTTAATTGTAGACTATGCAGAAATTTTGGAATAAAGATATATTTAGTTATTCGCTGGGATCTTAAAAATGGGTTTACATGGGGATGTGGTTGGATGTTTGTCCTTTCCAAACCTCATGTTAAGTCTGATCTCCGATGTTGGAGGTGGGGCTGAATGGGAGGTGTTTGGGGCTGGTAGGGGAGGCTCTCATGAATGGCTTCATGCCCTCTCCATAGTAATGAGTAAGTTCTCACTCTATCAGTTCATGTAGGATCTGGTTCCTTAGAAGAGCCTGGCATTCCTCTTCTCTTGCTCCCTGCTGGCCATGTGGCACACTCTCCTTCCCCTTCCATCATGAGTAGAAGCTTCTAGAAGCCCTCACCAGAAGCGGATGCTGGTTCCATGCTTCTTGTACAGCCTGCAGAGCCATGAGCCCCTGTTCTTTATAAATTACCCAGTCTTAAGGTTCCTTTAACCCAAGACAGACTGAGACTCAGGGTATAATATTGTGATATAATAAGAAATAAATATTGGTCTGTGCCCCAGTTCCTGAAATAAAGTTCCTAATATCCTTTCAGATTGGAGCACTAGCAGAATCTTTTGCTCTAATAGTTGATCTTTGACCCTGGTTCCTGATACAGAGCTCCTGAGACCCTTGTAGTTTCTTGGGTGGTAGAAGCCTGTTGTGTTCTAATGGGGTTCCTGGATAGTCCCAGGACAGGGGCTTGTTGCTAAGGGAACCAACCACCTGATTAGAGGGTTGGGGCTAAGAGTTGAGTGGATCTGCAAGGGCCAGTGATTTAATAATTTGTGCCTATAACATAAAGCTTCCATAAAAATCCAGAAGGGCAGGGTTCAGAAAGCTTCTAGATGTTTGAACACATGAAGGTGCCTGGAGAATGGGATGTCCAGAGAAGTTATGTACATTCCTAGCCTCTTATATTTTACCCTAGTTACCACTTCCATCTGGCTACTGATCTATATCCTTTGTAATGCCTTTTATAATAGACGAGTAAATGGAAGTAGAGTGTTTCTATGAGTTCTGGGAGTGCTCTAGAATATTAATCAACCCCATGGAGGTGGGATAGAAACCCCCATGTATAGTCAGAAGCACAGGTCACAACCTGGGGCTTTGGAACTGCATCTGAGGTGAGGGCAGTCTTGTGGGACCAAGCCCTTAACCTTTGGGCTCTGACATTCAGAGGACATTCAGGTGGCATCCACTGGAGAACTGGTTGGCATGTGGAAGAAAACCCCCCAACATCTGGTGTCAGAAGTCCTGTGTTGAGTGATCATGTGACAGTAGGAACAACTGTTTGCTTCTTTCCTATCTTTTCACACGTGGCCATTGCTCATTAACTTCATTCATTCAAGAAATAAGAAGAAAGTACCTTGTGTGGGTCAAGCCCTGTTGTAGGACTTTGGGATTCATCAGTAAATAAGACAGATTCCTGCCCTTAGGCAGTTCACATGGATGAACTTTATAGTATGTTAGAACATTGGAAGTAATTTGGGAAAAAGTGCACGGGGATATGGAAACTGGGAATGTGAGGAAGAGAATTGCAGTTTTCCATACATCAGGCTGGACAGGTGACACTGAAGAAGGTCAGCCTCCAGCAAAGACTGGAGGAGGTGAGGAAGTTTGTAAAGGGCATTTGGGGCAGAATAACTGGCTAGTGCAGAGACCCCCAGGCATGAGTACGACCTGCCTGGCTTGTTCAGCCAAGGAACAAATGTGACTTAGGTCGAGTAAACAGGTGGGAAGACCACAGTAGGTGTCGTCACAGAAGTAAGTGAGCCACCCAGTCCTCTGTAAGGAGTTTGACTTTTACTCTGAGTTAGATGAGAAGCTCTTTCAGATTTTTAGCAGAGAAGTTATTGGACCTCATTTTGTTTTAAATGGATATTCTGGTTGCTGAAGCTTAGATGCAGGGAGACTACCTAGGAGACTATTGACCTGATCCAAGCAAAAGATGATGGTAGCTCAGTCTGGGGAGCCTAGCAGAGGAAATAGGGGGTAGGTCATGGCTTTATGTTGAAGGTAGAGGCATCAGGCTGGTAGGGTGAGAGAGAGCAGATTCAAGGACAACTCTGGATTTTTTCACAAGAACAATCAGAAGGACAAAGTGGGTAAAGCTGACATCAATTACAAAGGAAATCTATAAGTGGAACTGGGTTTGGTGAAGGAACCAGACATTGACCTTGATATGTCTACAGGGCATGTTGAGTAGGTAGTTGGATACATCATGAGATGGGAAGGGGTGTGTGTGTATGAGAGAGAGAGAGATACAGGTCAGAGAGCCCCATTAGTTGTTGGCAGATAGATGGGATTTAAAGCCACAAGGCTACATGAAACTACAAGGGGAAGGAATGCAGAAAGAGAAGAGAAAGGAGCCAGATACTAAGCTCAAAGCTCTGAGAATTTCGCCTTTAATAGAAGTCAGGGAGGTGATTATGTAGAAGCATGACTTGTTCATCTGTGGCGACATGCATGTAGGCTGGTAAATAGGTTAAGACTATAACCCACAGGTAAGCGACTTGCAGGCCTTATGTGAGGCACAGCGCTCTCAACCACAGGCGTCCCAGATCCCTGCACAACTAAAGGGACAATGACAAGTTCAGGCCCTGTAACAGAATCTTAAGTATTTAGTCCTGAAGAATGGGGTAGGTTAACTGTGTGCCCACTAATGATTACAGCATAAGGGACTTTAAAACCATTTAAGCCAAACGGCTTGACTCACAAATGAGGAGGCTCACAGCTTACAAGTCAAATGATCTAATCAGGTCCACAGGGCGATTTATGGGAGAATCAGGTACAGAGATGAGGTCTAATGACTTCCAGGCAGTGCACTTTCCTCTAGCCCACCTTCCCTCCTGTAGGAAGTTTACTATAGATCATACCAAAGAAATAATATCCTGAAAATCTGACAGCATTTATTCTCAGCCTGAAATAGCAAGACTTGAACCACAAACACAAACCAGGGGTCTCCTGGGTAGTCTGGAGGCAACCTGTGTGCTACTCCTTGGCTGCTCAAAGTTGAATCTCCCAGAAGTGCATTCCTCATGCAGTGACCCCTCAGAGCAGGTTGAGTGACTGCAGAAATGCACACTGGAGGCTGTAGGAGTATAGGATTATAAGCAAACTTGTAGCAAAATTCCTCTTCTGAGAGCTTTCCTGCATGGCCTCACTACATTTGCAATAGTCAGAGTACCACTGGGACTTCGGTAATGTGCCCAGTGAGGGAAGTCAATGTGGGCAGGTGACAGGTGGCAGGTCCCAAATGCCTCCAAGGGAAGGCACCCAAGAGGTGGCACCTCACACATAAAGGATGCTCAATAAATGCTCATTGAAAAAATATCCTCATGGGCAATGCTCCAAACAGAGACATCTTACACAAGCAGGCAAGCCCAAGAGGGGAGAAGCCACTGTCTTTTGACTACCCAGGTGCCCTTGGACAACTTGGTTAACCTCTCTTTCTGCCTAGAAATGAGATTGGAGCTGCTGGCTTAGATCCACGGGAGAATGTTAATTAAAGTAGTCACAGGAAGTATTACAGGATTTTCAAGACCATTTCGGTGTAAGCACGGAAGGGTGTTGTCACCACTGCCAAGTTGCAGGAAGGGCCTCGGGTAAATCAGGAGGGGTGTGCTGGGAGGCACAGCTGCTGTCTGTCTGCCTGTCCTCTGGATTGGGTGGCGCGGGGTGAGCCAAGCAAGAGGCGGGGTGCACAGCAAGCCTCCCCGCTTCCCTCCAGTTGTCTTCGGCTCTTTCCTAGTGGTTGGGTGTGTGCCCAGCTGCATCCGGCATGGAGGGACGAGCTGCTGACACAGGCAGATGAGATCTGTAGTGTAAAGCCACGGGAGAGATGGCATTTGACAGATCTCTTCACAATCACTCCCATTCTCTCCACTCCTGAAGTGATTAGGAGGCTGGGGCCGAGCCGTTATGAGGGCCAGAGCGGGCATCACCTGCAGGGTACCCCCCCTCGAGATTCCTGTAGGCTGGACTAGCAGGATGGAGGAGATCACCCAGGGTCACAGCTGCTGAGCTTGCAGGCACCTCTCTCCAAGGGCATGGGGCCCTTTCTAAAGCTGTGTCTCTTGTTCTTTCTGAGAAACTGGGGCAGAAACTACCCTGGATCTTTATGCAGAAAATGGAGTACTGCAAGGGCTCAGAAAAAGAATATAGCAACACCAAATGGCTCTTGCCTTTGCTTTTTTCCTGAAAGTGTGGTCCCCGGACTAGCAGCATGGAAATGAAGACCGCTGGGTCCCACCGGGCCCACTTCTCTCTCTGATCTTTACCCCAAACCCAGGTCAAGTACATTCACTTCCTGGAAGCCTTTCTTAGCCACTTTGCCCAATAAAAACTCTTCATCTGTGACCTCCCAAGGCAATAGTTCTCAACCTTGGCGGCGCAGAAGAACCACCTGGGGACGTCCAGGCCCTCCTTCCTGAGATTCTGATGTAATTGGTCAGAATAGGACATCAGATATTTGTGTTTTTTTTTTTTTTTACAAGTTCTCCTGGTGATTCTAATATCCAGTGCTGAGGAAAACTATCTTAAAGCATGTATTATCAGCCTGGAATCATTTGGGATTTTAAGGATTTACTTTATCATCACTTCTAAAATTGTTTTTACCATGTTATCTCCATAATCAGAGAATTAACCACTTGAGGACAGGATTCTTCTCCTATTCCCAAGAGTGCGTGCTCATGGCACTGAGGGAGGAGCCCTAGGGATCAGCACCCTCACCTCTGTGGTTTCAGGCATCGCCAGGCTGTGGGTGGAGCCTTGGGTGGGCTGCAAGACTTTCTTAGCTTCAATTCCTTCTCCACAAAAGGATGTGGCAGCAGAAGATCCCTTGAGGTGCCTGCCAGCTCTGATGTTTTGTAATTCTAATGAGCCCTTGGAAAATGGGGATTGATTGCAGCCAGCCCACTGCTTTGGAGCCTGGTGTTTGACCCATTTTAGCATGTTGTCCCATCCTCCTGCTCCACGGGGAAGATGCTGGCATCTTCCACCTCTGAAGATGCATCTTCTCAGGCAAATGTCAGGCCTTTCCTGAGGTCCTCTTTACCAAGCCCTGTCCTATTCCATGGGGTTGCTTAATCCCCAGGCCCACAGGGTGGGCTGGTGGGCAGGGAGAACGGTCTTCTCTGTTCTGATTCTCACCTGATGGAGCACCGCGGAAATATGCACACTTTTAAAATCAGCAGTCGTGGGTTTGAAAAGGGAAGTGGGGTAAAGATCCACGTGCAGGGGCAAAAAATGTATCCAAGAAGTCAGAAGCCTGCTGGATATTCAGACATAAAAGCAGGCAAGTGGGGACACAATGGGAGCTGCAGCGTTGAATAGTGAATCTGCAGGCCCAGAGGCAAGCGGGTGCTCTGAGCCCTGCACAGAGCCAGCTCAGCTGGCATGCACAGGTCCATTCCCTCGCCCACGCCCCTGCAGGGTCCATGGGCAGTACCACGTACACATGACTATTACACAGGAACCATTCTGCTTTGGAATGCCAGGACAGTGTTTTTCTGCTTATGTGATTAGGGCAAGGTCATTAATTATCTCCTGCAGCACCTGCTGTCTCTGATTTTAGCAGGAATGGTGAGCACAGCTTCCCTGTTTCTCCTGCTGGCCAGTGTTCCCAACACTTCTCCTACGATCCTGTCTCAGGCTCATTTGAAATACTAATAAGAAACGTCGCTAATCCATCTACACATTTCCTGAGGGATCCTGATGATGGAGCAGGTAGAGGAACAGAGGCAAAGACAGAAGGACCACCCCCTGTCATAGATTGTGCTGGAAGCTTTTGGGGATTAGTGAGCTGACATCGGCAAAGCCCTCTGAGCCCCCTTGCTCATCACTCTGAGTATCGTGGAGGCCCTTCTTACGCGCCAAGCCATTTGCAGGCATTGGGGAATTAGCCCTCTCCTGGTTCCAGTGGAGTTCTTTGTTCTACTCTTTGAAGCACAGACAATGTAATTCACGAATTTGGACTGAACTTAGCGTTAAGAACGTAGCTTTTAGCCCCTCTTTTTTTTTTTTTTAATGGAGTGTAGAGTCTTTGGCAAGAAATTTTCTTTCCAGGGGCCTCAGTTTTTTCAGACATTAGGAAGCGATAATAATATCTGCCTTTGTCATGCCATGGAATTTTTGTGTTGGTCCAGGGTGCTATGGATGGAGAGAGAATTTAGAAAATGGGAAGAAATGTCATGCTAACATCAGGCATTTTTTTTCTATTCTAGTGCTTTCCATTGGGTTGGTTTATAGTTAGTAGAGAGGCTTGTGTTGTGCCTGGTGTAAACCACAGTCCTTAATCTCAAGGGGACAAAAATGGTACCAACTCTGAAGCTGTAGGCGGTAGACCCCTGGCTTTGGAGGAGAGGCCCATGACTGACTAGAAATGTCTTTCAAGAGCGCGGAAGAGGAATTTGCTGTAGCAATTCAACATCTTCAGTTGTTATTTCTCAGGGGCAGGCTTCACCCAACCTTTGTTGGGATAAAGGTGGGCAAGATAGGGCTGGTAATTAGAACTAATGTCCTTTTTCTTTTAAGGAGGCAAGTAAAGGATTTTGTTTTTGCCTTTGGGGGCATCAGTTCACATCATTGCTTGTTTATGGCTAATGTCTGTGAGACTGGGGCATTAAACGACCAGTGTCCATCGGTGGAAATAAGGAGCTGAGTAGCTGGGAGCAGATTTCTGGGGTCAAGTCTGAGGTGTCAGTGGAAGATGGATATGAGAGAAAGGAAGGGTGAGCTGGCCAAGTAGAGGTGCAGTGCCGTGGCAAAGAGTGAATGCACGAAGGGGAGAGGAGGATGGAGCGGGAGGTTCCCAGGATAAGCCCTGAGCTTACATCAGATACAGTTGTCATCAGAACCTTGTTTCTCTGTCCCCCTCTGGGACTCCCTCCTTGTAGGACAGTCTGCCCTGTAGCCAGGCTCACCCTCTGGAGAAAAATAGGGGCTGACCATGCCAGGATACCCTTGTCCCTGTCTGTGAGGCTTTCTGTCCCCTTCCCTCCAGGCAGCCAGCTGCAAGACAGCATCCATCTCAAAAGAAGGTGTCTTTGTTCCTTGTCACTTAGAAGTGAAACTCCTAAGTGACTAAGATGATGTTACTTTCTTTCCTATTTTCCTAGAGAGAGAATCCAGGCATTTGGTAATGTTCAGGATCCTTCCTAAGGTCGTGTGGTATAAGGCAGCAGAGGAACCTGCAGCTGCCTTGGCTCCAAGCTCCTCTGCAGCCACCAGAGCCTGTTGCTCCGTCACTCCTGTCTGCTACATTTATCCTTCCTGTCTCCTTGGGGGGCGTCTCAACCTTTCTTAGTCTGTCACATGTAAGGTCCCTGTCGACCATTCTTGCGTCTGTATTTTAATGGTTTGGACTAATTCCCACTTTATTTTTGTATTTATTTTAACACAATCACTTATAATGAGGCTAATGACATTTTGTCTCCATGGTGGCGCATTTTAATTTGGTCTCGGAAATGTCAAAGCGATCGGGCAATTTGGTATCTCAGAAACACAAAACGTGGTGGGGACAATAGGGTCCTCTCTCCATCGTTCCATCTCCCTTGTTATCTGCTCGCTCCTGGGGCCGCACTGTCCCATTTGGCCGCTTCTCAATGCTGGCGTGGATGAAGATCGGCGGTTAAAACATTGCCAAGACAAAGGGCGAGGGCACCCGCGGACCAACTCCGTCCAGCAAGTGCAGTTAGCAGTTAATCAGATCTCAGCACTCACGCCAAGTCCGCTGTGAGAGAAGCAGGCCCTTTTGTTCCTGATGGCATCTCTCTCCGTCCTTGTCTTTCCACCATCCCAGGGGTTTCCTCTCTCTCCCTTCCCAATTCTTCCCTTTAGGACAGGACCAGCAAATGCTTTTTGTGAAGGGCCAGAGAGAAAACATTTTAGGCATCATGGGCCTCATACAGTCTCTGCCTCATATTCGTCGTCTTTTTATAACACTTTAAAACTATAAAAACCATTTTCAGCTCACGTACCATATGAGTGGTCAGGCATTCATGGATTCGGGGGTGTTTAGTGGAAGCGTTTCAGGGACTTGGTAGAGGAGCTCAATCCAGTTTCTTTTCAGGATGGATGTGTCCTGTATGACAGAGCCCCACATAGCTGGCTTTGCTGGGGGCGGGCACGTTCTCTGGTGGTGTAAATACACCTGAGTGTACACTGAGATGCCGACTTTTGCTTGTTTGAAATGTGGGATCTGGGCCTCGGCGGGCTTTCCTTGGGAAGCCTGAGCTGCCCATGTTTGTCTGAACCTGGAGCCCTCTCGTATGGCCTTTCAGCTCCTCCTCCTCCGGCCTTCCCTGCCCTGTGTTGCCATTGGCCTGTCTCCTCGGCACCCTGCTTTGTCCTTGGGAGGAAGGAGATGGATTGTCTCTGCAGATGGGGCCAGGTCTGCGTTCTCAGCGCTGAGAGCAACCACATTTGTCTTCTCTCCAGCGCCCAGGCTTGCCCGGCTAATCTTTGAGATGGAAATCAGAACAGTGAAGGGAGCGATTCCTGGTATGGGAACATCTTTAGGTCAAATCGGAGAAACTCCTAGCCCCAGGGTAACCTAGATAGACCCGGCGCCTCAAGCATGGCCTCACACAGGCTTCCATTTAGAATCAGCTTTGTCAATTTCTTTGCCAGCTTTTTTATGGAGTAAGAATACTTTATCTCTATAAAGCAGCAATAAGTGGACAGTATAATATATTTCACTTTTAATAAGGTGTTGCCAGTTGCACACACTCTATAGAGCAATTAGTGTCAGAAGCTGGTAAGCAGTGGCGGGAACCATACTGGAGTGTTTACAGAGTGAAAGGATTTGCGGCTGGGTGCTGAAGAGTTGTGGCTGTAAGGTGGGCAGTGGGGCGGAGCTGTTGACCCTCTGAGTTGAAGTGTACTGACCCCATGTGTACCTGAACTTCTCAAGGGCAGCCCTTGCATGTGTAGTGATGCTGGTTCCTGGGGCTGGAAGATATCTGTGTCCCAGCAGAACTTGGGGATCAGGCAGGGGAAGGCAGGAACTTAGGGATCCCATAGATAGGAGTTTTAAACTCTGCTCTGCCACTGAAAGCTGATGCCTGGCAAGTGTGTTTTTAAGAAAAAAGGAGAGAAAAAAGAAATCCAGAAGCTTAGAATCTGAAGTCCCTTTGCATTCCCAGCCCTCAAATCCAGCTTCATCCTTTCAAATTGTGTCATTTTTGCTCCATCCGCGCTAATGAGGAAGGGAAGTTTTTTCAGGAATCAGGTCCAGGCCAAGTTGCACAGCTTGTCCTGAACCATTTTTTCCAGGTACTTTCCCAGCCTCCAAATGGAAAGCCTTGCCTGCTGAGAGCTCTTTAAGCCAGGCATCCTCAAACTACGGCCAGCGGGCCACATGCAGCCCACCCAGGACATTTATCCGGCCCGCCGGGTGTTTTTGCCACCGCTGCCTGTCCTGCTTAACAGCCAACTCATCCCGGGGCTTGCAGTCCAGCACTCCAACGGTCTAAGGGACAGTGAACTGGCCCCTTGTTTAAAGAGTTTGAGGACCCCTGCAGTTTTAAGCCCTCAGCAAACCAGGGTGACTGGCCACCAAAGTCCAGTGCAAAAGAATGTCTCCTCTTAAAGCTGAGGTGTAGCCACTGAAGTCTAGTCCAGAAGAATGTTCCTTCTCAAAGGTGGTGTGCTGGGCAGCTTACCTCTCATGGGTTACACCCACATATCTCACACGCAGAAGGAACACCCCCCCGGGGAAGGAGGAGGGTGAGGAGGCCCTTTAACAAGCTGGGCACAGCTGGCCCAGAGATAAAATGCCTGAGGGCTTGGGCTGAAAGTCAAAGGCTCTGGCTAAATGCTCTTGGGTTTGGTTGTTCCGTGAAAATTGTGATCATTTCGTTGTGCCTGCGAGGGAAGAAGAGGTGTTTGGTTTCTTTTCCGTGTGGCTATAGGCTTTGAGGGTGTGCCGAGGGATTCATGCCACACACCCAGAGCTGCTTCTCCAAGTAAGGCATCTAGAGAGAGATGAAAAACAAAACTAGAAAAGCCAAGAGGGGCTCTGGAGTCAGCTGTTGAGTGAGGGCTCACACCTAGGTCTGGGGCCCTGTTTATTCTGCTACATCGCACTTCTGTTGAAAGGCGGCTTTGAGGTTTGGGGCATCAGAGTTGTTTAGAAGGGGCGAATTTGCTGAAAGAGAAAGCAGGTGTGAGGAATGGCTGGGTAGGTGAAGGTAAGGGATGTGGGGTGGCCCTGGTGGAGGCACATGGCTTGAGGAAAGGCAGGGAGGGGCATGTGTGGTGGGCAGTGAGGACACAGGGCAGAGAGGGGGAGATTGAGGCAAGGAGGGCAGAACCTGGCTGCTGGAAAGGAAAGCTCACTCCATGGAGGCCTTGAATGCCCAGTGGAGGGACTTCTGTGACTCACTTTGATGGTAATCAGTAGGTAGGTGGTCACCTACGGAGGTCTCACTGTATTTCAGATATTTGTTTGGTACCTGCTCCCCGTGGGGAGACTGAGGCTCCCAGCACTTTCTGTCTGAGACCCTAGTGAGCCCCGGGACTGTTCTGGAGCTAGAGCAGTTTTTCTTTTTCTTGTCTGCTAAAACTGCCCCAGTTCTCACTGCTCAGGCCCCACACCCCCTTGTGCATCAGGGCCTCCACCAGGGTCCACCTGCCTGTCCGGGGCCCGTGCTGTCTGCTTCTTCTTTGGGAGCTCCTAACTGCCCTGGAGTCGCCTCTCCACCTGCTCAGACTCCTCCCCGTCTTCTTTCTTCTTTTTCGGTTCAGTTAAGTCCCCATCTCTCGGTTTGTTCTCCAAATTCGAAGGTTTCTATTTTCACACCTCAGTAATTGGTGCTATCGGTTGAAAGTAACTCTGGAACTCTAGCCTGCTGGGGTCAGGGAGAGCTGAATTGAATTAAGAGAGTAGAAATTGGCTGGATGCAGGAGGAGGACTTATGCCAGGTAATTTCTCTTCACCAGGGGACTAGCAGCCTCTGAGTGAGTGTCTACCGCTGGAGCTCACTGGGGGGCAGGGGACACTGCACTCTGTTCCCTGGTCCCTTAGTGGGGGCCCTGTAGGGGAGAAGGTGGGAGGGGAGTGAGGCCCTCCCACCTGGCCTTCCGCTCAGCCCCGGGCATGACCCTGGAGACCCAGGGCCTACCTGCGGCGCTGGAAGAAACATTATGTCAGCAAAATGACCTTGGGGAGATTAAATACAGAAAGCACCTCGGTTTTTAATAGTATAATGGCTGGGAGAGCAGCTGACAGATCCAGCAGTCCCTTGGGGACAGTAGCTAACCCATCCTCGGTCCATACCAGGGTGGCGGACACCCTAGCCTGAGCCCCCGGGAGGCAGGCCCAGCTCCCGTTCCTTCTCACAGAGGCTGTGTGCCGAGATGACAGGAAACAGCAGCTTCTGCTACTTCTCCTTTGATGTTAGGTGTTGAATTAATCCTTCGATTAAAAAAAAATTATTATTTTCTGCTGGTGTTGTTGATCATGTAGGTTTGATCTCCTGGAAGGTTTTCTAATTTTTGTAAAAAAAAGAACCCTCACAAACCTCTGCTAGTCCCAGGCAGCAGAGGTGTGGCCCTTCTCCCAGGCTGTGAGATATTTATTCTCACCCAAATCCATCCTCCTTGAATCAGTGAGTCTGCCTGCAGGATAGGGATGAACTTCCAGTGAGTGAAAGTCACAAAGAATCGCAAAGCATGAGCTCTCCCGAGGGCTGAGGAAAGGTTAAAACCATGGTCCCCGGGGCACAGAGAGGTTAATGCTGCAGCTCCCTTGCTCAGGGAGGTGGGAGAGGGGCAGGGGAGCATTAGAAGATACACCCACACATGTATTTTTCTGATTGGAAATGTAAAACATTAATCGCACAGTATTTAGAGAGCAGTAGAAAATCCTAAATGAAAGTAGCCATTATTTTACGTCATTCTGAACATGCAGAGAAAGGCAGCAGGAAGGAGACCTGCCCCTCCCTGACCTGTTCTGCCACCCCCAACCCCGGCATGGTGTCCCTGGTTCCCTAGACTCCCTTCACTCTTCACTTTCCATAAAAGCTGGTTTTACTTCAGGTCAGCAAAAAAGGCAGATGTCTGTAGGGAGCTGGTGGCTCTACTCCTCCTCCATGGGCACAGAACGTCTTGTCCCCACCTCCCTTGACTGCAGTGGCATCTCTGCATGCTGGTTACATGCCTGAGACCCAGCCCTGGCTCTGTCGCTCCTCAGCTTGGGATTCGTGGACTAGGACACACAAGAGAATCTGCTTGTGTCTCATTTTCCTCACCTGTTACTATGTGCAAAACAGAGTTCCTGTGAAACTTAAATACGTCATCTCACCGTAGAGCCAGCCTGTCCACTCCGTCCATGGCCATTCTTTGTTTGTTTTTGAGACAGAATCTCAAGCTGTCACCCTGGGTAGAAAGCTGTAGCAACCTCAAACTCTTGGACTTAAGGGATTCTTTTGCCTCAGCCTCCCAAGTATCTGGGACTATGGGCGCCTGCCATAATTTCTGGCTATTTTTTTCTGTTGTTGTTGCAGTTCTCTGGGCCAGATTCAGACCCACCAGCCTCAGTGTATGTGGCTGGCGCCCTAACCACTGAGCTATAGGGGCCGCTGTATATTTAAGATAACTATGCAGACACTTCTCTGTCCTGCCCTGTTTTATAGGATGAATTTCTAACATTAAGTTCTTTTTGCATTCCTCTTCTGGACCCTCACTAGTTTCATGTCCTTCCTATCAAGTGAAACATACAACTACCGTGTTTCCCCCAAAATAAGACACTGTCTTATATTTATTTTTTCTCAAGAAGACACTCAAGGGCTTATTTTCAGGGGATGTCTTCCTCTCCGCTCCTATCTGCATAGCCACGCCCATCACTAGGTCTTATTATCAGGGTAGGGCTTCTATTTAACAAATGCATAGAAATCCTGCTAGGGCTTATTTTTGGGGTAGGTCTTATTTTCGGGGAAACACGGTAGGTGCATGACGCTGTTGGACTCTGATTCTGGTAAGGCTTGACTCTGTGCTCCTGTAACTGTCTTGCATCTGAGACTTCACTTAACCTGTTTGCTGAATTACTGTTTTAAGCTTTAGCCAATTTATGCAAATGGGTTGGGAGAGGAATCTACTCCATTTTCCAAGTAAGTTGTCTTAGGTCCAGGGAGACCCAGATCATGCAAGGAAGCCTGCCAAGAAGGGGACCTGTGGGTTTGGTGCCAGGTGTCCTGGAGTTGCTCTGGCTCCAGTTCTCTCTCTCGCTCTGATTCTTCTGGGTCTCTGCGTGCTTCCCCGCCCTCCTCTCTGCCTCGTCTCCATGCCTGGCCCTTCCATATTCGGCCCCAGTATGGTGTTTATTTCATGTCTTGACACAACAAAGGGACAATTGCTGCTCTTCCTTGCAGGTTTCCAGAAAGAGTAAAACAGAAAATGTTTGGTAGCCAAGACAGGTATTCTGAGGACAGACCCAGGCCAGGCCTGGACTCTGAACCAGATACCTCAATACCTCCCAAGCGCCCTACCCTAAGATCCTACACCCACTTGGGAGGGAAGCCCCGGAGCCATGGCCACCTCCCTGCTGCCTGACCCGCTTCCTCCCCTCACATCTCCCACCATGTGCAGAGATGCTGCTTTGGTCCCGGCGCCTCTACACAGCCTGGCCCATAATTTATACAAGTGCAGCCAATGTTCCCTTTTAAATTGACAAAAGCAGAGGCCGAAGCCTGGGAAGCCCTCTGACCCCCGTGCCCTGGTCCATGGAAATCGCAGCCAGTGTACAGCCTGCTGCCTCTTGATGTACTTGCAGTGGGGAGATGCTGGTTAATTTGCCAAGACTCAGAGGTCACCCAGGTTTAATAAAGAGGATTAATGGATTTGAGCTAAAGGTCTTGGCTGTTTCAAGCAGATAGCCTCTTCCTTCTAAGACAGTTTGCGGGCTTTTGCTTAGTTCCTTCTCTTTGGGGAAATAGCTCAAGCTGCCTACTTAAAGGGGCCTTCGTCTCCTTCCTTCTCAACACTAACTGGACAGGGTGGCCTTGGGGCCATCAAGCATCCTCAAAGCCAGAGGCAGGAGGGCACTCACCGTTCACAGGAACGATGGGAACCAAATACCACCCTTCCATTCTGCTGGTGGCAGCTCCCACCTGCCAAAAAGCATTTTGGCAACAAGAACTCCGAACACTTAAAACATAGAATTCCTTTTTATGATTTCATTCTACAGAGTAATTAAGGGTAACTACAACGATTCCACCGAAGGAATGTTTATTTATTTATTTTTTTTAAATAATGGGACAAAGAGATGTATGCAAATAGGGAATTACTTCAATAGAGTACAGTACATTATGCAAAGAATAATGCTTGCATTGCTGTACTAGGGGAGGGAAAGGGTAAAAAAAGATTTTCAGAAGCATTTTATTGACTTGAATAAAACACAAGAAATATGTTTGGAAGTTATAAAACACTGTTAAACACATTTTTTTTTTTTTGGAGACAGAGTCTCATGATGTTGCCCTCAGTAGATAGAGTGCTGTGGTGTCACAGCTCACAGCAACCTCAACCTCTTGGGCTTAAGCGACTCTCTTGCCTCAGCCTCCCAAGTAGCTGGGACTACAGGCGCCTGCCATAGTGCCCGGCTGTTTTTCTGTTGCAGTTGCCATTGTTGTTTAGCTGGCCTGGGCCAGGTTCGAGCCCTCCAGCCTCGGGTGTATGTGGCTGAACCTAAACTCATTTTGTAAAATATAGGATTATGCATGTGTGTACAGGTGAGGGCTGCGTACTTATGTAACGGAATGAAATTCAGAGTGACTTTATTTTGCTCCTTGTTTTATCTGTCCTTACTGACTGTTTCTAGAATTATATGGTACTAGTGTAACAGGCAGGTCTCCCCACAGGGGGCTGTTACTGCCACGTGAGTGCCCAGGCACAGCGACCTCCAAAGTTTTCATCCCTAATCCTAGCAGGTGCATTGGAGAGTTTTGAAAGGAGGGAAGTCCCAGGCTACAAAGCAGATGCTGGGCTCTGAGGGATGGTGGCCCTCCTCGAGGGATGGGTGACTTTCCCCAAAGGGAACAGTCATAATTGAGCCCTTCTGTTGGCTGTGGCGGTGTCTGCTGTTCCTTGTGCCCAATCCTCCAGTGGCTTCTCCTGTCCCCTGTCAAATGACTCCCATAGGGGCAATACTGCCAGGTCCCCAAGGAGCCTGCTTCTGCATCTAATAGACTATTCTGCCATGTAATAGACCACATTTAGGACATTTTCCTTCAAGTTTCCATTAGCCACTAAGTGCTTACACATATTCCCTTTAATATTTATTCAAAATTTGTAGTGGGCACTGAATTTAGACATTTTCGGCAGTAATTGCCTGCTTAGCTCTTATCTCTCTCTCTGATATTGACATCAGGTTTACTTTTTATTTTTCCCTTTGATAGTGGGGCATCCTTGTCTCCGACTCACCTAATTCTTCTGCAGCACGGAGACGTGTTTAGTCTCTAATGACTTATCTCTCCATTCGTATGGCCACATCTCAGTCTGCCATTAAAAAAGAAGAACTTCTGAGCAGCTTTGCGCCCAGGATTTTAGCCTCAATCTTCATTATGTTCGTGTTGTTCCTCCTTTGGTTTTATATGCTAGCTGTTATCAAGGGTAGGGGAAGGGTGAAAAGCTGATTTGGAATAAGAGTTTGTCTCCTAGGGGACTAAGTACTAAGAGGGAAAAAAAGGCAAAAGCACTCCCACAAAGCGGGCCTTCCGTGCTCAGCTCAGCACACATTTGTGAGATGGATTCTCCCCCAGAGGACCAGAAACCAGCACAGTGGGGCAGTGGGTGCAGTGGGGCCCAGCTCGCTCCCCAGGCCAACCCTGCTCTGCTGTGGCTCTCTGTGAGCCCACTGTCCCCCTCCCTGCATGTCCACTCCATCCACACCGTGGGCCAGGCGAGGTTTCTGCTTATAGCAGGATGGAGAACTAGTGAGACAGGTCTATTGTAAACGCTGGCATTGCCAGCCATGTCTCAGGTTTCCCAGGTGTTCTCCTGTGGGCTGAACCCTGTGTGGTTCTAGGGCATTGACTCAGTGGACTGGCCTCACCCCCGTCTGCCCACCCTGTTTATTCTGAGTCATAATCAAGGTGTAAAGCTCGCTGTGGGAGCTTGGGATAGAAAGGTGTCATGAGTGAGAAATACAGGGTCTGCTATTGCTGGGTTCTCCCGGATTGGGGCTCCTGATCTTCCTATTACTTTTCCTGGCCTCATTTTTCTTCTGCCATGCTCAATGCTTCCCTTCATATGCACACACACACACAGGCATGCACACATAAATATGCTCAGTGCTTCCCTTCATATGCACACACACACATAGACACGCACACGTAAATATGCTCAGTGCTTCCCTCATATGTGCACACACAGAGACACGCACACGTAAATATGCTCAATGCTTCCCTTCATATATGCACACAGAGACACGCACACGTAAATATGCTCAATGCTTCCCTTCATATACGCACACACAGAGACACGCACACATAAATATGCTCAATGCTTCTCTTCATATGTGCACACACAGAGACACGCACACATAAATATGCTCAATGCTTCCCTTCATATATGCACACAGAGACATGCACATGTAAATATGCTCAATGCTTCCCTTCATATATGCACACAGAGACACGCACATGTAAATACATTCAATGCTTCCCTTCATATATGCACACACACAGGCTCACACATGTAAATATGCCCTTCTTATATGTGCACACACAGGCACACACATGTATACCTTCATATACTACATATGTGTACCTTCATATATAACATATATACTCTCATATATTATATATGACATATACCTTCATATACTACATATAATATGTGTGCCTTCATATATAATATATATACCTTCATATATTATATATAATATATACCTTCATACATTATACATAATGTATACCTTCATAATATAATATATACCTTCATATATATAACATGCCTTCATATATAATATACCTTCATATACTACATATAATAAATATGCCTTAATATATAACATGTATACCTTCATGTATTATATATAATATATACCTTCATATATAATATACCTACCTTCATATATCATTTATAATATATATCTTCATACATATAATATATACCTTTATATAGAAAATATACATATGATCATATGTTATATGTAATATATATACCTTAATATATATTCTATCTGAAAAGTATCCAGTCATGGATACAATGTTTTACCGTTTAATCCAGCATGGCTGGATTACTTTCTGCACATCCTATACACACACACACACATGTGTCCATATATATATATACACACACACACAGATGTGTGTATAACTATATTAATATATATGCACACACAGTTGCCACTTGAACAAAACAAGTTGGAACCACACAGATCTATTTACCTGCAGATTTATTCAACCAAATGCAGAGACAGATGTTGAATTTGACACCATCCATGCTGCAGGACGGACTGTGGGACTTGAGAATGTGTGGACTTAGGTACACACGGGGCACGTATACCCACATATACCAAGGGCCAACTGTATGTCTGTGTTACCCACATTGGTGGCAACTGTCTCTCTAAGGTGCTGAGGTCAGAGCAGAGGCTCCAGTCTGCAGGAGGGAGCCTGAGGACAGCCCGCAGCTCCCTGTGCCACCACCTGGCTCAGTCACACCTGCCTCTGTCTCTGGGGTTTCCTGGAGTCCTTCACATGGCTGACAGTGCGTCATGCCATGTTCTCTCTCCCCAGTCTTCCTGAAGTCCTCAACGAAAACAGGATGCAAGCATTTCCCAGACAAGGATCTAAAGACACAATGGGGAAAATTTTGTATGTGAGCAGGACCCAAACTATAAGCAGGCAGTAAATATTCTTCCTGAGAGTCCTGTTACAGTAACATTATTCAAATGAGGTATTTCTCTGCTCTCACCTCGTGTGCCCTGATGCCTTCCATAAATTGAGTGGAAAGAGGCACTTTTCCAGGTGGAGAGATGCTGAGGGACGGACGGGTGGTGCAGTGAAGCTTGGCACAGGTGGGCAGGAATCTCAGCCCCGCCTGGTGAGCAAGCAGAACACATGGGCCGCCTTCGGAGTGGTCTTTGCTCTTCCCACTTCTCCACCTGCCTGTGGTCATCAGCCTGCAGGCCGTCTGTCCCTGCCTACCACACACCAAGGACAATGTCTGGTAGTCAGAATTTCCCGCTGTGGACTCTTCACTCATTCATTCAGTCAGTTTTTCTGATCCCTACCTGCTCCCCCTCTGATGTAGAAGGAGGTGCTAGAAATAGGAATTCTGCTTTCCTGGAGCTTCCATTCCAATGAGAAGAGATAGACAATAAAAATAACCAAATCCTATGACATGATATAAGAGGATAAGAACTATGGAACAGAATAAAATTAACAGGGGCCTTGGGTGAAGGAGATTGATATTTTCTTTTTTTTTAGACAGAGTCTCACTTTGTCACCCCCAGTAGAGTGCCATGGCATCACAGCAACCTCAAACTCTTGGGCCTAAGCAATCCTCCTGCCTCAGCCTCCCAAGTAGCTGGGACTACAGGCGCCTGCCACAACGCCTGGCTAGGTTTAAAGATGAGGTCTCGTTCTGACTCAAGCCGGTCTTAAACTTGTGAGCTCAGGCAGTTCACCCATCCTACCTCCCAGAGGAAACTGACATTTTAAAGGAAGGTTTAGATTTTTTTTTTTTTTTTTTTTTTTAGCTCTGTAGATTGCTTTGGCATCACAGCTCACAGCAACCTCCAACTCCTGGGCTTAGGTGATTCTCCTGCCTTAGCCCCCTGAGTAGCTGGGACGACAGGTGCCCAGCACAACACCTGGTTATTTTTTTGTTGCATTTTGGCCGGGGCCAGGTTTGAACCCATGACTCTCTGTCTATGGGGCCGGCGCCCTACTCACTGAGCCACAGGCACCGCCCTTCAAGGAAGGTTTAAAGGGGTAGAGTCAGAAAGTCCATGCAGACAGCTGAGAAGCAGCCTGTCTGCTGCATATAGGGACCTATCTGGGATATTCAAGGGGGGCCTAAATGATCAAAAGAAGCAGGGAAAGGTGACCCAGATGTGGATTTATTCTGGTTGAGACGGTAGGCCACTGGAATGTTTCCACAGATGAGTGCCATGGCCTGACATATTCCATGAGCTGACCGGTCATCCACATTGAGAAGAGGCAATGTCCCTGGAAGTCCCCCACCTTTCCTTGGAATTCTCTCTTGGATCAGCACCGGCAACGCTCTCCCGAGTCTCATGTGGCTTCAGCACCTTGCTTGCCATCTGACGCCTCCACTCCACTTCATTGATATCTTAAATACATTTATCTTACAGACTACAAGATTCAAAAGATGAAAAATCAGGACGCGACGGTGTTCAGGTACATCAGCACATGAGACACAAAGCACTCCCACCACGAGTGAAATACTAAACTACAAAAATAGCAGGGCCTTTGGAGTTTTTCTGCTGTTAATATGTAGGTCAGGATGGAAACCTCAGAATGATGGGTGCCTACTGAGAGTTGTAACCTCATATCACTGTGTTTACTCTCTGCTCAGGACTCATGTCTTGCATGGGTTCTGGGCACAGTGGTGTGCTGGTAGCAGTGAGCTTTCTGAAGGAGAAAAACAAGCCCTGATGTGCAGCTTTTGCTGATTTCAGGGTGGGTGTAAATGCTCGCATGGAGGCTGGTTTTTAAGCTGACGGTGTATGTGGTACAAGTTGCCTCATTTTCCACTAATACAAAAGGTCACTTTGCCATCTGTTACGTTTGTGTGTATACACGAGGCTGTTTCTGCAAGTTCACTTTGACTCCACGGATCCATTTGCCTACCTCTGTGACTACACCATACCACTTGCACTAACTGTGGTGTGGCTGGTTTCATAAATGTTTCTTCAGACTGACTTATTCATAAGTCACCGGGATCACTTTAAATTCAGGCTCAGTGCCCGTAGCACAATGGTTACGGTGCCAGCCACATACTTCTCGAGGCTGGCGGGTTCGACCCCAGCCTGAGCCAGCTAAACAACAATGACAACTGGGCATTGTGGCCAGTGCCTGTAGTCCCAGCTACTTGGGAGACTGAGGCAAGAGAATCACTTAAGCTCAAGAGTTTGAGGTTGCTGTGAGCTGGGATGCAACAACACTCTATGGAGGGCAACATAGTGAGACTGTGTCTCAGAAAAATAAAAAATAAAATAAATTCACACACACATATACACACATATGAGGGTGCCAAAAAATGTGTACACATTTTAAGAAAGGAAATAAACTGTATTGAAACTGGAACAGTATGTACCAATAATAAAAGATGAATACAGTCACATTTGAGCACTTCATGTAATTGCAGAAGTCAAACATGACTCGAGTATTTCAAGTTTAAGACAGCTTTTTCCTGTCTTAAAATGTGTATACACTGGCACCTTCTGTATACACACCTGTCATTTCTATAATATTGAGGCTTTCTACTAAGGTCACATATTCAATCAGTAATATTTATCAAGACTCGTGGTTAAGAACCATCCTTGGCTCTGAGACACACAAGATTGCCAAAGTTCCTGTTCTTACACTACTTCCCTTCTGGAAGGTGGGCTGGGAAGGGCTCAATGTGAGCAGATGGACAGAACCATTTCAGACGGCGTAAATACTATGAGGAGAAAATCTACAGGTGGGTCAGCATGACTGAGGGGAAGTCTACTTTGGACAGTCTATTCAGGAAATCCTCTCTGAATGATGTTTTAGCTGAGACCTGATCACGGAGTCAGTTAAGGACAAAGCTAAGGGAAGAATGTTCCAGACCAAGGAAGCAGCCAACACAAAAGCTCTAACTTGGAAACTACCTTGTCAGTTAAAAGAAAAATCAGCGAGGTGCTTGCTGCAAGATGAAATATTTTCTCTGTGGTCAGAGACATTGACAAAGATTGGTTCATGTAAAGTCTTGTACACCACAGTAAAAGATTTGCGTATTATTCTAAACACAATAAGAAGGCTTTGGATGTTTTTGAGTAAAGAGGAATGATCTAATTTACAATTTACCAGCTCATTCTAGCTTCTGACAAGGACAGATTCTGTGTGCATTGAGAGAAGGAAGGGAGAGGAAGGGAGGAAGCTACGTATTTAGAAAATTGTTGACGTGATTAGGATGAATGAGGATGGGTCTCTGGACTGTGGCAGTAACAGTGAGTTGAGAGATGCTAATGGATTCGGCATATATTTTGGAAGTAGAGGCAGGGATTTTGTTGATGAATTGGTTGTAAGAGGGGTGAGGGGAAGGAGGGGATGATGAGAGAGAGAGAGAGGGAGAACACACAGAGAGTAAAGAAGAATGCTCCAAAGATACAAAGATTTCAGTGTAAGAAACTAACTGAATGGGGAGACTGGAGCGTGGGGATCCATCTAACGTCCTCCCAGTCCCAAAGTCCCAAGTTGAGATGGCAGGAAGCACATGGCAGACGTGAGTCCTGAGTCTGGGGGAGAGTTCTGCTAGCGGTAGACATTTGGGAACATGAGTGTATCAATGTCTGTTTAAAGCCAGCGGTTGAGATGAGATTGCCAGGGAAGAAGCCGGGAAGACAGGTCCAAGGAACTCCCACATAGAGACGTCAAGGGAAGGAAGACTCAGAAAGGAGGCTGTGAATGAGGTTTTTTCCCCCATTCCGATCGAGGGGGGAAAAACCCTGACATTGCAATTTGAAGAAAACAAAAGAAGTGCTTTAAAAAAGGGGTGGCTTGGGTGGCACCTGTGGCTCAAAGGAGTAGGGTGGCAGCCCCATATACCAGAGGTGGTGGGTTCAAACCCAGCCCAGGCCAAAAACTGCAAAAAAAAAAAAAAACAAAAAAAAGAGTGGCTTTTGTATATAATTTTATCGGTGGTCAAGTATGATGATGAAAGGAGACAACAGACCTTTTAGAACCTTGAAATCGGTAATACCAAAGTCATGGGGGATCTTAACCAGAGTAATTATAATGAGATGATGAGTTATATGTTTTGATGATGTGTTTATATGTTTTGAATGAATCCATATAATTATATTTTATAACTGCTTGACCGAGTAGAGAAAAGAATGAGAGAGGAGGAAATGGAAATATAATTATTTTTTGTCGTTTGTGGGCCTAGGCAATCAGCAAACATTATATTAGCAAATGTAGAACTGTGGCTCTTAGGGGGAGTGCAGGGTGAGGTCCCTGTCAGCTTCTGGTTATGTATTCTGTCAGACGTGTTTCTGTACACAGACACGTTACTTAACACAGGTTGTTGATTCATTAACACTGGGTGTCTAAACAAAGCTTCTCTAACACATGCTTTCTCCAGAAGGCACGGCACAACCTTCTTGCGCTTAAGGCACTAGATGACTTTGCAGCACTATGGCGGGGGGGCCTTTTCAAACAGTGACATCACCACCAAAAAGTACAAAGATGGGGGACAGGTGGCACTGAACAGACTTTGAAAGGGATGCTCGTTCACAATATGTGAGCTGAACAAGAAACCAGAACATCACCACCTCAGCTAGGAGCGTGTGTGCCAGGCCCTGCACATGTCCGTTATTGATCAGGAAAGCTCTGTGAGTGTTGATTTGGGGGTTACACATAATTTTTAGCAAGTGGGTGGATTTTCATAGCTAGAACCTATGAATAAGGCGGATGGAATATACCAGGTATAGGGAACTCTCTGGGGATCCTTTGCTGCCAGCTTGGGTGGGGTAAAGGAGGAGACCTTATTTTAGTTTGCTTTTCATACTAACTGGGACACTCCAGCGTGTTTATATGATGAGAGGTCTCATCTGGTACAGACAGAAACTTCAAGCAGAAAGGAAAACTATGGACCACTCAAAGTCTCAAATAAGGGCAAGACATGGTATCCAGATGAACAGCACAAGGAATAGCACTTTTTTTTTTTTTTTATTAAATCATAGCTGTGTACATTAATGCATTCATGGGGTACAGTGTGGTGTTTTCATATACAATTTGAAATACTCTCATCGAACTGGTTAATGTAGCCTTCATGTAATTTTTTAGTTATTAAGACATTCATACTTTGCTTTTAGAAATATTCACTTGTACCCTTGTAAGATAAACCATAGAGGTGACCCCACCAATCACCCTCCCTCCTCCTCCCTCCCCCCTCCCCATATTCTAAGGCTATAATTAGGTTATATCTTTCCTATGAAAGCTATAAATTAGTTTCAAAATAGGGCTGTGTATATTGGATGGGAATAGCACTTTTTAAAAACATTTCAGAACATTACCTGAGTCCCTATGTTTTGGTTACATAATTTGCTTTTGCACATTATAGGTCAAAGCTGTAAGTGTGTCCTTCACCTAAAACATGTGCATTGGACCAGTTAGGTGTGCATGAACCAAATTCTCCCCCCACCTCCACCTACTGTTGGTTTTCGTTTCCATATGTGCACAGAAGAATTGCTTGACTAGTTCAGACTTAGTATTGAGTACATGTGATGTTTGTTTTTCCATTCTTGTGATACTTTACTTAGAAGAATGGTCTCTGGGTCCACCCAGGTTGTTACAAGAGATACTAGATCATCTTTTTTTATGGCTGAGTAGTACCCTGTGGTGTACATATACCACATTTTATTAATCCACTCATACATTGATGGGCACTTGCATTATTTTTGCATGTTTGTGACTGAATTGTACTGCTATAAACATTTTAGTACAAGTGTCTTTTACAAAATGTCTTTCTTTCCATTGGGTAAATACCCAGCCATGGGGTTGCTGAATCAAATGGTAAGTCTACTTTAAGTTCTTTGAGACATCTCCATACTACGTTCCGTCGAGGTTGTACTGGTTTGCAGTACCACCAACACTGTGTTAGTATCTCTTTCTCTCCTCATCCACACCAGCCCTTGTTGTTTTGGGACTTTTTGATAAGAGCCATTCTCACTGGAGTGAGGTGGTAACTAATTGTGGTTCTAATTCACATTTCCCTGCACTCGTGATAGTTAAAAGATTTAGATGTAAGTCACAAAATAAGAATTCTAAAAGAAAATGTTGGAAGAACTCTTACAGATATCAGCCTAGGGAAAGAATGTATGAAGAAGACCCCAAAGGCCATCACAGCAACAATAAAAATAAACAAATGGGACGATCAAATTAAAAAGTTTCTGCACAGCCAAGGGCACAATGAATATAGTAAATAGACACCCTACAAATGGGAGAGGATATTGTGTGCTCTACGTCTGACCAAGGGCTGATAACCAGAATCTACAATGAACTCAAGCAAATCAGCAAGAAGAAACCAGACAATCCCATTAAAAAGTGGGCAAAAGACAGGCATAGAAGCTTTTCAAATGAGGATAGTCTAATGGCCTACAAACATATGAAAAAAGGGAATAGCTTTTGATGAGAGCCCCAAGAGTTAATGTTCCGGTTCCTTTAGGGTATTTAAAAAAAATGCTCCTATAATTTTTTGTTGTTCTATTGCTGGAGTTTTTGTGCATTTCTTATTAAATTAATTCCTAGGCATGTTATAATTTTTATGTTTTGAATGAGTCCATAGAATTATATTTTATAAGTGCTTAAAGCTGGTTTAAAGGAAAGCAGTTGATTTTTGTGTTATTCCTTTTCTACCCAGTCACTTGATTGAACGGTAGCAAGTTTTAATTTTTAAATGACGTGTTTCATTTCTAGAAAGACAATGATATTGTTTTTAAATAATAATTGATGTATCTCTTTTCCTTCTCTCCGTGTTTACTTAAAACTCTAGTATAGCATTGAACACCCTTTTCTTGTTCTTATGTTTATGGAATTTCCATCTGGCTTCAAAATTTAATAAGAGATTTGCTGTTTTTGTTATGAAGCTTTATGAGCTTTAAGAAGTGTCTTTTTTTTTCCAATTTTGCCTAAAGATTTCGTTTTTTTCTGTTTTTTAACGATCGTGAATGGTTGTTAATTTTCATAAGAGTTTTCAGTTTTTTTAATCTAAAAAATTATTACATGATTTTTTTTCTCTTTACATTTTAATGTAATGACTTACTGTTTACAGATGTTCTGTAGTCCAAGTATCCCTAATAGGAATTCTACTTATATATGGTGTGATTTTTAATATGCTGCTGGATTTTATTTTATTAACATTTTCCATCACATGAGCTAGTAAAATTGGTCTCAACTTTTTTTCCTCTAGCGAGGCTTTGTATCAAGTTGGTTGTAACCTTATTGAATGGATTTGAAAAATTTCTAGCTATTTTTCACTGTGGTTTTTACTACCTCTCAAGTGTTTTCAGTCTGTCTCAGTTTCCTTTTTATCTTTTGGCAGCACATTCAGGGCCCACCTGCAGATTTGGCCGGCACTTTAAGGTGTGTGTTTGCCAATCTGTCCCACCTCAGTTCTCTGAGCTACCACCTCATACTTTCAATCGATGGCTGGAATGTGTAAAATTTACAGTCTTAGGTGTAGAAGACTGAATACCTCTTCACCAGGCACGGTGGCTCACACCTATAATCCTTGCACCCTCAGAGGCTGAGGCAGGTGGATCCCTTGAGCTCCCGAGTTCGAGATTACCCTGAGCAAGAGTGAGATCCTGTCTCTGCTAGAAATAGAAAAACTAGCTGGGCGTACTAGGACCATACTTCAATTAATTGTACTACTTCTTGTTTATGACACAATAAAGTAAACTTTCCATTTGAAACTGGACGTTTTATACTTAATGACCTACTTGTAAGCCATCTGTGTTTTTTCTCTTCAAATTCCTCATTCATATTCTTTGCCCATATTTTTCACTGGGCAAAATGTGCATTCCTTGTGTATTCTCCGTCTTGCTGAGTTTTTAGGCACTCCAAAGATCTTTCCCTCATCTGTCCTTGTCAGTTAATTCTATCCATCACATCCTCTGTGGAAGTAAATTTTTAATTTTGATGTGATCAAATTCATAAATTTTTATGAACATTTCGGGCTTTTATTTAAGCGATCATTCTCTGCCCCTAGGTTACAAAGATATCAAAGACATTCTTCTATATTTTTTCCTGTTAAATGCTCAGTGTTACCTTTGTTATTTCTATTCTGTATCTTCCTTTGATCTAGCCTGTGTCTATCTTTGAATGTGGAGTTAAACAGATAACAAGCTTTGCTTTCCTCCGTATACTAAGCTAGTTTCCATCATTTTTCCTCACTCCACTTACTTATGTTGCTGTCTTTATTGTAGCTTAAAGTCTGGCAGCTGACTCAGTGATGAGAGGGAAGGCTACGTAAGACAGGGATAACTGGAGAACTCGACACCTCCTCTAACTCAGCCGTTCCTGGCCATCTCCTAGTCACCCTCCTGGCCAGACTGTGGCCACTGCCTCCTGTCTGATCCCACCACAGGGCTCAGGCACGGTTCAGACTCTGCAGGATTCCGGGCAGACATTGCTGATATTTTTGTCGTTGTGAATTTGTAAAACTCTACGCTTTCTTTGGTCTTCCCCATGGCTGACCTTAGGAGAGAAAGTCAGAAACTAGATGAGTTTGATACTATGAGAACGAAGGCCTTGCCGGGCACCCCAAACGGCGTGCTGTCTGTCCCTGCAGATTCAGGGCACATGTCCTGTCAAACGTTTTCCTCCCATGTCACTGACACCACTCTTGGAATCCTGATCATCCCACCTGTCTGTGGCCCCTCTTCTCTTGCCTCTGCTGATCCTAGTCACCAGTAGTGAAGAGCCGACGCCTCAGCCCCCAGTTCCTGGGGGTTTTTCACAGTGATCCGCCCAAGATAACAAAGCTCTAAAGCGATGTACTTTTTCTGACTCCTGGCCTCCACCCCAGCTGTGCACATCAGTGACATAGTCATCTGCTTGGAGTTATGTACTTGGAGCCTGGCACCCCCAGCTCCAAAGTCTTTGTTCTGTAGAGACTGCCACACAGACTATACCGCGTAAACTTTCCATTATACAGACTCCTCGGCATGATGCTGGAAGCCCACTGGGTTCCTACCTCAGCCTCACTCCTTCATCTCCTAGAAATCTGACCTCCCCGTGTCCCAACTTGCTATCCCTTGAGCCGAGGCTAAGGTAGGAGCCCGTCCCATCCCGCATCCTTCCATCCCTTTAATCATTAATACCTTGCTTTTTAAAAATTTTGTTTAAAGTTTATGAACACCATCCTGCATATTATTTCATTTAATCTTCCTTTTTTTTTTTTCTGTGTCCCATCTCATCCTGTTGAAATCTCAGCTCTTCCTTAAGGCTTATTAACTGGGATGGACCTCCAATATAGCACTCAGTATAACCATAGCTTATTTTTCATACTGGAGCAAGACCTTTAAATAAACAAGGGATTTCAGCAAAGGCATTAACCAGCTTGATCTTCTGTTGCAAAGTATCTCCTGCAGATGGGCCTGCATGCTTTCCCTTTTCACTAACTGAAATTGTAGCCTTGATCTGGGAAGAAGGATTATGGTCTAGTGACACAGACTTGGGTTCTACTACAACAGCTGCCCCTGGTTTGCTGTGTGGCTACTGGTCAGTATCTTCCCTGCTCTGAGCTTCACTCCTCTTGCTTATAAAATGAGGTGATTAGATTCCTATTCTTTAAGGGTTTCTTAAGCGCTAATGTTCTATTTGATTGTAAACTCTTTTGGGACAGAGGCGGCTTTTTGCATTTTTGTGTAATAGAAGCTGTTCAGTGAATGTCTGGAATGGAATTAGCTTTGTGATGAAATCCTGGCCTCCGATTTGTGCTACGACTTCACAGCCGCATACCGTTAATCCCAATAAAGTTATTTAGCATTGGTGAGCTATTCAGCTAAGTAACAAGCCACATTCTCCTCTCTCCTATGTGTGCGTGGGCCTGGCTGCAGTCCCCAATGAGCCAGGGCCCCTCAGTATAAGAAATGAACCTTTGCAATCAGGGAAAATAATATTCACTGAAAAATACAGGGAAAATACAGACACCTGGGCCTTGGTCCACATTTCTGATTCAAAGGACGTGAGACGGGCTCAGTAGCTGCACTTTCCACACGTGGTTCAGAGGCCAATAAGGACTGATTTACGGAGCACTTGCCACGGGCCAAGGACCGTGCTAAGCTCTAAATGTTTTTCTATGCACCCATTAAAGTATTATCCAGGTTTTTCAAAAAAGCAAAAAAATAACCCAAGGCTAAAGTAAATTAAGTGATTTGCCCAAGATAACAACGCTATAAAGTGATGGCCTGGGATCAGTTTAGGATGGCGTTTTCTTCACTTAACAGCAGTGCCACAGGTGCCACGGCCCCGGGGTGAGTTTCTTAGACAGCAGACAGAGATGGACTCAAGACGTGAAGAAACATGGTTAGCACAGCATCAGTCCTTGAGGAATTCAAATTCTAATATTAACTACGAGGCAGAAAGCAAATGTTAAATGAGGAAACACGTAATTGAAATGTCAAAATACGGTATCACATGGGAACGTGGAACAGAAAGTATTTTTTTTTTTAGTACATCGATAGTTCAGGTTAGTCTCAATGGCCTTTTGAAGGAAATAGATCCTGTACTCCAATTATAGGCCTGTCATTTGCCTTACATAAGTTTTAGAAGAAAGGTAGCTTGAAAGAAATCCGTCAATTCACAATACGCGATGATTCCCTTAAGCATTACGGGTGGTTCATGTGGGGTTGGGACGGGGAAGTTGCTCTGGGCTGTGTCTTTTCCACAGGACACGACAACCCGTGTCATTATCAATGTACCCGCTGGGAGAGCAGGTATACCGCATCCCTCCAAATTTAGGACTGCTGTTCTCTATGATTAGGCCACCAAGGTCTTTCACACAGAGGCAAACTTCTTCCTCGTTAAAACAGACCCTGAAACTTCTCTGTAAAGGAAGAGGGATGGACCTTTTGAGGGAAGGGCAGGCGAGAAGAGCCAGTCCAGTAAGACTGTGGAGGTGGGAGAGGTAGGCAGGAGGCCTCACTGAGCAGAGGCTGTTCCCTCCGGTCTCCTGCTGTTCCCAACTTCTCAAAGCCCAGGTGGTTCTCCAGGGGTATGATGGGTTCTGCCCTCTGCCCTGATCCACCCTCACCCAAACAGATTTGCCCCTTTTCCAATAAAGGCAAACCAAAATGAAATCTATAATTATCATTACTAATTCCACTTAATTAGTCACAAGCCAGCAGCCAAATTGGCTTTCTCATAATTATCTGATAAGCTGTAAGCACATCTCATAGATCATAATTAACACTACTTAATTAAAATCTAATGTACATACACCCTTTCCTCAAAATATATCTAATTGGGTTCATCACAGCAGCAGATGAAAATTCTTCTCTGGCTACCCCCCTATAAGGGTTTCTCACTTTCTTTTGTAGTCTCTGGAGAGAACAGAGGGCAAGTTGTAGATACTTCTGCGGGTTTATCCTTTCTGAAAGTGACACATTTTCTCCCTAGGAGGCTGAGGAAAATCTCTAGTCTTTCCTTTCTCTTGAAGGATGTTCCCCAAACTAAGATACGCCTGGACCACAGTGGCCATGCAGCTGGTTCTTCCTTCCTACCAGGGAAATCCTAGGTCCTAGTGTAGGTTTATTTACATTTATCTTACCCTAGATAGTGTTGAAAAGATCCTGCCCATCTTTATTCTAAAGCCGTGTTTTTCAACCTTTTTTATCTCACGGCACTTGAACCTATAGTTAAATGTCCGTGACACATTTGAATTATGTTGATCAAAAAAAAAAAAGAATATATTTATTGTGCTTTGAATATTTTTCAAAAATAATTTAATTAATAATCTTTACAAATTTTCATGGCATACCTCTCATCCTCTCCTGGCACACTGGTTGAAAATCACCGCTCTAAAGGAAAAAGGAAAAAAGGAAAACTAAAAAAACTTGTCAAACTTCCACCAACAATTGGAGGGAGGAAAAATTTTGAAAATGAATGGGACTCAAAGGTTTTTTGAAGTTCTGAATGGCTGTGAAGTGTCTGCTCCACCCACTGCCATCCAGGCTCACAGGTGTCTGATGTTACAATCTAATCTCCCTGGGATTAGAAGCCAGGGCAGTCGCTGTTTTGAAAGGGAAAAGACTCTGTTCTTTGTGAGATTGCTGGCCACCCATTCCTCAGAGACTAGGTTAAAGGGGGAACAAAGACAGTTATTATTTTATGTCCTTTAAAAGCTCAAGCTAGGCAAAGAACTATGGTCATTCTTCATGGGCTGAAGACTGAAGGGGAAAAGGAAAAAGCAGGAGAGAGTGACTAGAATAAAAAAGGATCAAAACTTAGACAGGCTGTCCCCTTGACTGGCATTGCTGGTCTTGCCAATGACCTTCCAGCTGCAAGCCAGAGGGACAGCTGGGCACGGTGATGCCTGCCTGAAAAATGGAGGGAAAATCATTAACTGACTATGGTATTGATACTATAATTTATGAATTGCCGACTTCTTTTTAAAGAGGTGACTGGTAGGTGGTTTTAGGTTCTCTTTTCAGAATGTAAAAGGATGACTAGGAGATTCAGCGGGGCTGTGAATGGACCATAACCAGCCACCCTCCTGGGAGGGCACTTCTCTCTGCTCCCCTCCGGCCCTTCTCCCTGACACTCTGGTGTTGATTGTTACCAGAGCACAGTCTGCCTCGCTGCTGGGTTATATGGTTCGTGAATATAGAACTGAGATTACTTTTTCTCTGCTGTGCTCCCTACCACCTCCATAAGTCTAACATGTCATACATGTCCAATATGTGTCTGTTGAATGCATTAATGGACGTGTGTCCTGTGGGTGTCTTTCCTACTAAAGAAGAGGCAAATTCTCTACCAATTATGGCTACACCAGGGAAATATCTGAAATCTGAATGAGGAGAGTAAGCACGTTTTCACTGACACTACATTTCTCCTGTGAAGTCCATTTTGGATCAGGAAAAGGTAACTAATCACCCAATGATAAGAGTAGGAAATGTCTATTTATAATTTGTCTCACTATTTCTTCTATCTAGTTCTCCCTCTGATACCAGGCATTTGATCAGTGGGTCCGTCTTGAGCAATTTCTTTTTTTTTTTTTTTGAGACAGAGTCTCACTGTGTCGCCCTCTATAGAGTGCTATGCTGTCACAGCTCACAGCAACCTCAAACTCATGGACTCAGGCAATCCTCCTGCCTCAGCCTCCCGAGTAGCTGGGACTATAGGTGCCTACCACAACACCTAGCTAGTTCTTTTTCTTTTCTTTTTTATTATTACTCCTTTTTTTTTTTTCTTTTTTGAGACAGAGTCTACTTCGTCACCCCTGGTAGAGTGCCATGGCATCATAGCTCACATTAACCTCAGACTCTTGGGCTCAAGCGATTCTCTTGTCTCGGCCTCCCAAGTAGCTAAGACTACAGGAGCCCATCACAATACCTGGCTATTTTTAGAGACAGGGTCTCCGTCTGACTCAGCTCAGGAACCCCTAAGCTCAGGCAATCCACCTGCCTCGGCCTCCCAGAGTGCTAGGATTACAGACGTGAGCCACCTCGCCCAGCCCATGTCTTGAGCAATTTTAACAGACTTTGGGAAGAGAAATCGATTTTGAGCTATTCATCTATTTACAGTCCTACCAAGGGAGCAGCTGGCTATAAATCCCTTGGAAGATAATCCTGTGTGTTGAAAATTGCCTTTATGGGGTTTTGGCCCAAACACCATTTTCCTTTATGTATCTTGGGTTCCTGTTTACTTGCCAGGTCAGCTGGGTGGTGACAGCCGTGTTGTGAAGACAGGGAGACCATAGTTGGTCCGGGCCACACTGTTGCTTTTGAAGCCTTTTCTCTTTCATCCTCTCTCCACTCCTAGGGAGCGTTCCCAATGGACATAACTTGATGCTCACTAGCCGTTGCCTGTGGGAAGACTCCACTGCCTTCTGGCTATTATCCTTTCCCCCACCCAGCAAGGACCTTTCTTTTTCAGTATCTTGGCTGAAAGCATTTTCATCCTGTAGGAATGATCTCGGGGGAGACACTCAGTTTATACTGTTCCTTTGACTGAAGCTGCCGTGGCCACCTAATCCGCCATCCACGCTGGGCTTTCTGTAATACGCTGGGTTTAAATAAATTATATTTTCAAAGGTTAAGACTGGATTTCAGCAGTCAACTCTCCTGCTGATGTCTCTGTTATTTTTTTTCAACCTAAGAAAAAGAGGGAGAGCGAGCTGGTGGGTTTCTGAAGGAAAAGGTCTATTCTGCAGTTCCATCTCTGCAAAGATGCTATTAATTCCTTTGAAAGACCGGAATCCTTTCTGCCTCCCTGCCTTATGGCAGTGGGACAGGGAGAACAGCTTTTTCCTGGGGCTTCTTGCACAGAAAGCCCACAAGCCCAGGCCGGCCGCTGTGGGTTTATCTGTGCCATTTAATGCAAGAGGGAGAGGATGGATCAGAAAGAGAAGTTGGAGACGGCAGCAGGAGGAGAGAGATGAAAACAGAAGGTGAGGAACAAGCAATTGCTTCTCCCAAGGGTCGGGTCGCACTATCCGAGCCCCAGCTGTTTGTCCCATTTACATTTGCATCCTGTCTGGCTTGGAATGGCTGTGTTCTCTTGGGTGTGGTGCTAAGTGACAAAAATACATAAATAAAAAATAAATGCAGTATTGTCCCCGAAATTCGAATGCCCCAGAACTTGAAAAACTTGGAATCAGAATGAAAAATTCAAGCAAATGTTGCCCCAGATCTGAACGCCCAGCACGTTGTTCATGGTTTTTTTTTTGGAGGGGGGAGGCGTAGGTTTCCCCAGCGCTCGGGCCACCTGTATGCTTTATCCTTCAGCTGGTTGTGGGAAGCTGTAGTGAAAGCATCTCCTGGGATCTTTGGTAATTTTATGCTTTTGTGCCTGTTTTATGTTTTTTATTTATTTATTTTTATATATCTATAACCACAACCAAGTGTATTTGCATGGGTCCTAAAAAGAGTAGCGAGCAAAACAAGAGGAAAGCTGTGAGAGCTACAGTTGAAGTTAGGAAGGATCTTGCTGCTAAGCACGAAATGCGGTACACGTGTGGCTGATCTCGCTACAACGGTACGCCTAAATCCTAAATGGACTGTAACGATTTTGTAAGACAAAGAAGCCATCAAAGCAGCCGATGGGGTCAAAGGGGTTAGGACACTGACCTCTAGGAGATGGAAAAGGATGGAAGAGATGGAAAAACTTGTCGTTTGGATTAATGAAAAACAGCTGGCTGTGATGTGATTTCTGAGACGATGATTAAAGCCAAGGTGCTCCACGTGGTGCAGGGAGAGGCGTGCCTGAAACTGCTGCTCAAAAGAAGGAGCTGAAGGCCAGTGGGGGGAGGTTGGAGAGAAGCACTGGGCCCCACAGTGTTACGCCCCGAGAGGCTGCCAGTTCTAATTCGGAAGCGGCCGGAAAGTTTGTGGAGGAAGCTACCGATGAGTTAGTAGAGATCACAGGACTGAGCTGACAATGGCAGAGCTTCAGCACCTTGACCAGCAGGAGCAGAAAGAAGTCGAGGAGGACATTTCTTCCGGGGAAGATGAGGGTGACGCTGGAACCACTCCGGCTGCTGAAATCAAGGACCCTCTCTGCATGTGGTCAACCCAGGCGGTGGTAGAGCTAAAGCCCTGGTGAACAGGTGTGTTAACTCGTCCAATGATAACATCACTGAATGTTTTAGAAAAGTTCAGAAAGGTCGCCAACAGCAGATAACTTTGGAACGTTGGTTCTCAAAAGACACCACGACCGGTGACCCCAGGCCCTCTACAAGTGGGACCTTAGCAAAATGCATGAAAAGGCAAAGAATGCAGGGACCAGGACCACCAGAAACTCGGTTACCTGACCTTGCCCTGGAAGGTGGCTCATCTTCCCACTCCAGCTTCCACGTGTGCCGTCATCACTTCCTTTTAAGGTAAATACACAGTTTTATATTTTTACCTTTATTACTTTATATTTTTATTTAAATCGTTAATATTTAATCTTACAATACTGTTAAAATCATTTTGAAAATTCGAGTTTATGGGACCCGGGAAGGGATTAGTCCAGTTTCTTTTATTTTAAAGGGGAAAAATTGTCTTGGAACCCAAACGATTTGGAACTCAAACAGGGTTCTGGAGTAGATTAAGTTTGGATTCTGAGGTATCACTGTAAAAACGAAAACAAAACTGAAGAAAACTGCTGTACACACAAACGAAAACACACACTTTGGAAACACCCAGTTGTGTATTAATGATACTGTGAAGGAAACTAGAATGCCAGCCAGAGCATTTCCTCAGCAGCCCCAGCGTACAGAGGAGGAGCAGGGCCTGGCTTGTTCCCGGGATGGGGGAGAAGGCGGCATCGTGTCCGCCACGGAGCTTCCTGGAATCCTTCGTTAGTGGATGTGGCTGCCTGGCAGGAGCGTGCCCTCCCATATGCTCCTGTCCCCCCGGGTACCTCCTCGGCCTTCTTTCTCTTTGACATCCTCTCTGAAGGAAGCAGACACCCGCTGTGCACTCTCAAAGGCCAGGGCCCCAGCACGGGGGAGACCCCCTACCTTTCTGTTCTATATTCTGTCACCCCGACTTCCCTGCCATCTGTCCTTTTGTGTAGAGAGTGAGTCTGAAAGGAGGGCCACGTCTCAGAGGGCAGCCCGGGTGAGCTGGGCCCTGGGGTGTTTATAAGCGATTGGCTTTTCGACTTGGAAATCCTGGAAGGAGCTGGTGGCTGTGTGGGTCTGAGATTGCTCATGGATCAGTGTTGGGCTGTCCAGGTAGGAAAGTCTCTGGACTCAGGTGTTTTCAGAAGTGGTGAGGTACCTTTAAGGTCATTACCAAACTAAACCTCAAGGTCATTTACTCTCCACTCCTGTTACTTCTGTCACACCCAGCCCCGTTAGTTCAATCTCTGGAACACTCCCCACTTCCCCTCCTCCTTGTCCCTTGCCTTGCTCAGGTCAGCGTGGTGCTTACGGGTGTGCCCACCATCACCTGGGGGAGGCTCGTGTCTCCTGTATTCAGGGAAAAGTGTGAGGGCCGCCCACCTCCCAGCCTCAGTGACCGCCAGGCTCCCACTCGGTAAACACTTAGGAGCATCGGCCCCCTTGTGTGTCCCCCTGAGTTACATCAGTTCCTCCTTGCCTTGGAGTGCCCTTCATGCTCCACCGGCCCTTCCTCAGGTTTCCACTTCTCCAGGAATAATTCTTACCAGGCCCTGTGCCCCTGCCCTCAGGGAGGTTTGAGATGCCTGCTCTGTGCTGCCCCAGCACCCTAGGCTCTTACCCATGGGTAACCACACTTACCTACAGCCGTTGCTGGAAAATAGCTGGTGACTGATAATCGCTTTCTGAATTCATAAAATGAATGGCACCTTCAGCTGCTCCCTGTAAAAGTAGGGGGATCTGATACAATGAGAGACAATCGACAGCTGGGGTTTTTGGAACCCATGTCAAGAGTCCGTTCACTTTCCCACCTGTGCTGTGTCTCCTAGCTGACTGTGATGTGCTTGGCTTGAACCACAACTAGCGTGCTGTAGTTCAGGCAGGAATTGGAGCCACAAGGCGTATTAATGTTTACACAAAATATAGCTATTTATAATGACAAGATAGAAGCTAATTTACCTAGTAAAGATAAATGAGACTAAGTAGAAAAAAACATACAAAAAGGTGGAGGGGTCGTCTGGCATACTGTATCTAATCTTAGCTAGTCAATAATAGCTTTGCTTTAACCAGGTCTAGCTAAACTCATTCCCTCAACTAGTTTAATCCATTTCAATTACAAATGTCATGTTGTTATAAAAGTGTCAGTCTCTAAAATCCTGTGCTAATTACAGAGGGCTTTTAGAAAGCTTCATGAATTTGCACATCTTTCCCTTCTGGTTGTAAACATCCAGGCAGCTCCTAGAAACCCAGCTCCACCCTCCCCCCCCACCCCCCCAGCTCAGCCGTGTACTTTGGCTTCAGACACAGCCAGTGACCCAGGTCTGGATTCCTTCTCTGTAATGGTTCATTTAGAAATAGGCTTGGAGGCCTGCCATGGTGGCTCACACCTGTAATCCCAGCACTTTGGGAGGCTGAAGTGGGAGGTTGACTTTAGGACGGAAGTTCAAATCAAGCCTGGGCAACATAGCAAGACCTCTGTCTCTACAAAAAATGTAAAAATTAGCTGAGCCTGGTGCTGTGTGCCTGTAGTCCCAGTTACTCCGGAGGCTGAGGCAGGATGATTGCTTAAAGGCCAGGAATTTGAGGTGGCAGTGAGCTATGATTGTGCCACTGTGCTCCAGCTGGGTGACAGAGTGAGACCTTATCTCAAAAAAAGAAAGAAACAGATGTGGGGCCCAGCGCATCACATGAGCCTGAACTCTGGGACTTGTGTGGGACAGTCAGGAAGATTATCCACATAGACCTCCAAACGACTCCCCTCTCTCTTTGACCCTCTCCCTGCTTTTGTGTCCTTCCCCTCTCTCTTTGACCCTCTCCCTGCTTTTGTGTCCCTCCCCTCTCTCTTTGACCCTCTCCCTGCTTTTGTGTCCCTTTGCTCTCTGTAGAGTTTTTATTATTTTTATAGTGACAAAGTGCCAAGCAACATTGTTCACCCAACTCCTCTTTCCTTGTCTCCCTCTCAGTCTGTGACTCAGCAATCCAATTTTTTAAAGGGGCTGAAATTATTTAAAGCCGCAAACAAACGCTAAAGTCAGCAAACCTATTTAGCATCATGATTTTAAAATAAGACTGAACAAACATTTTCACAGGGACTCGGAGGCTGCTGGAGAAGGCGATCGTCCTTTTATCAGACAGACACAATGCATTGTGTTTTCAATGGAGGCCATGTCCTAATCCTCGGCCGTCCATATCTGGGTTTATTTAAAATTTGAGACTGGGTAATATTTTTGTGCTTTTGTTCTCTGCTGTCAGCCTCTTCAATCCCCTGTCCTGCCCAGGGGCAGGAGGTCAAAGTCAGGATCCAGAGGTGGCCTATGACCGTGTGGTATTATAGAATTTATATTTTGTGGGCTTCCCAGTTTCCTGGCATACAACTCCTAAAGGCATTAAAATATCCAAAGTGATGGGGTGGCTCTTGTGGTGCAAAGGAGTTGGGCGTTGGCCCCATGCGGGAGGTGTTGGGTTCAAATCCAGCTCCGGGCCAAAAACTGGAAAAAAAAAAAAAACTCCAAAGTGATGTCTTTGTATGCTAATGGTTGACAGATGACTGGCAACTCCCTCCTTGCTTCTAGGTGGGGACTGGTCACAGAAGAAGCAAGGTGGGAAGGGAAAGGGGCTGAGGGTTAAGTAAATCGCCCATGGCTTAATTAATCTTGCCTCCATTAAAAACTCAAAAGGGTAGGGCTGGGCGAACTTCCAAGTTGCTGACACAGGAAGGCCCCTGGAGGGTGGCCAGCCCAGGGAGGGCATGGACGCTCTGCGCTCCTTCCCTCCAAACCTTGCCCTATGCAACTCTCGAAAGTGTGTTGGGGTGGGGGTTGAGGGGACAGTCTCTAACCTGGAAAACCTGAGGCTTTCTCCAGGTAGATAGTGTTGAAATGGCATTGAGTTAGAGGACGTTCAACTGGTGTACTCTTTAGAATTGATTGCTTGCCATCACCCCCACAGTTCTGGTGTTAGAAGCCTGTTGAGAGAGCATTGTGGGACAAACCCAGTTTGCTTGTCCCCTATTCAGCAGTTCTCAACCTGTGGATCGTGACCCCTTTGTAAAAATGAAAATACTTCCTGCACATCAGACATTTACATTACAATTCATAACAGTAGTAAAATTACAGTTATGAAGTGGCAACGAAAATAATTTTACAGTTGGGGGTTACCACAACATGAGGAACTGTATTAAAGGGTTGCAGCATTAAGAGGCATTAGGAAGGTTGAGAACCACTGCCCTACTCGGCAAGACACCTCATTCCTGAAGTGTCATCTGCAGCCCCACCCTCTGTGAACTCTGTCCCAGGCACAGATGATGCTGTGGGCCATGTCCGTGTGGGCAGTAGGCTGGGGAGGGCGCCAGGTTGCTCGAGGCCTGGGTGGGGGTTTGAGGAAGGGTGGCTTTAGGCAGTGCAACTGGCTCAGTGTCTCAGATCACGTCACATCCCCATACCCAGGGGAGGACAGTGCCGGTTGCTACTGGGTCTGCTCACAGATATTTTTGGCCGATCTTGGACTTTCATTTGCCATAAACACTGGGGGATTTGTCTTCGCAGATGAGAAAAATGAAAGGCTTCCTTGCAGTAGGAAGACAAAGCATAATTGCCACAGGCTATTTTCAGATATGGGAACTATTTGGGACTCTGCTGGCAGCCATGGCATTAAAACTCAGCAAGATGCCCTGAGCTGGGGTGATGGGGTTCAGAGAGCACCCTCCAAAACAGGAGATGGCAGCCCCAGACTGGAGTTTGCCTGGGCTGGGTCACATCGTTCTGCAGGTGACTGGCTGGCTTCAAGGTAAAGAGCCCCCTGCTCCACCTTTGCCCCGGGGGCAATGACTCTCTGAAATGCTGGTCCTTAAATATTGACAGGGGTTTCTTTTGCTGGACCCGGGATGCATCATAATAGCAGTGTTACTTCCTCCAAGACACAGGGCCTGTTGCCTCCTAATTCTGTATGAGGAGACGCTGCAGAGACATGTGCTTCTGTGGAAAAGGTCGCATTGTACCCCTAAAATCCCACCCAGCTTGGCCTGGCTTCTGGAATTTGTAGAGGATTTGAGGATTAGTGTGTTGAGCACAGAACAGAAAAGCAAGTACAAGACCCTCATTTCTGAAAAAAGAGTGACAGAAGGGGTCACTTGTCTTTTTTCTCCAGTAGAAAACAGTCTATCAAGCTTCATTTTCCATTCTCACTTTGACCCCCTATCCTGACCCTTACTCCATGTGCTGGGGGTGCCGTGTCCCTCTGTCCTCAGCATACCCTGACTTCAGTCTGCCTTCCACGTCCACATCCATATTTCAGAAATATCCTGTTGGATTTTAGCCCCCTCATCCCGTAATTTTATGGAAACACTTCACTAATCTAATTCTCTCCCTGATCTTTCTTGCACAATCCTTCTGTTTCGGCCTGAGCAGTGTATAAAATATTCTGTGAGTACTCTATTGCTCATTTAACTCCATTTTTTTTTTTCTCTTTAAAAAAAAACTGTTTCGAAATTCAAAAGACACAGAAGGGACGACAGTGAAATAGCTGGGAAGAGTCTGTCTTCTGTCCCTGGGCCCCAGCCAGCCAGCTCCCTTCTACCAATACAATTAGTGTCACCAGTTCTTAAGTATCCTTTGGAAAATCTTCCATGCATATACAAGTACTGTTTTCTCTCTGGCATAAATGATGTCAACTCCATAAATGATGGTGTGAGTAACACATCAGGTTCCACATCTTGCCCTTATATCTCAGAGTATTTCTTGGAGATCGCTCCATACCAGTAGGTTAAGAGCCTCTTCACTCTGTTTCACATCCTTTCAATCGCTTCTGCTGTCCACTCTTCTGCTTCCCTGAAATCTTTTTTTTTTTTCTTTTTTCTCCCAAGTTTTGACTTCAGTGTGACTTCTCCTGGGAAACCCTTCCTCCCTGGTCATTACACCCCCCAGTGATCCCTCCCAATGCTGAGCTGCAGATTCTGTTTGCTTTCTGAACGACTCGTTCCCTGTGTTGTAGCTGCCTTTAATGTTCTTGAGTCATAGTTTCCCAGATAGACTGTGCTGTCTTCAGTGACGGGGCCACGTCTGAATGTCTTATCCTGTAGCCCCAACACTACAACATCTGGCAGAAAATCTTGTCCATAGTAGGGACGCAGTTAGTTTGTTGGGTTGATGGTCAGCTCAGTAAACAGAATCTGCAAACTCTCTACCTTCTTGGAGGGAGTCTGTACCAGAGACCAGGTTTATTTGCATTGACCTTGAAGATTTATTTGCATTGACCTTGAACGATCTCTCCAGCCAAGAAAAAGCCTGCTCAAGCATCTCTAGAAATGTAAATGTGAGCTTGTCCTGAGCAAGGCACAAAGGGAAGCATTTCTATCTGTTTTCTTTCAACAGTTACTCTTTTCTTTTTTCCTTCAAAAGTCAGCCAGTAGGTAGGATCTGCCAAAGTATAATGGAAAGATCAGCTCCCTCGGTCAAATGTACTGAGGGTCAAGCCCACTTCAGGATGACTGGCAGATTCACAGCCCTCTGATGGGTTTCCAGAAATCCTACTGTTGCTCAGGGCTGCAGACGAGAGAAAGAAGAAATGTCAGACTTTGGCAGTTGCCTCACCTGCCCTGATTCCTGGAGACGTTTCGCAGGTTGTCTGGGAGCAGCTATGTGATCCTTCCTGCATCCGCCACAGGGGCCAGAGAAACTGCAGCTTTTTCACCCTCTGGTCAGCTTCTCCCTGGGGACTCCCTCCACTGTGAGATTGTCTCTAGATTAAGCAAATAATTCCACATTAGTCTAATTAATTCTAATGGACTCATTAGTTCAGTCTTAGAGCTCATTCTCAAGGGAGTGATGGTCAAAAGCTGTGAAGAGTGTTTTCTTTTATGAGGAAATCATGTTTTCTTTCCAGCTGGGATTCTAAACTTGGCTGCTGGGACTTAAAGAAAGAAACTAGAGGATTTTTTTTTTTTTTTTTTTGGCTGGGGCTGGGTTTTTGAACCCGCCACCTCTGGTATGTGGGGCCAGCACCCTACTCCTTGAGCTACAGGTGTCACCCAAGTTTCTTGGAGCTTCATTGGGTCTCAGTTGAGACCCATTGAGTCAACACACCCTGGTGATGGTTGCCTCTTGGAGACAGTGGCTTTGAGATTGCAGGGACAGCAGAGTAAATCAATTTGCAAGTTCCAGAGTTCAGATTATGATGGTGTAATTTAGGAAGACTAAATGGAAACAGGGGACCTAAGGTATGGCGGTAGTGTCTAAAGGTCAGGGACAGTAAGAGTTGTGATTATGTAGAGGTGGGAGGATGATTGTGGACTGAGATGGCCCAGGACAAGTTTTGCTCAGATGTCCTATTTGACAGTGCTTGAGCATGGGCAGGGGAAGGTAGAAGAAACAGCATGTGCCAGGTGAGATCTGCAGCTCCCTGAGGTGTCCTCATGCTGAACAGTGAGAAACCTGAGCTGTGGGGAAACTTCTGTGTTGGGGACCAGGGCACTGACAGGCCTACAAACCCAATTGTTTTTGGGCTCAGGAGTCTATCAGTCAAGTTAAGAGCTGTGGATTTTTCCTGAAAGCAATGAAAAACTTCTGAAGATTTTGTCGCTAAGAGATAAAACCATCAGCATGATGGTTTAGGAAAAGCAAACGTGTTGGCAAGATGTGGCATGAATTGAAACGGGCTGAGGCTGTATTGGGGTGGAAATGGAGAGAAAAGAAATGAGTTACAAGACTTTTGCCTTAGTCGCCTGTCATCTTCCTGTGAATATCAGAGTACTCACACAAACCTAGATGGCGTAGCCTACCACACACATTGCTCCTGGGATACAGACCTACAGCACGTTACACTACCCAACCCTGTAGGCAGCTGGAACACAACAGTAAGTTTCTATATATCTAAACCTACCTAAACATAAAAAGGCATGTAGGAACACGCTCTCATAATCCTACAGGACCATTATCTATGTAATCAGTCATTACCTGAAACTTCATTATTTGGCAGATGACTGTAGTTTTTTCAGATGATTCCTAGCAAGAGGGTATTGAGACCCAAATATTCCTGGAAGTAGCACTTATTTGGTAACTCATACCTAAGAGTGAATGAACAGGGCGATTCTCCTACAGCACTGTCTTCTCTACCTTTATTTTTTTTAATCTCATGGGACACTTGAACCAACATCTAAACATCCATGGCACACTTCAATGATGTTGATCAAAAAAGAGTAAACAAAAAGAACACAGCTACTGTGCTTTGAACTTCTTTTGAAAATAATTAAATTAATGATCTTTAAAACATTTTCATGGCACACTGAGATCCTCTTGGTACGCTGGTGTGTCAGGGCATACCAGTTTAAAATCACTGGTTTAGTGGGAAAGCGGGTGCTGCCAGCTCAACCCTTGCTCCAGGTCCGGTGAGTCTCATCTGGGAGCAGCCCTCACCTTCAGTTCCTGGCAGCTCAGCCTGCCTCTTCCCCATGGGATGGTGCTTATGCCTCACCATGAACTTTCCTGGTGATGAATAATTGTTTTTTTCTATAACATCCACTTCCCTCACTTGCAGAGCAGAGCGGCTGAACATACTATGCTGCTTAAGTATACTCTTCATCTTAACCCCAAAGGAGGCTGCAGAAGAGTTCAAAGGTAGAACAAGGGGCTGGGGGAGAAATGAACAGAGTCTTTGTAAAGCCTTCTTATAAATGTGTGTCATGAAGCCTTTTTCCGCTGGCTGCCTCAGTGCAACCCATTATCTCTTGGGGCCAAAGTGCCTGGAAGGGCCCTAGGCCAGACATGATTCATACTCTAATCCCATTCGCTTTGGCCATTTTCCCCAGGGTTTCACTGTCACTTAAATCTGGTTCAGAGAGCTCATCTGAGTCAGTCATCTGGATGTGACTGTCCTCTCCCCAGCCAGAGCTACCCGAGGCTAAATCCTAGAAGGCTCGGGAGTCTCTGCTCATGCCTCTTGGCAACAGCAGCAGTCAAAGCTTTCCTGTTCTGCTCCAGAAAGATCCGAGCATGTGGGAATGGGGAAGATGGCTATTACCTTATGACATCTTCCCGCCTCTGCTTCCTGTCCCGGGATCCCTCCTTCCTGCACGAGCATCTTGCCTTTGTAGGTAGAGCTCTGCAGCCATCAGGATGTGGCCCATGGGCCATGCTCCACAGCGTAGGGCTGCCTTTCTCTCTCTGACAGCCTGTGGACAGGGGTACAGCAAGGACCATGTGGAGTCTTCAACATCACTACGGATGAAGACAAGGGGAAGCACTTGCAGTGTCCTCATCTGTTTTAAAACTTTCACTCAATTTCAAATACCAAAATTTGCACCCAGCCCTCATCCCCACCCCCATGATGCCTTTTACTGGCAAAACGTCCCGTGTGCCAGATACCAGGAGGCTTACCTGAGGTGTTGCTTGCTGCCCCTTCTGGAGAAAATGGCCGAGGTAGTAAGTGGCAGGGAAGAAGGGATTCAGATCTATTATTCTACAAATGATCTATTATCGCATAAGCAAAGCTGCTTCTCTTTCCCCTCACCACACTGCTTCCCGAGGCTCCCACACCAGAGTGGTTTATTACATCTAATTTGCTGCTGCCTTGTTTCAGCTTGAAGAGTGAGGGAACACCCTGAACAATTGACCAATGCAGTTGGGCAGCGTGGATTTGTAGAGTCACAGAAAAAGGCTGGGGAGTCAGAGACCTGGGCTTACTCACCAGTCCTGCCACTTGGGACATATGGTACCAGGCAGGTGCTCAGTTTGGCGGAATGAGTCTGACACCACTTGATAAGCTGCCTGAAGCCCCTGCCACGGGCGAGGGGAGGTCCTCTGTAAACCTTACTTTCCTCTGTGTTCTTCTTTGTTTTAAGGAGATTTCCTCCTACTCAGCAAGAAAATTATGAGGCTCGGTGCCTGTGGCTCAAGTGGCTAAGGCGCCAGCTACATACACCTAACATGGCGGGTTTGAATCCAGCCCAGGCCCGCCAAACAATGACGGCTGCAACCAGAAAATAGCTGGGCGTTGTGGTGGGTGCCTGTGGTCCCAGCTACTTGGGAGGCTGAGGCAGGAGACTCACTTGAGCCCAGGAGTTGGAGGTTGCTGTGAGCTGTGATGCCACAGCACTCTACCCAGGGGGACAGCTTGAGGCTCTGTCTCAAAAAAAAGAAAAAAGAAAATTATGAACCCAGAACTTGGACCACTGTAGATGCTGAGAACATAACCGCTGAAATAATTAGTATAAATTGACAAATACATGTAATCCCTTTTTATTTGACTTACTTGGGGATGTGTTTTTAGACTTTTGTGACATGTTCTGAGAACTGAGGATGGAGACGGGTTAAGGGAGTGATTTGAGTTATGGACAGCTCAAAGGGTACCTAGAAAGTCTGTGGAAACTTCTGTTCATATCATGAATTCTATTATAATTGCATTGGAAGAGAACTACAAGGATGAAAACTATCAGCCTTCTAAGGGCATGGATACTCTGTGCGTTTTGCCCAATGTTAGGCCTGGCTACGCGGTGACAAAAAGTCACTGTCTTGGGGGCACACGGGGACCCAGTGCTCTCCGACTTCATCAAGAACAGTGGTGGGTTAATTCATGGTTCACAGATGTTCAAATACATAACAGATGCAAAAAGCAACAGCTTCTTTGAATGAACTTTTTTGGGGAAAGGAAAAATAGCAGTATTTGACTTAAAAAAATTTTTTTTTGAGTACCAAACTATAAATACCTTTAAAAAAAAATTTTTTTTTTAAAGTTAAAAAAACCCTCTAACAGAGAACATGTCTGGAGTCTTTAAAGCTGTGGGTTTTCGTTCTCTCCCACGGCCTACATGGGATGAGATGATCCTTTCAGAGCCCTGATGCCACCTGTTTTATCTGCTGGACATTAGCCAGGGTACACTGTCACCTTCTACCTTCCTCCCTACTCTGGCCTTCCCAAACCCAAGTAACTGAAGCTGAAATATTAATGTAATGCAACTGAAATTCTTCTAGGTTTACTATACGTATAAAGACATGTATTTTTTGTACACTCTGTAAAGTGAGGGGAAAAAACACATGGCTGGTATTTAACTACAGGAATGAGTTGAAAACTCTTTGGGTAGTGAATGTTGTCATTGTTGAATCCCCAGCTATCTGGTTGGCTTTGTTCTCCCACTTTTCCCTGAGAATGGCCTTTTGTCTCAACAAAAGGGGTTTCCTAATCTCCCATCCAGGGCCTCTACTGGTCTCCTACTGATGAAGGCTACTCATGTGCTAAGGTCATGGTTCAGGTTGTATTACTTCCAGAAAAAAATCCACATAACCACAATGATTTCACATTCCTTGAATCTAAATAGCTGGTTTTCTGTTCTAATTAGTTAGCCACTTGTCCTGAGTGATCTTTTGATTTCTCTTGGGTGATGTTGTTAAGTTTTCAAGTATTAGACTTGCCTTCCAGCAGAATTATCTCCTCTTTCTGCCAGCCCACTAATTCGGAACTTTGCATGTTGGAAAGTTTGTTATTTACCTTTCCATCCTCTATAGAGGTGCCGTTGTTGATAGGTGAGGAGATGGGGACAGAACAGCCACTTATCTTTGGGATGATGTGACTGATTGAACTGAGGGATATGTAGCAATACGATTCAGAGACCTCAAGTTTGAAATCAAATCTACTGATTTTATTTCAGCAGACATTTTATTTTGCAAGACATTGCAGCTAAACAAATGACTAAGACATAGTTTTAATCTCTGAAAACATTTGTACTTGAACTCAGGAAATAGACATATACATTTATAACAAATATGAGAGAAGAAATTGAACATGACAATGTGATAACTGGCATTTGCTGGGCTCAGCTACATATTTGCATAGATTATCTCCTTTATACTCCCATGTTTCCACGAGATGGAGGATATTATTATCTTTGCTTTATAGTTGAAGAAGTTCTGAGAGGCTATTTAATCTGCCCAAGGTCAGCCAATAAATAAGAGAACTGGGATTTGACTTTCATGACTCGAGAGCCCACACTCAGCCACCAAATTTACTCCCTCTTGGCTATTCCACCATGAAATTTATGACTTTGGGCAATGTGAACTCCACAAAGGAAGTATATTGCTATAACCCCAACTCCTAGAACAGTACCCAGCATAGAGCTGATGGCCAGACACTTGGAAAGCATTTGTCGGACAGATGAACTCAAAGTCTTCTAAACAAAGCCAGGCACAGTGGCTCATGCCTGTAATCCCAGCACTCTGGGAGGCTGAGACTGGTGGATCCCTTGAGCTCAGTATTTCAAGACCATCCTGAGCAAGAGAGACCCATTCGCTACAAAAAATAAATTATCTGGGTGTGATGCCACCCACCTGGAGTCCCAGCTTCTCAGAGGGCTGAGGCAGGAGGATCGCTTGAGCCCCGAAGTCTGAGGTTGTAGTGAGCTATGGTGATGGCACTGTACTCTAGTTAGGAAGACAGCAAGACCATATCTCAAAAACAAAGCAATCCTTTACAAGATACTGACAGAACAATCCCTCCACCCCTAATACTCAAATGCTGACGCACAGGACCTGTGTGTACGTTACCTGACATGGGAAAGGGAATGTTGGAAATGTGATTAAGAATCTTGAGATGTAAAGATGGACCTAGATTACTTGATTGAGCACATGGAAGTATCAGGGCTGCAGGGTCAGAGTCCCTAGGAGATGTGTAAGGACAGGAGCAGACATGGGAGTGACGTGACGAAGGGACTCTGAGCCTTGGAGCATGGGCTCTAGAACCTGGAATGAACAAGGAAACACACTGTCTCTTGAACCCTTCGGAAGGAATTAGGCTCTGCTAAAACCTTGACTGCAAACTCCTATCCTCTCAAACCATAAAGAAATAAGTCTGTGTTAAGCCACCACATTTGTGGCGATTTGTGGCAACAGCCACAGGAACACATCCACACCATGCCCTCATCCTACTGCCCTGGCCTTCACTGTGTCTGGAGACGGTGTCCAACATTTTTTGTTTTCTTCTGCTACTCACTGGAACAAGAGTTGTTTTGGCCCATGGATTCAATTCACAGTAATGAAAACTGATGAGCAAACAACAACAAAAGTCTGTGCATGCGTTTTGTGATGTCTGTTACCACAGATAAGCAAATACATGGTGGTATATGTATACCATGGAATACGATGCACCTGAAAAAAAGATGGAGACTTCACCTCTTTTATGTTTACATGGATGGAGCTGGAAAATATTCTTCTTAGTAAGGTATCTCAAGAATGGAAGACAAAGTATCCAGTGTGCTCAATACTTTTATGAAAACAATTCATAATGACACATTTTCTTATGAAAGATAGATCATAACTATAGCCTAGGATGAAGGGGAGAAGCAGAGGGGGGTGGGAGGGGAAGTGGGAGATTTGATAGAGGGAGGGTAAACAGTGGGACCACACTGATGGAGCATATTGTAAGGGTACAAGTCAAATCTACCAAGTATAGAACATAGATGTCCTAACGTAAGTAAATGAGGTGAAAGCTATATTAATTAGTTTGATGGAAGCATCCCAAATGGTATAAAAAGATCAACACATTGTACCCCACAAGAGCATAAATGTATTCATGATCTATGTGTATATAACTTAATAAAAGGAAAAAAAAGGTTGGACACCCTGAACCCTCACCCTCATTGCACTGTCAACACCACCTGCTCAGAGCTGCACTGCCCACAGAATAGGAGTAGGGCTGAGTGCCAGAGTCCTGAGTTCAAAGCCAGCCTTAGGCTCTGCCTCATTCCTGTCCTTCACTCAAATGCTACCTCCTGAATGCCTCTCGGAAAGGATTTGGTAAACTCTCACGCCATACTTATAGTTTATGCTAAGGTTATTCCTTGCTTGGGTTTCTGGAAACATCTCAGCAGCTCTCTCTCTCTTCCTCAGTTTTCCTAATGAGCTCTATCTCTCCTTACCCCCCTCTCAGCCACACTGATCTTCCCTGTCTCTCACATACCTCTGCTCTCTCTGGCTTTGGGGACTTTCTTCCCACACACTGTCACTCTCAAAATAACGCCTTGACTTGTCCCTCCTCTGTTTGCAGAGATTCTAACTCTTCCTCACACTTAATGTTTCAGTGAAAGGAAGCCTTCTTGAAAGCAGATCTCCTGCACGTGGTCCCAGCCCTCCCTACGTGGCTCTTCTCACACTTAATCGTATTTTCTTTTCTTTTCTTTTTCTTTTTTATTAAATGATAACTGTGCACATTAACGCAATCAGGGGGTACAGTGTGGTGTTTTCATACATAGACTTTATTTTCTTATAATTACTTCTTGTTTATTTTTTCTTGCTCTACTAAAAGCTCTATTTTGGTAGTTGTTGTCTCCCAGGGACCAGAACACTGCCTGATAATCACTGAACAGTTGAAAGAATGAATAAATAGATGAACAGATAAGGATTAACTTGACGACAATCATTAGAAAATGGCAAGACTGATGCCTTTTGCCCTGAAATGGTTTCAATGTTAGAGTTTTACTAATGAATAATAGAGAATAGTTTCAGGTATTTAAGAAGGCGAGAGGCATGGCTAAGTTGAGGAACATGATGTGTGCAGGATGGATTGGAGTTTGAGGTAACTCAGGAGAGGATCTAGTTGGAACATTACAACACATGAAGATGAAACTCTGCACCATGAAAGCAGAATTAGATACCGCTGGATAGATACAGACTCCAGGGGGGAAAAAATGAATAGAATGCAAAGACATATTGAACATGAAGATGTTGAAGAAAATGGGGCCCAGTTCAGCTGCCAACTACCACTTCACTTTGCTGAAGGCTTGTATAAATGTTTGGGTCCTCTCGAATCTTTGCATCTAACTTGTATAGTTTTCATAGTCAGCTTTGTATCTGATTATCCTATTTTTCTTTCTTTTCTTGGACAATACTTAAGGTCTATAGTACTATTTGGTCCATCTATTTTATCTGGTCAACTCTAAGTTCATAGCAGGTCTTCAGTGTCCCTTAGAGTCTAGCATACACCCTTGTCCGTTCTCCAGAGATAGCATCTGTAAGGTTTAAAATGTAGCTAAGGAAAAGGCATTTTAAATATTTAGTGAGAGGCGGAGTTCTTACACCTTGAGAGGGAATAAAACAGGGAATACTGAGGAGAGCAATACGTATCAAAAGCCTTCAAAATGCTTTTTAAAATTGAGACCATTTTTATTATGGTAAAAAATACATAATGGTTAAAACATTAAATTTAATTTTAAGTGTCTGCTTTTAGTAGCATCAAATACATTCATATCATGATACAGCCATCACCATCATCTCTTTCTAGAACTTTCATTGTCTTCCCAAACTGAAACTCTGTACGTATTAAACAGGAATTCTCCAATTCCCCCTCCTACCATTCCCTGGCAACCATCATTCTACTTTTTGTCTCTAGAAATACAGCTAGTTTTGGTAACTGATATCATAAAATCATATAATATCTGTCTTTTGGTGATTGGATTTTTTCACTTTGCATATCTTAGTTTCATCCATGGTACAGCATGTGTTTGAATTTCCTTTTTAAGTATGGTTAATATTCCATTGTGTATATATACACACATACATATCACATATACATTGATTTTGTTTATGCATTCATCCATTGATGGACGGATACTTGGATTGTTTCCACTTTTTGGATATTATGAACAATGCTGCTATGAGTGCAGATATATAAATATCTGTTCATTTCCTTTAAGTTTTTCTTGTTTTTTTTTTTTTTTTTTTTTTGTATATATACAGACATGAAATTCCTGGACCATATGGTGATCTTATATTTAATTTTTTGAGGAATCACCATGTTTTCTGCAATGGCTACACTATTTTATCATATATTACCACCAGCCATGCACAAAGATTTTAATTTTTTTCATATCCTCCCCACTACTTGTTATTTTCTGGGTTTTTTTTTTGGTAGTAGCCATATTTAAAAACAGGATGAAATGGTATCTCATTGTGTTTTTAATTTGCATTTCTTCAAAGTTAAAGATCTTTTCATGTATCTACTGGCCATTTGTCTTCCTTCTGAAAAATGTCTATTAAAGCCTTTTGTACATTTTTAATTGTGTTTTTTTGATTGTTGAGATAGAGCAGTTCTTTATATATATTCTGGATATTACCCATTGTTAGATGTATGATTAGCAAATATTTTATTCCTCTCCATAGGTTGACTTTTCACTGTTCATAGCATTTAATCAACAAATTTTTTAAATTTTAAGTTCAATGAAATCTATCTACTTTATATTTTGTTGCCTGCGTTTTTAGTATTATATTTTAAAAAAAAATCACTGTTAAATCCAATGTCAAGATTTTTTTCATGTCTTGTAAGATTTTTTGTAGTTTTGGCATTTACACATTAGCTTTAGGTCTTTGGTCCTTTTTAAGTTAATTTTGGGCATGGTGTAAGTAAGGGTCCAATTTCAATTTTTTGCATTTAGATTTCTGGTTTTCACAAACTATTGAAATGATTCCTTTCCCCACTGAGTGATCTTGATATCCTTGCCAAAAATCTTTTGACAATATATTTTATGTTTTATTTCTGGGCTCTTTATTCTATTCCATTGGTCTATATGTCTGTCATAATGCCTGTTTTATACTGTTTTGGTTACCATCGCTTTGTAGTAAATTTTAATGTGAGGACATGTGAGACCTCCATCTTTGTTCTTTTTCACAATTTTGCTAACTATTGGTATTCCTTGGGTTTTCCTATGATTTTTAGGATAGATTTTTCTATTTCTCCAAAAATGTCATTGAGATTTTTGTATAGAATATATTAAATCTTTAGATTTCCCCATTTATTTCTATCTTCTTTAATTTCCTTCAGGAACATTTTGTAGTTTTTCACTGTCCATTTTTGTTGGGGTTTTTTGCTTCCTTAAGTTCATTAATAAGTATTTTATTCTTTTCGATGCCATTGCAAATGGAATTGTTTTCTTAATTTCCTTTTTAGATTGTTCATTGTTGGTATGTCAGAATGCAGCCAATTTGGGCATGTTTATTTTATATGCTGCAACGTTGCTGAATTGACTTATTCTAACATTGTTTTGTGTGTGGGCATGTGTATAATATTTAAAGTTTTTACATATGAGATGTCATCTAACCAGCAGAGATAATTTTACTTATTCCACTCAAATCTACATGCCTTTTATTTATTTTTCTTTTCTAATTTCTGTGGCTGGTACTTCTAACACTATTTTGGGTAAGAGTGGTGAATGCAAGCATCCTTGTCTTGTTATTGATGTTAGAGAAAAGGTTTTCAGTCTTTCACTGGTAAGTATAATTTTACCAGGGATTTTCATGTTTGGCCCTTTCATGTTGAGGCAGGGTAATTTTTTCTAGTTTGTAGAATTATTTTTTTTTTATCATGAAGTGGGTTAAATTTTGTCAAATACTTTCTCTAAGTTAAGACTGTATTTTTTGGTCCCCTTCATTTCATTAATTGTGCTTATTACATAGCTTGAGTTTCAAATATGGAACTGTTTTTCATTTGAGGAATAAGTCTCATTTTGTCATGGTATACAGGCCTTGTAATATGCTTTTGAATTCTTTAAATTTGGTTTTCTTGTTGTATCTTTGTCTTGCTTTGTTATCAGAAAAATGCTGACCACTTAGGCTGACCTAGGAAGTTATTTCTCTCTCTTCAATTTTTTGGGACAGTTTAAGGAAGGTTGAGGGTATAAATGATTAGGTTACAGTGTCTGCATTGGCTAGGTAAGGTCCCTGTTGTAGTTGCGTCCCCCACTCAGGAGGTGTGCCAGGTACCCTTACATTGTGCCCATCAGGTGAGAGCAGGTCAGTCCTTCTTCCCTTTCCTCTCCCCTCTCCACCCCCTTCTCCCCACCCCCATCTTGAATTGATTTTTTTTTTTTCTCCTGCGTGGGCATGTATTAGTTCATCTTCTGGCTTCCTATTAGTATTGAGTACATTGGATACTTGCCTTTCCATTCTTGTGATACTTTACTAAGAGGAATGTGTTTCAACTCCATCCAGGTTAATATAAAAGATGTAAAGTCTCTGTCTTTTTTATTGTCAAATAATAATCATGTAATACATATAGCATAGTTTGTTAATTCATTCATGGGTTGGTGGGCATTTGAGTTGATTCCACATCTCGACGATTGTGAATTGAGCTGTGATAAATATTCTGGTGCATGTGTCCTTGTGGTTAAAATGATTTTTTTTTTTTTTCTGGGTCAGTGCCTTGTAATGAGATTGTAGGATCAAATGGAAGGTCTGTTTTGACTTCTTTGAGGAGTCTCCATACTTCTTTCCAAAATGGCTCTATTAGTTTGCAGTCCCACAAACAGAGAAAAACTTATTCCTAATTTTACTGATTTCTCTATTGTTCTTCCATTTTTTATTTTTATTTGTCTTTGATCTTTATTATTTCCTTTCTTCTGCTGGATTTGGAATTAGTCTATTCTTTTTTGTTTTGTTAGTCTATTCTTTTTTGTTTTGTTTTTTCCTTAAAGTGTAAAGTTAGGTTGTTTTGAGACCTTTATAAAAATTAAAATAAACTTTTACACCTGTAAGTTTTCCTCTCAGCACCGATGTTGCTGCATATTGTAAGTTTTGATATGTTATGTTTTTATTTTTGTCTCAGGATAATGTGTAATTTTTCCTACAGTTTCTTCTTTGGTGGTTCAAAAATGTGTTGCTTAATTTTGACATACTATTGAATTTTGTTTTTCACTCCATACCGGGATAGAAAGCTATGTCTCCTTTCTGCTGCTGATTGTCAGTCATTCCATTGTGATCAGAAGAAGATAATTTGTGTATCTTTGTAAAATTTATTGACTTGTTTTTGTTGCCTAGCATAAGGTTTATCATGGATAATACTCCAGGCACACTCAGATAATACACATTCTGCTACTGCTGGGTGGTGTGTTCTGTTCTAGATATGTGCGTCAGGTCCAGTTGGATATAGTATCGTTCAATTCCCCTATTCCCTTTCTTGTCATTGTTGCAACAACATCTTATTTGAATTGTTCTATAAAAAGTGGTGCATTGCTGATTTTGACGTTCTGTTTTGAAGCAAAGTTGATTTAAAAGCACTTATGGCCAGATTAAATTCATGCAAATGTGATGCTCATGATGAAACAATTTCTCTATTTCCTAATTTAATCTTCTGTCTGGTTGTTCTATTATTGAAAACAATGTATTAATGTTTCCTACTATTGTAGATTTACCTCTCTTTATTTTTTTTATACCTCCTATTGTAAAGCTCTCAAGGTTGGTATAGATACCTATAATTGTTCTATCTTCTTCATGAATTAACCCTTTTATCACTGTGTAATACTGTTCTTTATCTCTTACAACAGTTAAGTCTACTTTGTCTGATCTTAGTATAGTCATTCTTGTTCTATTTTTATTTTTTATTGCAGTTTTTGGCCGGGGCTAGGTTTGAACCTGCCAACTCTGGCATATGGGGCCAGCACCCTACTCCTTTGAGCCACAAGTGCTGCCCCTTCTTGTTCTATTTTGATTACTATTTGCATGACATTTTCCCCATCCTTTCAGTGTTCAGCTTATGCATAGTTTTAAGTCTAATCTGAGTCTCTTGTAGATAGCATATACTTGAATTCTGTCTTTTAATCCATTCTGCCAATCCATGTCTTTAGATCAAAGAATCTAATCCACAAAAAGCCATTACTGATAGGGACACAATTTTTGACATTTTGTTATGTTTTCTGCATGTTTTAGAGGGTTTTTGTGTCTCATTTTTGGCATTACTCTTTTTCATTGTATTTAATTGTTTTTTTAATAGTAACACACTTTGAATCTCTTATTTCCTTTTGTATATGTTGAATAGATATTTTCTTTGTGGTTACCATGGGGATTACATATAATATCATAAAGTTATGACAATTTGTGTTAAATTGATACCAAGGTAACTACACTCACATGTAAAACTCCTTTATAGTACTCCCTTCCCACTTTGATATTGAGGTCACAAATTATATCTTTATATATTATGTTCCCATTAACATAGACTTATAATCATTTTTATGCTCTTGCCTTTTAACTATATATGAATTAAAAGTAATGTTATAAGCCAGAATTAATACTGTTTTAATGTTTTTCTTTGTGCATTTGCCTTTACTAGGGAAGTTTTTATTTTGATAGAGTTTTGAGTTATTCTCTAGAGTACGTTGTTACAAGTTGAAAGACATTATTTAGCATTTCTTCTAGAACAAGACTAGTGGGAATGAACTGTTTGTTTTTCGTTATCTGAGAATGTCATAATTTCTTCTTCTTTAACAGTTTTGCTGGATATAGAATGCTTATTTGACAGGTTTTCTTTTAGGACTTTAAGTATATCATCTTACTGATTCTGGCCTGTGAGGTTTCTGCTGAGATATCAGCTTATAGCTTGTCATGGGTAATTTATACTTGACAATTCACTCCTTTTGCTGTTTCTGAGATACTTTCTAATCTCCCTGCCTGTTTATCTCTCTCTCTCTCCTTCTTCTGAGACTCTGATGATGATATTTTGTCTGCTTGATGATGCATTGTAAGTCCTCTAGGGTTTGGTAATGTTTCTTCACGCTTTTTTCCTTTCTGCTTCAGAGTTGCAAACAAGAAATGACCCATTGGTGGTGCCTGTGGCTCAAAGGATTAGGGTGCCAGCTTCATATGCTGGAGGTGGTGGGTTCAAACCTGGCTATGGCCAGAAAAAAAAAGAAATGACCTGTCTTTAAATTCACTGATTCTTTTGTTTGCCTGATTGAGTCTGCCATTGAGCTTTTCTAGTGAATTTTTCATTTAGTCTCTGTATTTTCAAGCTCCAGTATTTCTTTTTAAATATAATTTTTATTTTTGTTGACAGTCTCATTTTATTCATATATCATTTTCCTTATTTCCCTTGGTTCTTTGTCTATATTTTTCTTTAGCTCTTTGAACATATCTAAGATAGCTTTTTGAAAGTCTTTGCTTAGTAAGTTTGATGCCTGTTCTCTTCCAGATGGTTTTTGGAAATTATTTTGTTCTTTTGATTGGACCATGTTACATTTTACGTCTTGTGATTGTTTACTGGGTGTTGAAAATATATTTACCTTTCTAATCTTAGAAGGCTAGCTTAGAAGATTATTCCTAATTAGTGAGCCATTCAGCTTTGTGATCAACTTGAAATGAGGTTTAAGATATTCTGAGGGCTTTTCTAGGCATGTACCCTATATGGGCCTATATAAATTTTTTTGACCAGGCATGGTGGCTCATGTCTGTAATCCTAGCACTCTGGTAGGCTAAGGCAGGTGGATTTCTTGAGCTCAGGAGTTTGAGACCAGCCTGAGCAAGAGCGAGACCCTATCTCTACTAAAAATAGAAAAACTAGCCAGGCGTCATGGTGGGCATGTATAGTCCCAGCTACTTGGGAGGCTGAGGCAAAAGGATCACTTAAGTCCAGGAGTTTGAAGTTGCTGTGAGCTATGATGATGCCACAGCACTGTACCTAGAGTGAGAGAGTAAGACTGTTTAAAAATAAATGAATAGATGAATGAATAAAATTTTTTTTGCTTATTTGTTTTACATAATTTCTCCCTCCTCTACTAAAATGATTTATTTTAAATGTATTAATGTCCCAAACTTCCTAGTTCCTTCTTGAGATCCTGGATATTCTATTACAATTCTCTGCCCATTATTCTCTTCACCCCAGATGTCTATGGGTCTGTAGTCCCCCTGAAGATTTTACACAACATGGTACCTACCATTGCCTGTCATGGTTTCCACCAGCTTGAGATGCAAACTATGTCACCATTTTCTGTATGAGTTCCAAGTCAGGCAAGACATAAACCCATCCCTTGAACAGACTACGAATAAGTCAGAACATTGAAAATATGTTGTAGTGTCCTGTTAGTCCCAGGCAACAAACTGGGAAGTTCCTACTATGCCACAATGTGGAGGGAGTGAGGCATGGGTTAGTATAAAACCCACAGTATTTCCAACCATTTGGTTGTGGGTTTTTTTTGCAGTGGCATTTACTTGGTAACTATAGATTTTTGCTAATTTCCAAGGCTCATATAAATTTTTTTCATCAGTCTACTTTTTTAAAAGTTACTACTTCAGTTAGGGAATAAGAATATAAAGCTTTCTAACCTGCCATCTTGCTGGCATTACTTCTGTTAGGTACTTTCACACAGTACCTGGCATATAGAAAGCGTTGGTATTGTTATTACTATTATTTTTCAATTATGTGCATGTTGCCATAATTGAAAAAAAAATGGTAATAATAGCAATGTTATTTCTCAAGCAGTGCTGTGTTTAGTGACTGCACAGTTCTGACTGTCCTTTAGAGCAGATACCTCATTTGACACCCTGTTCAGTTGGACCATGCACATGAGCGCCTTGAGCCTTTGAGGTTTGATATTTCTAATTGAGAACATTCACTAGAAGTAAAGGAAAGCCCCAAACTGCAGCTTAGGAAAACTAAACAGCCTCCTAAAAGATAGCTGGTTTTAAATAAAGATAAAAGAATGCACACCTACCCTCTTTGGGTGTTTCTTGTTTTGAGAAGACTGGTACCATGTTCAGGGCGGTCTGGTAGCAACCGGAGACATTATATTTTAAGATCTGCAGTGTTCCACTTCTATCATAAATCAGTAAACTTTCCTCAACTCCTGTGAGAAGAATGTTTTTCAACTTGATGGAGGCAAGATAATGAGGTTTGAGTTTTGATTAATGGGTTTTGGGTTTAGAATTGTGCACATTAAGTCATAAGAAAACCAGGGGTAAAGATAAATAATCCACTTTAAAACCAATGGTGGACCCCACATACTTGTTTTCATTCTCTCTAAATAAGTGATGAGAAAAATTGGGGAGTCTCAAGGACCATTCTTTGCTTTTATCCCTCTCTGGACCACTCTGTTTTGTTTGTTTGTTTGTTTCATATCATCAATACAAGAAATATTGACAAGTGACACATGGTTTCCAACCTGATTTATTTTTTTTTAGTCAAGATAAACAGATGCTTGACCTTATTCATAACACTATCTAAAGAGGTCATAATATAGCTTCCCCTGGAAAAACTTCTTTGTGACATACTAATGATTTGCTTTTTTCCCCTTTCTGTCCTGCTTTTTTAAAAATTTCATTCTCTGAAATTAATAATGGTTGGTCAGCATCTTATTTAAGACAAGTTTTATAGACTAGAAAATAGTTAAATTCTACCCCAGGCTTCTCTTCTCCCAGCTAAGTAACCCCAAAACTCTTTAACCATTTTCAGCACACAGTCAATGGTCAATGTGTATCGATCTCATTTTCCAATATTCTAAGCATTTTTGACTGGGAGAAAAAATAAAGTGCATGCCTGTGTTGGACCATGTCTGTTTAGTTGCTATCCTAAGATTATGAATCCCTTTAGGACAGAAATGAGCCTTTTACTTCTTTCCCAAACAGTAGCACAGAGTATAAACAGAATGGCTCACGACATCCTGCCCTCCGTGGACCAGACCAATGAATGCTACGTTTTTAGTAATTCAGACCTGAGACATAGTATCATGCATAGGTTTAAGATGAATTTTCATAACCCAGATTTGAGGCAATTAGGATCAAAACAAAAATAATTTGCACAAAACTGTGTTTATCCTGGAAGCCACTGAGATTTAATTTGTCTCTTCTAGCATGAATTCCCGAAATCCTAAAGAGACTTGCCAACGATCAGGATTCCCTGCCTTGGGAATATGGCTAAGATTAGATGACTTCTAATTAATTTTCCTTCCAAACCTAAGATTATGTGATTCTCTGAAACTACAATGGGCATAAATTCTCTTTTTCTTATACCAGATTTAGGTGTGGATATATTTCCCTTGATCTACCTTCAAGTATCTCATTAATACCGTTACTTATTTTTGTTGATTTATTTGGGTTTTTTGAGACAGAGGCTCATTCAGTCACCTTTGGTAGAGTGCTATAGCCTCATAGCTCACAGCCACCTCAGTCTCTTGAGGTCAAGCAAACCTCGTGTCTTAGCCTCCCAAGTAGCTGGGATTACAGGTGCCCACCATGATGCCCGGCTAGTTTTTCCTATTTTTAGTCACTAATATCATTCCTTTAGATACCCATGTGCCTCAGTTCACATGTGAGCGCTGTCCCCAAACATTTGTGTTTGCTTTAGGTTTGTTTTATTTCCATCTATAAAACATATTCTTGTGTTATTTGTGGGTGTAGAGGTCGCTTATCTGTGGCAAGGCTTATGCCATATGAAGACACACTCATCAAAAGAACATTCTGGGGATGCATTTTGGCGAGTGGGGCCCTGGACTACAGTACAAAGCTGTGGCTGAGGGGCATTAGAAAGCTGGTGTACCCAATACCAACCCCCAGATTCCCCAAGGGTGGCCCAGACTGTCAGCTCTGCACAGTGAAGTTAAAAACAGTGACTTTAAAAAACTCATATCCATTTTTAAGCAATTCATATCTTTGGCTTGTCTTCATTTTTGGCACTTGTTTGTCAGAGGAGAAAAAAAAAATCCATGAAGGGAAATTAAATAAATAACGTAGCCTCTTTAAAAGCGAAAGCAAAGCAGTAAATTACAAAAACCTTTCTTTCCCCTGTCAGAGTTTAACATTCTAGCATCTGATCAAAAGTTTTAAAATCCCTTTTCTAGGATTACAGTACATTAGATAAATGGGTTTTAAAAATGCACATACTTAGAACAGAGCCTCATTCTGATTAAATTTTCAATTCAGTTACCACCTACTTTATTTTTGATGGGATGTAGAAGAAAAACATTTTATTTTATTTATTTCTTATTCAAACATTGCTGGAACTTGGTATAATATGAATTGTTTTGATATCCACATGCAATCCTGCTAAATCTAGATTGGGAGAAAGTGATACTTTTGTTTACTCTGAAGTACAGCCTCCAAGCCAATGCTCATCTCATCCCTTCTTAGGAGACACAGTAAGAAGTATTCCTGGGGGAAGCTGGAATCTGGGGATGAACCTGTACTTCAGTGATCTGTAGAGAAATTGCTAAAGATAGTATATATTAAGATTCCATGGCTACTTTTAGTTCAGGGTTTTGTGATGAGTAGAGTATCTATATGTCAGCCTTAAAGTTTACACTAATGAGTTTTAGGACTGTCAGCAAATTTCACCTAGATTTTTAGCAAAAGGCATGCAATTTATTTAGTTCCAACCTCACATTTGAAGAACACAAGGGCCATTGTGGTTAAGTGTTTCGCTCAATGTCACATGGAAATTTTTGTAGTTAAGATTTGAGTGTGTGTGTTTTTTTTTAATTAATATGTGATACTCTCTGTACCAAGCTATCTGCTATCATATAAGCTGCTTAAACTCTAACATAATGGCACTAAAGTGACCAACTTCACATGATTTTTTTTATAAGGAAGAAAGTAGATGTAGAATTATTTTAAAATATAAAGTAGGCCTGGCATTGTGGCTCATGCTTGTTGTCCTAGAACTCTTGGAAACCAAGGTGGATGTATTGCTTGAGCTCAGGAGTTCGAGACCAGCCTGAGCAAGAGTGACAACCTGTCTCTAAATATATCTGGGTGGTGTTGTGGTGGGCACTTGTTGTCTTAGCTACTCTGGAGGCTGAGGAAGAAGATTGCTCAGTCCCAAGACTTTGAGTTTGCTGTGAGTTGTGATGGCTATGGCACTCTACTCAGGGCAATAGAGGGAGTCTCTGTCCCTCCAACGTACACATACAAATGTATATATAAAATATATATTTGTATATTTTTATAGGTTTAAAAAATTTTTCTGCCAACATTTCCTATTATTTCAAATTCTATTCTTGAACATAGTTATAATAGATGTTTTTATTTATTTTTTAGGAGACAGAGTCTCAATCTGTGGCCCTTTGTAGAGTACTATGACATTATAGCTCACAGCAACCTCCGACTCCTGGGCGCAAGTTATTCTCTTGCCTTGGCCTCCCGAGTAGCTGAGACTATAGGCATGCACCACCACTCCTGGCTAGTGTTTCTATTTTTAGTAGAGACAGTGTGTTGCTCTTGCCCCGACTGGTCTTGAACTACTAAGCTCAAGCAGTTGACCTGCCTTAGCCTCCCAGAGTGCTGTGATTATAAGCATAAGCCACCATGATTAGCTGCTTTTAAAATCCTTATTTATGGGTGGCACCTGTGGCTCAAGGAGCAGGGCATCACCCCCATATCCTGGAAGTGGTGGGTTCAAACCTACCCCTGCCCCTCCTTCCCCCAAAAATCTTTATTTACTAATTCTATTATCTGCATTGACTTGGGGTTGGACTGTATTGGATACCTTTTCTCTTGATTATCAGTCACATTTTCCTATTTTTTGGTAGTCTAGTGATTTTGATTATATGTTGGACATTATGCAGCACAGAAGTCTGTGATGTTGTGTTCCTCTGACTGTATTGATTCTGTCATTGTTTTAGCAGGCAGTTAACTTGGCAGTAATCAAACTCAAAACTCTGTCTCCCCCCTGGTGGGCAGCAGTAGCGATTGCCATTCAGTGCTTTTAGCCTTAGGTGGGTTGCTTACAGTGTTCTCTGTAGGTAAGGAGTTCAGGGATCACCCAGAGACTTCAGATGTTCTAGTGCAGAATTTATTTGGGTTGTCTCTCTGCATTTTGTAGCTGCTAAGGTCACTTCAAAGCCTGCCCTCTGGTTCCACAAGCCATTGAGACTACAGGAAATATACAAAGTTTTAGTCACTCCACTTGGTGCTGACTGAGGCTGTCTTTAAATAATGCCCATGAAGTGATGAAAATTTATCCAGCATCTTTCCATTTTCTTCTCAGTATAAATCTTAACTTTTCCTTACTTTGTTTGTACTGCCTTCAGGCACTGTATTTTTTTCTTTTAGTTTATGGGTGTGTTTTTTTGTGTGTTATCCAGATTTTATGGTTATCTGTACAGAAATCGATCCATTAGAAGCTACTTCTTCATTGCCAAAACAAGAAGTAGATTTTATTTTAAATGAAATTCTCTCAGGAGTAAACTTTTAAAATTTTTGGGTTTTATTCTTTTCCTCCTGTTATGGACATGTACACATAGAAAATTTTATATAATCATTTTGATTATGAAGATTGCATATATATGTAGTGTGTTTAATGTTTACTCTGTATACATACATGAAGTATAGTGATCACATATTTATATAACATACTTTTAGGAACATATACTGTACATTCCACACTTTATTCTGTTGCCTGGGTGTCCCAAGTGTGTCAGCATCCCTGCAGCCTCACAAAATCACACTGAGTTGTCCAGGTCAATTACTGTGGCTTTAAACAAACCACTCCATTCTCAGATTACACTGTCTTCACTTTTTACTTAAAGTTGTAAACTCTTTTTTCCTTTTACTGTGAAAGTCACAGGGTACACAGGAATTATTACCTATCTAGGATAATCTTCAGCATTATCTGAGCAAAGGAAGAAATCTCTTCTTTTAAATTCCATTTTCATTTTATTTTTTCTTTCCAGATAGTCCCATGTTTTTCTTAGGGAATTGTTGCCAGGCCCACCAAGTGTTCCCAGGTGTTGTCTACCTGGTCTCCATATCATACCCCAAAATTAAATTGGAAAAGCTGGCTATAGGCTTTATGCTCACTGAGTCAATGTCAAAAGAGAACATTTTAGAAGAACATGGATTTGTACTGGTGGGTCGTCAGTCCTGGGCCCAGATCAGTGAGTAGCAGCCCCCAAAATGCATGTCTACCTAGAACCTCAGAATGGGACATTATTTAAAAAGATGCAAAAAATGCAGATGGAAAGTTAAGAATCTTATATAAAATCATTCAGGGTTTATGGTGAATCCTAAATCCAAGGACAGGTGTTCTTATGACAGAAGGGAAGACAGAGAGAGAGGAAGGTCACAGGAAGGTGAAGGTGAAGATTAGAGTGAGCCACCAAGCCTGGAAGAGGCAAGGAACGATCCTTCTCTAGAGCTTTCAGCCATATCATGGCCCTGGCAGCACTTTGCTTTCAGACTTCAGGCCCCCAGAGCTGTGAAGGAATAAATTTTTGTTGCTTCACTCCCACTATTCCTATCCCAGGTAATGGGGCTTCCTCTTGGTAGCCTTAGGAAGCTACACTGCAGCAGAGGTTGGCAAACCACAGACAAAGCCTGCCTGTTGGCCTTTAATATAAATCCATTTTTATTAAATCATGGCCACACTCATTCACTTACTATCTTTGGCAGCCTTTCCACAACAGTGGTAGAGTTGAGTAGTTGTTAGACTTTATGGCCAGCGAAACCTAAAATGTTTACCACGTGTCCTTTCCTAGAAGTTTGCTGACCTTGGGCCCAGACCAATAGTGTTCCAACTCCTAGGTCTACAGAGAGGTCCATCTTCTGTAAACACATTTCTTCTCAACATTCAAACAAAGGGAGATTCTTTAGCATAAAGGATGGGAGACACGGTTTACAGATAGTGAACCATAACAATCATGTACCTGAGATGACTAAACGTGGGTTATGCATAATAATAAACTGATATTTGTTAATTATCTATACTTGTAGGTTTAATCTGGGAAATTCATCAACTTTATAGACTCCCAGATGGTTTTTGTTATTAGTGCAATTGTCAGTAGTATATTTTTATATGTTAATAGATTACAAATTTGCCAGCGGATATAAATCATAATTTCACTGTGATCACGTTGATCTTGTGAATTGTGTGTACAAAGTACATGTTAAAAACATTCCTTTTTATATTCCTAGATCTCTAGATGGTAGTATCCAGGATGTGGGATTAAAATCACTAGAGATTTCTACAGTCATCAAGAAAGGGTGGGACTGGGGCATGCTTAGAAATATAGTTTGTGGAATAGAATTGAAAGTTCAGAGAAAACCCCCCAAATATTATATTTATGGTCAATTGTATTTTGAAAAAGGTGACAAGGTAATTTAATGGGTAAATGTTAATCATTTTAACAAATGGTACTGGGACAATTGGATAGTCACATGCAAAATACTTACTTTTGACCTCTCTCACAGCATACATAAAAATTAATTAAAATAAATTGTAGACCTAAGAGTTAAAACTATAAAACTTCCAGAATAAAACATAAAAGAAAATCTCTGATTCTAGGTTATGCAAAGAGTTCTTAGATATGATACCAAGAGCATGATTCCTAAAAGGAAAAATAATAAATTTAGACTTTCAAAATTTAAAACATTTACATTTTTAAGTACACTATTAAGAAAATGATTAGATAGCCACAGTTTGGGAGATAATTATTTGCAAATCATACAACTGATAAAGCTTTTGTAGACTATATAAAGAATACTTACAACTCAATAAGACCAAAAACTTAGACAACAAATTTAAATAGACATTGCTCCAAAGAAAATATCCAAATGGCCAAAAAGCACATGCCAAGACGTTTATCGTGACTCATGTGGGAACCGTAGATTAAAACCACAGAAAGAGGCCATCTCCGTTAGAATAAAGACAGACAATGATGAGACTGGAACTCTAATTCCTTGCTGGTGAGAATGCAAAGTAGTATGGATATTTTTGAAAGGAGTTTGGCAGTTTAATAGAAACTTTAATAAAAGCATACACTGAACATATGGCACAAAGGTTCTACTCCTAGGTTTCTATCCAAGAGAAATGAAAATATGTCTATAAAAAGACTCGTATGCAAAAGTTCATAGCAGCATTATTCACACTAAATAAACAGCAATGGGAAACAACGGAAATGTCCGTCAACTGGTGAAGGGATAAATCATAGTGCTGCTCAACAATACAAAGAAACAAGCCAGGGAAACATGGGTAAGCATGAATGAACCGTGCACGAATTCTGCTCTATAAAAAAAGCCAGACACAAATGGCAAGATGTTATATGATTCTATTTTTATGAAATATCCAAAAAAGGCAAACCTGTAGAGAAAAAGTAGACAGGGATTGTCTGCAACTGGTGGGTGGAAATGGAGAGTAACAACAAATGGGAATGAGGAATCGTTTTTAGATGTTGGAAAAAGGCTCTAAACCTGGATTGTGGCAATATCTGAATAACCCTACAAAGTTACTAAAGGTCATTAGTTACGCTTACTGTGGGTAGACTGATGGTAATGGTGGGATCACGCCTATGGTTCATCTTACAAGGGTCCATGTGAATCTTTCTAAATGTAGAATATAAATGTCTTAACACAATAAGAAAATGACATGAAGGCTATGTTAACCAGTTCAATGAAAACATTTCAAATTGTATATAAAAACAGCACACTGTACCCCATGACAATATTGATGTACATAGCTATGATTTAATTTAAAAAAAAGTATGGTGAGGGGATTAAACGAAATCCTGCAAATATCTAACTCTTATCCAACAGAAATCATAGATGTAAACTAAGAGTATGTAGACTGGATTCATTGCTACTTCAGTTAGAAAATTGATTATAAACAAGCCGAAAGGTTGGGGATTCTTGTTCCCATCAAAGAGACGTTTCAATTTCGTAAACATTGTGTAACTCAGAATGAGATGCCTTGGGTTTCCTGGATTCCTCCCAACATAGTAAACAATGTAAAGTGGAAAGAAGAATCTTGTTAGTGAAAGGAGCCCAGTATATTTGTACAGTTTGTTTCTTTGATCGTTATGCTGTTGCTGGGAAGTAGATTGAACAGGTATTTTTCTGTCCTGTTCTAGATCATAAAAATCAGCTGTACATCTAACTCTTTCAGCACTCTGGAGAGGTCCTCCTCCTCTCTCTATTTGGCCATGTCTTCACATCCTCCTAATCCACTTTATATCGAGCATCCATGTTGCATTTAAATCCTTGCTTCATTTTTCACTTTCTGTTTCTCCTCAGAAGGAGAACAGTAAGGCTATAATTCTTGCGCCAATCTTTGTCATCTATTCTGGAACGCATAGAAAGCCAGTTCTAGGACAGCTTTTTAAGCTGGGAGGGAAATTACATTTCATGCAATTTATTTTCTTATTTTTCAAGTTTTTTCTTCTTTTCCCAAGTTGGATCTAACTTAAATTAAATTTGCTCACATTCTTCAGCGTATGAGTGATGATAGAACTAATTGCAAGGTGTAGCTACAGCAGTAACATTTTATTCACTCTTCAGTAAATGCTACGCAGTCTAGTAAACACTTGGCTCGGATTCTCCCATTTTCTTCAGGTTCTGTGAGGTAGGCACTAGTATCACTTCCACTTACAGATGAGAATATTGGATCTGGGATTATATTTTGCTAAAAAGTGGCAGAGGCAGGTGTGCCTGTGTTCTGAGTTTCTATCCATGACCCTTACACAATACCAACTTCCTGTCACTTGACCTGCACATGTGGAAGAGAGAAAACTTAACATTATTTTATCTTGGTGGCCTTCATACTCGAACTCTGTAGATGGAGGATGGGGATTTCCATTCATTATCCAAAGATCACTACAGACACAGCCATACAGGGAAAAAAAAAATCAAAAAGGCAGAGAAATAGGCAAACAAACCAAAACAAAAAAAGTGTCTCAATGTTATGATAGAACGTGAAGCTACTGAAGATTTCCAGGGACAAGATTCTCTATTTGCCTTATTTATTATTATCGATTTGGATATTTGATCACTCTGTAAGTATGAATAATAACTTTTATAAAGCTAATAGCAGTGTAAATTATTCATGCTCAAAACAAGAAAAGAGAATCCTAGAGGTTGTAGTTGCACTGCCCTGTAGGACATTAACCCATTTTGTATTTGATTTAGCAATCTTATTTCAGCATTTTTTTTTTCGGAGCTTGTATATAATTAACTCAGTCTCTCAATTGTCTTTGAACTAGCTTTATACTTCTTTTGGTTGTCTTATTAATGAGTTAAATATATCTCTGACATAGGCTCATTGAATATTGTACAAAGGGATGTTTACCTTTTTGAAAATTATACTCCAGCAGCTTTAAGCTTGTTGAGAGCAGGACGATGAATTCTTTTTGTCCACATTGCCAAGTGACTTGTATCTTGCTTTCTCTTTCTAAAGACACACTAAGTGGTTCACTGTTCATTCCTTCTCTCCTCCCCTGCTGGAACATTCTCAGAGTTAGCAGAAGGCTGCCACTCCGACTTGAAGTGTGTCCTCCTTTGAAGAGACCTGGTGTCTCCCTCGTTCTCAGAGGTTTCCACTGCACAGAGGAAAGCCAGTATCTCGGTGGGGCAATCCCTTCTGCTCTTCCAAGGCTGAGGTGTGTCGCACGATAACAGCACAGTATTAAGACACCTGAGACCCCCTTTCTAAACACAAAGTGCCTGCTGTGAATGCTACCCTTTCACAGGAAGCTTCACAACTGGGACAGAGGCTCGGCAACCTTGAATCCTTCTTCCTCACAAAAGGAGCGCTGCACACACAAGGCTGAAACCACTTGAGAGCTGAGTGGTCCTGGTTCAAAATATTGGTGCTGGGACGAAATAATAGATGATAACTGCAGCAACGGGAGGGTGATGCAACCTGGTTACGAGCGTTCAATGGGCCTATTCTATTCCCCCGGGATGAAGTGTCCTGAGTCTGATGAACTGTAATGAGCAATGCTGTGTGTGCTTCAGCAGGGAGAAGAGAATAGAGGCCTGAGCTTATCTCTGCCACAGCTATCTCCGCATCTGTCTGCGGAGTCACTTCAGGATCTGCCTTGTGTTTAAGATGGAGCTGAGTGTTGGTAAAATGAGAAGGGATCTAAATCTGAAAACTCTGGGCCGCGCTGCCAACAGATCTTACTGAAATGATTTGGCATGATATACATATTTTAAAAAGCCGTTGGAGAATCCAGCTCTTTTCTAAAACAAGAAGGTTCTGCGGAACTTTTCTATGAAGGATTCATCTGGGGTCTTTTCATTTTCCTGGACCTCTAGAGCGATTTATTACATTTACTTCCCAAGGGTGTTATGTTTACTTGCCATGTTCCTGAATTGGTGTGATGTATGCAACTCGGATAATAGCATGGTGTCTGAAGTTTTTATTGGTCTGTGATTTCTGTAAATTTAATGATCATTTTATGACTTATTTTCTTATTGGTACTTTTTTTTTTTTTTCTTTGGCTAGGTCTGGGTTTGAACCTGCGACCTCTGGTATATGGGGCCAGTGCCCTAGTCCTTTGAGCCACAGGCGCTGCCCACTTAGTGGTATTTTCATTGCACTCATATCACATGCATAGCTTCTCAGCACACACAGTCCAAGGAACTGGATATCTAGCTATTGATAATACATATAATGTTTAAGTCTATATATTTTGTTTTCTACCAGTCCAAAACACTCATATTTCTCCGATTGGAACCTCAGTTGGTAGTGAGAATAGTGTGGTGTTTCTTTCTAGTTTTTTCCTAAACAATTAACACCTGTTTACACCTGTATTTCTTCCTCCCTACCTGCTTTTCTTCTTTAAAACAAAGTACAAATAGATTTAAATATGTTACATTTGCACTTTTATTTCTGCAGGGAATGGAAGGTCATTATGTTTGAAACTGTTTCATGTCAGTCCATATCAATTTAGTAAAAATAAGCCTCCTCCACTTTTATGAAAGACTGAAAGCTATTTTATTGTATAGATTTTCCCAAAATTATCTCAGCAGAAGCTTCTTTACTGACATGAATGTCGATTCTGAGTCCCCACTCCTGCAAATAATGCTCCCGTAAACGTACTTTTATCAACATCTTTTGTATATGTTCATTGTATCTTAATGGTTATTTTTCTAGAACTGAATTTCTTGAGTCTAATAGTTAGCTTTAAAATGATTTTTTTCTTTAAAGATGTCATCATTTAATATCACCACCAAGGTTTGAGAATTAAAATTTTCCTCACTTTTGCTAACATTATTATCAATCTTTTAAAGAGTTAAAAGGCCAGCTCACTGCAGTGGCTCATAATGGTAATCCTAGCACTTTGGGAGGCTGAGGGAGGAGGATCATTTGAAGTCAGGCATTTGAGACTAGCCTGAGCATCAGCAATACCCATCTTTAGAAAAAAGAAAAATTAGCCAGGGGTGATGGTGCACATATGTCATCCCAGCTACTTGCGAGACTGAGGTAGAGGGATGGCTTGAGCTCAGGAGTTTGAGGTTGCTGTGAGTTGTGATGTTGCCATTATACTGTAGACTGGGCAATGCAGAGAGACTGTGTCTCAAAATAATAATAATTATACCAATTCAATGAATGGAAAATAACAAAAAATTGCAGGGTTGTGAACTGATTGGGACCCAGTTTAACTTAGTTCAAACCCAAGTTACACCACAGCTAGCTGTGTGTCTGTGGGTAAGTTAGATCAGTTTCTCGTGCAACCCTTTTCTTTCTTTACAGGGGGTAGGGGATACCTACTAAAAGCTCAGGTGTGAGACTTCAATAATTAGCACAGATGAATTCTAAGACAGTCCCTGGCCAGTAGAAGCACTCAATAAAAGTTAGGTAATACGATTAGCAGTACCATATTGATTTCAGTAGAGCTGCACACATTTTAATGTTTTTATCGGCTACTTGAAAAATCTCATTTAAATTACTTTTTAACATAATTTGCACTCTGTTGAGTGCTTTAACTTTTAAAATATTTTGAAAGTACTTTACGCACACATATGTATGATACTAATTTTTTTGTCTCATATGCTGACGATATCTTTCTGAGGTATGCAGGTGTTCTTAGCTATTGCATGCACTGTTTGTTTAAAGTTACAGAAGTTTAAAATTCTTCTTTAATCAAATTCATCTGCCTTTTCCACCATGATTTATTCTTTTGAAGTCTTCTCAAGGAAACTGGCACAAACAAGATTTTAAAAACAAAACCCTAACAAAACAATCCTATGAGAAGCTTCATTTATTAATGAAATATTTAGCTCTTCAATCCTCTTGAAATTCTTAAATTTATGATTTACGTAAATTGCCATATAGATTTATGCAGTTGTGTTTTGAGAAACATTTGCATAAACAATGCCTCTTTTCTGTACTTGAAACGATATCAATATACTATCAGAAAATAAATGTAGGTCCATGGATCTTGGACCACGGATCTTGTTTAAGTATCAAATTCTGTTCTACATATTTCCTTTTGTATCAATTAAGTTGTTTTTATTACAATAGACTCTTTTAAGGTGAGAGTAAAGTGTTAGAGCACATGCCTCCTAATTTTTCCTTTTTCAAAACATTCATGTTATTATTGGTTATTTTTCCCCCTTATACATTTTATGATGGGTGTGGGTATCTGTGTGAGAGAGGAGGGAGAGAGATTAGGAGTTATTTTTTCATTATATATTCTAGTTTATAATGTATGCTAATATATAATTATTGATTTCACATGTGATAGTGGATCTGTCACCTTGCAGAACTTTATTAATAGTTTGTCTAATTATTCACAGAATCTCTTGATTCTCTTAGAGGTGAGCAAGCATAGTGTAGAAAATTATGACAATTCTGTAGATTTCTTTGTGGTATTTCCGTTATTTACATGTTTACTTTTGACATTTTCATTGGCTAGGCCTGCAGTGCTGCGCTGACCGTGATCTTGTGTTTTTCTTACTCCCAGCTCTAACAGAAATGCTGTCCTGTCATCTTTCATACAGTTGTTGTAGATTTCTGTTAAAAGCCTTCGTGGCACTGAAGGCTTTTTGGTTCCAGCTAGCCAAAAAGATTGTTTACTCAGACGTGGTCATTCAATTTTATCAAATGCTTTTCAGCCTTTACTAAGATAATTATATTTGGTTTCTCTTTTAATCTACCATTATACCTACTTATATCAATGCTTTCCTGATGTGAGGCTGTTTTGAGTATTTTTGAGTTCAGTGTGCCTTGTTGTGATACAGTACCTATACCTGGATTTGATTGGCTCACATTTTATTTATGAATCTTAGAAAAATGAAATTTCCCCTTTGATTTCTTCTTTGCAGTTTTTTTGGAGGAGGGCGGTGGTGGTATCAGAATTAGACTGGCCTCATAAAAATTTCCTGGTCTAAGGTGGCACCTGTGGGCCAAAGGAGTGGGGCGCCAGCCCCATATGCTGGAGGTGGTGGGTTCAAACCCAGCCCTGGGTGAAAAGCTGAAAAAAAAAAAAATCCTGGTCTTTTAAACAGTTGGCATTTTTCTTATAAACTTGTCTAGGTGTGGTATAGTTTTATTTGTTTTTGTTTTTATGTTTGTTTGTTAGAGAGGAAGTCTTTATTTTCATGATCTTTTATTCTCTGGACAGTAACAGGATGCCCATGGTTCAGTTTAATTCTGACACTACTTGGAGCCATCACAGACCCTACTGGATAAGGGCTGGGTCGCATAAAGCTGCACCCACTCCAGATGCAATCGCAAGTCTCATATTTTCATTCATCTTTCTCACCAACCTGGCTCCACATTGCGGAGTCCCACCACTTCTTTCTCAGGTTCGGGAGTTGGTTAGAGGGGCCCACAGACGTCAGGAGCTCACTTTACTTATTATGACCAGTTTATTATAAAGGATGCAACACAGGGCAAGGTCTGGCCTGTGGTGGGTGGGGGCACGGAGCTTCCACGCCGTCTGCGGCGAGCCACCTCCCCAGACCCTGGGGCTGTCACCAACCTGGACGCTCTCTGAACTTGCTGTCCAGGGGCTTTGGAGGACCCATTGCACAGGCATGAGGGACTAAATCTCTGACCATGGGTGATTCTCTGACTCTCTGCCCCTTCTCCCCACCTAGAGTTTGAAGGTGGGGCTGAAAAGTGCAACCATAATCCTGCTTTGGTCATTCCAGCAACCAGCCCCCTCCCTGAAGCTCCCCAGGGGTCCTCCAAGAGCCCCCTCATTAGAGTGCATTTGTCACTGCCGTCCCTTCAGGAATCATAAGGGATTAAGGAGCTCTGTGTCAGGAACTGAGGACAAGGATCAAATATACATTTCTCATTATGCCATACCTAGTATTTATTTTACCATCCTTTCTTTGTTATCCATTCTGTATTTTTAATTTCAGTGGTCCTCCTCTATGTGTAGCTGAATTTTATTTTTTCAGAGCATTTAAAATGAACTTTGTTGTGAGTGATTGCTGATATGCTTTGATTGTACACAGGTCTGTTGGTATTACGATTGTTTCTTCCTATTTCACCTTTAGCTGAATTGATTTTATACGTGTACATATATAATATATATATTGTTTCATTATATTTTCTAGTAATTTTGGATTTATATGTCTATTTCTGTTCCAGTGGTTACACTTACATTTTGAACGATTTTAACGATTCTGTCAACAGCTCTTCTAGCTGTATCTATCTCTTATGTCAGAGTAAAAATTTTAGTGCTCTATTTCCCACACCCCTCTCTGGCAGTCTCCAGTGTTAAGAACATCTGGGATTGTAGTTCCAGATGGTTATTTTATACATTTTTAAAACATCAAGCATCAACAGTTATTTAAACTTAACTATAACTTTAAGTGTTTATTTGATCACTACTCTTTCTTGTATCTTTCCCCTTGGTTTTGTTTTTTGTTGAATTTTCTTTACATCTTTTTCTCTTTTTTTTTAGAGACAGAGTCTCACTTTGTCACCCTCAGTAGAGTGCCGTGGTGTCACAACTCACGGCAACCTCCAACTCCTGGGCTTAGGGGAGGAGACTACCGGAGCCTGCCACAATGCCTGGCTATTTTTTTGTTGGAGTTTGGCTGGGGCTGGGTTTGAACCCGCCACCCTTAGTATATGGGGTTGGTGCCCTACCCACTGAGCCACAGGTGCCGCCCAATTTACATATTTTCTTTTTCTGATCGTACTTGTGGGTGGCAAAATTTCCAAGTCTTCGTGGGTTCAGATGTCTTCATTTCATCCTTATAGTTGAATACAAGTTTGACAGGTACGGAGTCTGAGTTGAAAATGACAATACTGGCCCATTTTCTTTTAGCATCCAGTTTTGCTGTTAAAAAAAAAATAAGATGTAAATTTAATCTCTCTGTATTTACAAGTAATCTGTTATTTTCTCTTTGGTACTTTTTAGGATTTTTTTTTTAATGATCTAACATTTCACCATAATGTTTAAAGTTGTGGACTTTTTATTAAAACTCTTGGTCACTGTTGAGGGGATTGCAAAATAATAGTCTCTTTGGAAAGAAGTATATAAACTCAAAATAGAACTTCCATTTGATACCACAATCTCATTATTAGGCATCTACACAGAAGAAAAAATGTCATTTAGTAAGGATATTTGCACTAGGTTGTTTATTGCAGCTCAATTTATAATCGCCAAGATGTGGAATCAACCCAAGTGCCTGTCAAACCATGAATGGATCAATAAACTGTGGTATATGTGTAGCATGGAATACTATTCAGCCATAAAAAGACATGGGGAGTTTACATCTTTTGTATTAACCTGGATAAAGTTGGAGAATATTCTCTTTAGTTGAAGCCAGTGATGAAATAATATGACGAACTGATATGATGAAGTAATACACATCCACATAAGAAACTCAATTTAAGTTGGAGGAAGGGGACAGAGGAGAGAGAAGGTAGGGGGATTGATGTGTTCTCACCTAATGGCACAGTGTAACGGTAGATGGCAAACCACCTGAGTGAGGGGCTCAAATACAGCAGGGACCTCACCTAACAAACAAACATTGTGACCTAATTGTTCTGAAATTTAAAAAAAAATGAGCAAATAAAAAATTAAACTTGCTGATGTGAGGCAGGTCCTTTCAATCTGTATTCAGCTCTAAGTAAATGTCTTCAGTTGTTTTTGAACTTTTCTATTTATTTCTCTTTTCTAAAACTCTTCTCCATATCTCTTAAATTTAAACTTTTTCTTTTTCTTTAGGATCTTTCTAGGAGAAACGCTTAGCTTGATCATCTAGGTCAGTAAGTTACTCTTCAGCTGCATCCATTGTAATGTTGTTTTAGTATTTATTTTACTTTGAATATCACACTTTTTATTCCAAGGTCTAGTAGTAGTTTGTGTTTCAATACTGGCTATTTTCTAGAATAACTCTACGTACCTTAATGTAGTTTGATGTCTTCATCTTTTCTTTGATCTCAGTGCTTTTATTTTCTAAGTGAGTTGTTTTTCTTCAAATAGTGAATGAATCTCAATTTTCTGTTTCTATCTTTTCCTCTTTTAGTTGAAATTTCTTCTACTCTGTTGGCTGGTGGTATATTTCCTAACACATCCTGGTTCACAATATGATCCTGGAGGCTGGCTCCAACTGTGCTGTTGTGTGGTCTTCCAACAAGGGCAGAGTGGGGAGAGGGTTGACTAAGGGATATCCCCCATTGGGGGAGGAAACATCCCTTGGGTCTCAATCTCTGAGTGGTTGTTTGGCTCAGTGCACACACAGACCACTGCTCGGTGCTATAACTACCATGGGCTCTGCTGATTCAGTCAAATAGTAGAGGGACTTGTGGCCTCAGACTCTCACACATATTTCAACTTACCCTCTGAATCTTTTTCCCATAAGCAATGTGCTCAGGACTTCGTGGGTTTCTCATTCCACATGCATTTTCTACTCTTAGCTGGTGTCCTTTTTTCTCTCCACTTCTCTGTTAATATCTCATTCCTATTGTTTAGAGAATCATCAACATTTTTGGCACACTGGCATAGCACTTACTTGTTTTCTTACCTTGGCTGTGAAGAGCCACTCGGGTGAGTTATCTTCAGTCCCTAATGGAAACCAGTTAGTACACCAGGCACTGATTGTCTTCCATGAAATTTCTCTGTGAATGGACCCACCATTTCCCAAGTGCATATGATGTAAAGACGTTCACACTGTGGACCCCAGTGTCTCTGATTCTTCAGGAAGACCCACACAGTGGATGTTCAGAGAGAAGGCGGAGCAAATGATGTCTGCCCTCCATCCTATCCTATTTCTGGCTTGAATGATACCTAATGTACTGGAATCTGGGTCTTGATCATCTAGTAGTATTATCAGTTAACAGTAAATAAATGTTAGTTCACTGTCCGAGAAATAGGATGTCATACAGATTAGATAGGTAAGCTCAAAGACTGGACAGTCATTATGCCTAGATAAAATGAAGCCATGAGTATGTATAAATGAACCAAAGCAGAAAAGCATTCCAACACAATTCTGGGTGCCGAAAACCAAGTGGGTTTAGGCCTGTATAGTCTTGTAAGGGTTTTCACACGAAGAACCATATAAGTTAGGTTCTATTATTGTCTTCATTTTATAGCTGAAGAAATTGACAATTTTAGTAACTGTTCAAGGTCATACAGCTAGTAAGCGGTGGAACTGGGCCATAAACCCATATTTCTATAATCATATGTTCTTTCCTTTTCACAAGTATTCCTTGCTACCAGACATAGGAGGTCCTGGCACTCACACGTATGAGTGTGGGGACTATTATTATGGGATGCTGGATTCTGAGATCACATTTGTGAGCTTGATCAACTAGGACTGTCCAGATCTTGAAGAAACGTTTTTTAACAAGGGAAAGATGAATAGAATGTAACTGTTATCTCACTCAATATGGGAATTTTGACTTCATAATGCGTGTCTAGACTTCCTTCAAAGTAGGAGAAATTTCAACCAGGCACGCTGGCTTATGCCTGTAATCCTAGCACTCTAGGAGGCTGAGATGGGTGGATTGCTTGAGTTCAGGAGTTCAAGACTAGCCTGAGCAAGAGTGAGACCCCGTCTCTACTGAAAATAGAAAAACTAGACAGGTGTTGTGATGGGCACTAGTTATTGAAGCTACCGGGAAACTGAGGCCTGAGGATCGCTTGAACCCAAGAGTCTGAGGTTACTGTGAGCTATGATGATACTACAGCACTCAACCCAGGGAGCACAGAGTGAGACTCTGTCTCAAAACAAAAAAAAAAAAAAAAAGAGGGTGCAAGGAAAAGGAAAAAAAAAAGGGAGGAGGGGAAGTCTATTAAAATAAAATTCCTAGAGGTAAGGGAACCAAGGGCAAAAGATGGCTACACAATCATCTCCTACTGCCTCTCTGAATTCTATCTATCTTTTTCGCCATACTGGAAATACGCTAAATGGAGGAAGCAAACTCACAATCTTTCAGCATTCATTTATGTAACAACCTACTTGTACATTTTTAGTCTTGTCTTTTCTATTGAAAGTGGCAGTGTAAACAACGAACTACTTTGTTTTTGTTCTTATTGCAGCGGTTATGATAGCATTTTAAAAAAATGAGTAATTTATTGCAGTTCTAAAACCCATCTACTCCATTATCAGTCGCGCGTTTTGAGACTGCATTTTGTGTATATGTTCATATGTGGCCACACACAAGAGTGTGTGAGATGTGAGAATGTGCACGAGAATTTCGGAAAAACACAGTTGTTAATTAGGCTTAAAAAAAATAAAACCTATACAGGCTCAGTGCTTTGTTTCCAAATGTGAGCAGCTGAAATTAGCTCCCTCTTACACCTTGTCAGAACAAAACTGCAATATGCATAATGTGCTCTCTCCACCCTGGAGAGGTGGGGCGAGAGTGGAAGTGGTTAATCCTCTTCACGGGGGATGAATTGGAAATTGAGCTTTGCAAACGAAGTCAGAGATAATTTCCCATCTTCATTATTTATGGAAATCAGTTACTTTATTTTAATTATCCACTGCTTGTATCGTCCACATCAAATGCCTCTCCTTTTATTTAAACTGCAAATAATTGCCAGTAGAATTATTCATTGGAAACTGGAATCCACTTTTTTGATCTCTTGAAAGCCTATTACTAATGAATGAGAATGTTATTTATTTGTTGCAATTCCACAAATGGAAACTGAAGAAAGACACTATATTCCTCACTTACCTCCTGTGACATTACCTAACTCACCCGCCCTCAGGAGAAATGCCGCAATGTGAACTGGCAAGGTGGAAATGACGGCAGCCTCCCTTTTTCCTTCTTTCAACAATTTAAATGCCTACTCATTTCATGACATGAGTGCCTACCATGGGAAAAGCACTGTGGTTGAAGTGAGGGGAAAAAGTTAGCCTAGATATGAATTTTCCCTTTCAGGACATGATAAACATTCCCAGAATCCTTGACATTTGCAAGGGATCTACCCTGAGACCCTCATCAATCCTCACATTCATGACTCTTACTATAGCACATAATTGGCTACATAAAATGCAATAAAATATAACTGAAAAATATGAGTGACCCCTTTGGACTCTTAATGGTTCTGTAAATATAGACCTCAAGTAATTTGTAAAGCTAGTAAAGTAAATCTGGCCATTAACATAAACTCCAGATTATGCTGTCTCTCACTTGAACAATTTTTGCACTATCCAGAGCACTTGCTGAAATAGTTTCATGAATTAATTGCCTTTTCCAGTTTTCATACATATTGTGGACTGGATCTTCCATGCTGATGTACAGCAAAATCCAAATCTTTGCTCTAAAGCCTGCCTTCCTTCCTTCCTCTCTTCCCTTTCCTTCCCCTCCCTCCCCTTCTTTCCCCTCCCTCCCTTTCTTTCCTCTCTTTCCTTTCCTCCCTTCCTCCCTTCCTTCTTTCCTTCCTTCCTTCCTTCCTTCCTTCTTTCCTTCCTTCCTTCCTTCCTTCCTTCTTTCCTTCCCTCCCTCCCTTCCTTCTTTCCCTCCTTTCCCTCCCTCCCTTCCTTCCCTTAAAAAAAATAAAACCTATACGGCTCAGTAGAAAGAAAGAAGAGCCTTGGGGGAGAGGCATTTAACCTCTTCTCGTCATGTTTTCCTTCCTTCCTTCCTGAGTCTCACTGTTGCCCAGGCTAGAATGCTGTGGCATCATCATAGCTCACAGTAAGCTTCAGCTCCTGAGTTCAAGCGATCCTCCTGCCTCAGCCTCCAGAGAAGCTGGGACTGCAGGCACCCACCGCAATGCTTGGCTAGTTTTTCAATTTTTAATAGAGATGGAGTTTGTCTCTTGTTCAGGCTGGTCTTGAACTCCTGAGCTCAAGTGATTCTCTACCACAGCCTCCCAGAGTACTAGGATTACAGGTGTGAGCCACCACTCCTGGCCTTTGCTCTTAAATTTTATTTAAAATAAAATCCATTTTCTGGCCAAAGGTATCACTTAACTAAATCTTCCCATTTTCCCTTTCATATTCATCACCAATAGCAGAAGCCAATTTTCTTATTAGATACTTTTGTTTTCTCCCACGGGTAGAAACCCAAGTTTGCCTTTGTGGTTTGTGTGTGTGTGAGTGAGTGAGTGTGTGGAGCTAAGCAGATAAACTTGGAGATGGTTGCTTGGGGCCGTCTCACAGTCTCTCACAAGCTACAGAAGCCCCTTCTGTACTCCAACCTGGGAGGATGGAGTCAAATTTGGGTCTCAGTCCAATTAAAATACAGTATCAATAATGAAATCTAAAGGCTTCGTAAACAAAGCCCTAACTTCTACTATATTAATGAACAAGGTCCGATATGTATTCAGGACAGGGCAGAAAGTAATAAATCAAACCCCTTTGGTTCAGAAGCTGCAGGACACAGAGAGGAAGGCTTCACATAAGCCCTAGCCAACAAACAAACAAAACTGCAAACAAAAAGCCAAAAAAAACCAAAAGATCTCTTGAGCCCAGGAGTATGAGGTTGCTGTAAATTATGACACTGTGGCACTCTAGCCTAGGTGAGACTGTCTTAAATAAATAAATAAACAAAAAATAAAACAGACCCAGGTTGATCAGATTCCACATCTTTGGCAAAAGCAACGCAAATTGTTGTAGAAGGAACATATTTAAATCCAGGCCTTACTAACTTTTCTACAGATTTTTGAGATGTGTAACTCACCGAGAACATGAGGAAACAGACCACCCCGAACAAAAGTCAGCACTCATAATACAGTGTAGGAAAAGAACTGCAAAAACTGCAGATGGTATAATTTTTCAAAAGTAGAATGTGAAATATGGATGTATAATTAGTATGTTTAAGGAAATAAAAATGCCTATCAAGATACAATTTTAGGAACAAGAGAACATAAAAATCTACCAGTGATATTTTCAAATGCCCAAATTAAACTTCTCACATACAAAAGCATATTAATGCAGTATAAAATTTCAATAGATGGATAACAGATTAGTTTTAGCTATAGAAAGAATTAGTGACTAGAAGATAATCTTAAGAAAATAAACACTAAGAATTAAGAACAAAGATTCCCAAGCTTCCACAGTTCAGGGTACTGTTAATTTCTGCAACACCCCTAGAACAAAAGAAAACCCTAACATTTCTTTTATATGATTAAGCTCAAACAAATTACTAGCAATATTTTGCAGGGTATATAACAGATAGCTGTGTTTTTCTCGGAATTTAAAATTCCCTGTGAAGTTCACTCTTTTCCCCAGCATGCCTTGATGTACAGATTGGAAACCATGGATTTAAAATAAATGAAAAAATTGGAAAATATTGGGCAGCGCCTGTGGTTCAAAGGAGTAGGGTACTGGCCCCATATGCTAGAAGTGGAGGGTTCAAACCCAGCCTCGGCCAAAAACTGCAAAAAAAAAAAAAAAAAATTGGAAAATATTGAAGATAAGTTAAAGAGACTTCATGGCAGGTCTGATATATGCCTAATTGGGATTCCAAAAGAAAGGAGGGGAAAGGACATGACAAGCCAGTTTTCTGAAATTAAGATAAAGTTCAGATCCAGGAAGCACAAAAAATTACAAGAAGAAATACAATAAAACACACATCTAGAAACTGTACCAAAATTGGAGAACAGCAAAACCAGAGAGACCTTACATGTAAAAACAGACTGGGAGCTGATTCCTTAAAAGTAACAAATCTCTTACAACCGTGAATATTTTAGAATATTTTCTGCCAATTTTTCCTTTATGTATATATCAAAGGAAATATACACCTTTTACAAAAAGGATGTAAAACTGAATGAATTAGGAGTCTCAATTTATATTGATGTGCAAAAGTATGTGTTTGATTTTAAATGGAGATTCATACCTATGCTTTTGGATCTTTTTTCAGTTAAAACAATGTGATTATTTTATTTACTTATTTAATATGAGTAGTAAATATTTAACTAGTATTTAGCAAATGATTATTAAATAAATGACTCATACTTAACTATATCCTAGGCACTGTTCTATTCATAAATTCTAATTTAAGTTTAATAAAAACTTCCTGAGGGATGATTCCTGTTTTGAAGATGAAGTTGCTTACTTTTGTTACAACTTTAAGCATCATGCATGGCACTTGGTAAATGTCCATTTGCCTCTGTATTTATCTGACATTATTTCCTTAATATGAATTTTGAGAATTGAAACTAATGTTTAAAACTTCTTTAAGGCCCATCGGCTGTCCAGTTAGATTTCACCTAAAGAATCCCATGACCATAATCTCTGTAGAGCTTTGCTGACAATGACTTTGGCCCATTTTAGAGTTTGATAACTTCTGCTAACGTTTTAAGAAGGCTAGAAAATTTATCTCATTTTATTGTGATTATAACTTCTTTACAAATGTGTTTGAATGTTTTTCATGTGCACTGTTAGCCAGTTGTATTTCTTCTTGTCTGAGATCTTTGCTGAATCTTTTCCGGGTGTTTTAGTGTTTCTGAAAGCGTTGACGTGTGTGACTTCCTAATCTGCATGAAAAGCAGTAGTTTTCTACATTTGTCCCAAGTGTTGCTCAAGTATATTATTTGACCTTTCATTTTTTCTATGGTGTTCTGGCACTTCTGCAATGAAATTAAAGTTCTATGAGTATCTTCTTGCTTTTGTTATGCTTAAATCACCTATTCCCATTCCCAGGTTATCTGCTTATTCTCCTGTATGGTTGCTAAGTGCTTTAATGTTTTATTATTTTACATTTAAGTCTAATTTGAGATAGTTAAGTGATCTGGGATAGTCTTTGATATATATACTACAGAGAAGATTCATTTTCATTCTGACTTCCAAATGTTTAACCCAGCTTATGATTCCAACTGCTATCCTATTTCATTCTCCCTCTTTAAAGCAAAACTGTTAGTTACCTCTGATGACAAAATTAAGTTTTTCTCCTCTGTTTTTAAATCCTATTACAGTTTTTATTTATTTTTTGAGACAGTCTCACTATGTCACCCTTGGTAGAGTGCTGTGGCATCACAGCTCACAACAACCTCAAACTCTTGGGCTTAAGTGATTCTCTTGTCTCAGTCTCCCAAGTAGCTGGAATTACAGGCACCTGCCACAACGCCCGGCTATTTTTTTTTATTGTTGTCGCAGTTGTCATCATTGCTGTTCAGTTGGCCCGGGCTGCGTTCGAATCCACCCTAACCACTGAGATACAGGCGAACCCTACCATTACAGTTTTTAGATCCCACTTTCCCATCAAAATACCTTTAGTCAAGATTGCCAGTGAGCAGTACATTGTCAAATTCATCGACCAATTCAGTCTTGATGAGATTGGTCTAATGGTGGGATTTGCACAGTTGACCGTCGTCTCTTCAGAGACAGATTCATCCCACAACCTCCTACCTCACTGCTGGTCCTGTCACTGTGTCTTCTGCTTGTTCCCCCTGATTCTTGATGCTGACAGGCACTGACCTCCGCCAGGGACTTCTCTCTGTGTGTTCATTCCACCCTGACTTCACCCAGAGTCTTGGCTTTAAATCAAACCTATATATTCTGAGTCTGAAATGCATCATTGAGGCCTGCACCTCCACCTTATGTATAACAGCTCGTTCAACGTTGCTACCTAGGGATCGAGACATAGCCCAAATTAAATTCCTGGTCTTCTCTCCCTAACTGCTTCTCGTGAGGTCATCCCATCTTAGCTCATGGAAATGGCATCTTTGTAGTGCTCAGACCTCATGCCCTAGAGTCACCTCAGCCCCTTTTTCTCTCATTCACACCTTTAGTAAATCCTGTTGATGCTACATTCTGCAAAATTTTCCTTACCATCTGCACTGCTACTTCACTCATCACATTTTGGCTGGATTTTTACAATAGCTGTCCACTGCTCTTCCCAATTTTATTGTTTCTTTAAGTCTTTTTTTGGAGACAGAGTCTCACTCTGTCACCCTGGTAGAGTGCTGTGGAATAAAAGCTCACAGTAACCCTAAACTCTGAGGCTCAAGAAATCCTCTTGTCTCAGCCTTCTGAGTAGCTGGGTCTACAGGCACCCACCACAACTCCTAACTAGTTTTTCTATTTTTATTAAAGGCAGGGTCTCACTTTTGCTCAGGCTGGTCTCCAACTCCTAAGCTCAAGCAATCCACCTGCTTCAGCCTCTAACAATGCTGGGGTTACAGGCCTGAGCCACCATGCCCGGCCTCTGTAAGTCTAATTTTTTTATTTTGAGACAAAGCCTCAAGCTGAGCCCCTGGGTAGAGTGCTCTGGCTTCACTGCTCACAGCAACCTCCAACTCCTGGGCTCAAGTGAGTCTCCTGCCCCAGCCTCCCAAGTAGCTGGGACTACAGGCACCCGCCACAACGCCCGGCTATTTTTTGGTTGCAGCCATTATTGTTGCTTGGCGGGCCCGGGCTGGATTCGAACCCGCCACCTTAGGTGTATGTGGCTGGCGCCTTAGCCACTTGAGCCACAGGCGCCGAGCCTGTAAGTCTGTTTTTATTAAGGAAACCAGAGTAATCATTTAAGAATGGAAATCAGATCCTGCCATGCATCTGTCCTGTACCTTCTAATGGCTAACCACTTGACTAGAAATAAAAGCTGAAAATCCTTACAGTGGTCTGGAAGACGGTATATGAGCCAATCGCCTACCCAGCCCAACCTTCCTCTGACCCCATTCCTACAACTTCCCCGCCTTGCTTATTGTAGCAAGAGCGTAGGCTCCTGCTTCCCTCTTGAACACATCAGGCTTGTTCTCACCTGAGAACCTTTGTAGCTGCTGTTCCCCTGGCAGGATTCCCCCAAGGTTTGCAGGTGGGTAACTCCTTCACCTTCTCCAAATCTTTGCTCAAAATTACCTTTTTAGTGAGGCCTCTTCATCCTATTTAAAATTTTAATCATCTTCCACCCTTCCATTTCCCTTCCCTATCCACATGTTACCCTTATCATCTAATACACTGTTGTATATGTCAAGAGTCTAATTCCGAGCCCATGTCATCTCTTTTGCTGATCTTTCTGTCAATTATTGAACCAGTAGCATATGATTTAATCACTAAGATTTTGTAAAACATGTTTCATGTCTGATGAGGCAAGCCTTCCTTATTATTCTCCTTTTACAAAATTCCTTTAGTTATTCTTAGCTTTTTATGCCAGCTTAACGTTAAAAGCACTTCATCATGTTCTAAAAGAGGAAAAATCAAATTGAGTTTCTTATTGGAATTTCATAATACACGGACATTCATGTGCAAAGAATTAATATCTTTGTACTATTCACTCTTCGTCCTGAGAATTATGGAAGCCTGTTTTCTTTTCGTCAGCAGTTTGGTAATTCTATGTTCTTTACAGTTCTTATATATTTCCTGTTCACCTTATTTCCATGTTTTAGTCTTTTTTTCCCTCCCACTATGTTCTATGTGCTATTTTTTTTTCCATCAGATATTTCCAAAGGATTATTTTCACATAGAGGTTTATTTTCAAATTCGTGTCTGGCAACAACTTTGTTCCACAGTCCTATTAGCAGGAGTAGACTTTTAGTTGGTTCCTGGGTTGTTTGACAGGCATGATGATGACTCTGTCCTCTTTTTGTCAAGCTAGCTAGCCAGTCCCCGAGTTACAAACATCTGACTAATGGACAACTCACACTTACCAATGGTGGCTATAGTAAATTACCTGTACATTGGTAAGTACATTTAATTGGTAAATGCACCTGTTCCAACGTACATACAGATTCAACTTACGGACAAAGCCAAAGACTCTATCTTGTTTGTGCCCTGGGAACTACCTTCACGGCCTTGGCTAAAACCTCCACAAGACCGTTGAATAGCGGTAATAACAACTGGCCTGTCTGTCCTTCCCTCCTGTTCATGCTCTTGGTTTTAGAGGGAGATTCTTAGGTTAAAAAAGCATTTTTCCATTCTTGTTTTACTAAAAACTCTTTGGAAAAAGTGAGGAAGACCAAACAAGTTCTTCTTGTACATTTTCTCTACATCCATTAAGCTAATATTTAATATTACCTACTGACTGGGTTAATTGATTTACCAGTATTAAACCACATAAATGGTCTGACGGGTGGTTTTTTGTTTTTTTTTTTAAACATGGTATTTTAAACATTCATAAAGGTTTAAGTGATGATTTTTCATCTATATTCTTAAGTATGTCTGGTCCATTGTTCTCATTTTATTGCTATCTTTGGTCAATTGTTGGAATTGGGGTTTTTACGAAATAAGTTGGGGACCCATTTGTCTTGTTTCATATTGAGGGTAGAAAGCAGTGTGTGAATGTGTGTGTGTCCACAGGTGTGAATGGACATAGATATACACACATAGTTATTTCTATGGAGCTCCTAAGAAATGTGACAGTTTATTGTTAAAAAAAACTACCTAGTTCCAAAGCCTTAAAACCTTTTTGATGATTTATTGATTTTTTTTTTTCCCCTCATAGTTATTGGTATACGTCAGTGTTCTACTGCTTGTAAAAAGAGTCTTGATAGTTTTGGGTTTTCCAATATATAGCCCAGTCCTACTTTATTTTCACATTACAACCGTGGTATTGCAAATACCATTTTCTTAGGGCTAAAAAGATATTTTCTAAATTTGTTGTGGCTCCATTATCTTTTCTAGCTCTGCTTCTGTTTTTTCCCATTTTTCCTATTAGTTTTCAAGAGGCTTTAAAAATTTATATTAATTTTTTCTTTCTAATAGTAAAGCATTTGAGATTTGCAGACTAACATTTTGATAAATTTTATTTAGTTTCTTTTTTGTCCCACCCCCATGGCTTCCTTTTTAGCTCTCCTTTGACCTTCCTTTCATTTAGGAGAGTGACTAATTTCCTGCTGATTAAGTTTTTGTTCATTTGTTTAAATTATTTTTTCTTATTTTTCTCTTCTTATACCAAAGTCAGAGAATGGGAGCCATGTAATATCTGTTACTGAGAATTTATTGATGCTTTTTTATGACCTGGTAGAATATCATATTATGATATAATACCCATGGGCACTTGAAAATAAAATCCCTTTCTAGTGGTAGAGTAAGAAAATTTTTAGTTGAACCTTTGTTCAAGTAAATTGTATTATCAAGTTCTTTAGATTCCTGTATCCTTTGGAAGTCTAGCTTATGTCTGAAGGTATTAGAGTCTCCTGATTTTTGTCTTCCCATAATTTGTCTTAGTTTTCTATGTTGACTTTTATAATTTTTTCCATAAACATTTTTGAAAAGTACTAATTAAGAGATGTGCCTATTTTCACTGTAATAGTTGGCCTATATTAAGTTCCCTTACGTGTTGAATTCTACTTTGACTCACGTTAGTATTTCTAACCCTGCTTTCTGTGTTTTCTGGGCAACGTGAAAATTATACTCTCCAGTATTTACTGATTCTGAAGTTGTTCCTCTCCCTACCACCCATGAAGTGAGAGACTAGGGAATGTCCACATCTAACAGAGGCAATCACCATCAGTCTGCTCTCGTGCTGTGAGCTTCTTTCCTGATAATGGCATTTGGAAACACATTTAGGGCAGAACTTATTGGCTCCCTGGTACGATTTTCAGGTTGGTCTATGCCTTGTGTCCTGGGCACAGGTGGACAGTGGGGTGTAGATTCTCATTTCTTCTTGTGGATATCTGCCCGCACCTTCACTCTTTTATTACCTATAAGTCTTCAACCTTACCAATGTGCAGATGTTGCTCCCTGATTTTAGTACTGGGGGATAAAATAGAATATCTATGTGCCTGCTTTGGGGGAATTGTTAGGTTTTTCTCCTCTTTGTGTTTTTTTATAACTTTTTTTTTTTGAGGCAGATCTCACTTTGTTGCCCTGGCGTCATAGCTCACAGCAACCTCAGACTCCTGGGCTGAAGCAATTCTTTTGCCTCAGCCTCCCTAGTAGCTAGAACTACAGGTGTCCAACACAATGCCCAGCTATTTTTAGAGACAAGGTCTCACTCTGGCTCAGGCTGGTCTCAAAACTGTGAGCTCAGGCAACTCACCCGTCCACTCCCAGAGTGCTAGGATCACAGGCATGAATCACCACACCCAGCTTCTTATGATATCTTAACAAGCATTTTGTGGAAATTTGATGGAGATGATGTCAGGAGCTATAGGTCAAGTTTAAAAAACAGTCTATGTAAAATCTTTCCCTGGGCAGATATCATCAATAGATTTTGCCATGCCATTTATTGTTTTGTGCCTAAGAGTTATATCTTTTATCCATCATGAGTCAATTTTTGTAAGTGGTGAGTGGTGCAGGTCCATAACTACAACAGGGACCTTACCTAACAAATGCAAACATTATAACCTAGTTGTTTATACCCATGTATTAATTTAAAATTTAAAAAAAGTTTCCAAAAAGATGTGGTATATTCAGTCAGCACTGGAGTTTAAGAACTCTTACCTGGTTGAATGTCATAGAATGTTCAATAAAGAGATAATTTCAGCCATCCAAGAAAAGTAGTAAGTCTCTGGGTTTGGAAATGGAACAAAGAGTGTGTGGAAAAAGATGCCCTAAGGAAGCAGAATCCAGAACATTGAAAATAAATGTGTTGTGTGTATGTGTAAAGGCATGAACAAGGACTTGGGTGGAGAGGAAAAATGTGTGATGGGAGTCCAGATCAATGATGAACTTCTTAGAACAAGTTCATGGAACTATTTCCTGTATTCCCAAAGGAAGAACATTTCTTGAAAGGAAAATACTTATAGTTATGCAGAAAAAGGTCTCTATTTTATTTTATAAAGAAATACATAGACAAAAAAATAGAATGCAAAATTGTGAAAAAAAATGATGAATTAAAGATGAAAAATATTGAAAGCAGCTAAATCAAAGAGGTAAGCAGATTAGTGTTTGCAGTTCTCTCTACTTCTGTTATGTCTAGAAATCTTTGATAATAAAAAGCATTTAAAAAGTGGGGGAAAAATCAGTTTTGGACATCCTGTCTTGAGGGGCTGGTGGACCCTGCTCCAGAGGATACTATACGGACAACTCTGGACATGGGATACTAGACCTCCTCTAATGAAACAGGGAAGGGTCTAGTTGGGTATCATAAGTATAGATGTTATAGTTGAAGCTATCATATGGTAAGCTAGAATTTATAAAGTCACTGTCTAAATGTGTAACATTAGGCAGTGTAACAGTGGTTAATTAACAGGGCTGTTGTAAGGATAAAATGATATAAAGACAAAGTCCTAGACTACTTACTTATATCCCAGAGGAGCTCAACAAGTGATACTATCTTTTACTACTGCAGAAGGGGAATGGACCCCCAGGTTCCCAAAGTGACCTCAGAGTAACTTGTTGGTCATGCAAAGATGTGTTTATTACATACTGCACATTTTTTGGAGTGTTCCTGAAAAGAAAGGCCAGAGGTGGCATAGTTCTTTGCTTTGGAGGGGGCTGGTTTACGGCAGGTGTTTCTGTGTGGAGCTCTGACTGAGAATGGGCCAATGTTCTGTTATAATAGTTTTGGATGGAAGGACTCAGGTGAGGATTTTTAAGCAAACCTGTAAGAGTAAACAGTTTGATGATTCCAGCTGAATAATCTATTCTTCTAAGAAGGGGACTGTTTACCCTGATGAACACATGTGGCATAGTCTGTCATTGAGGTCAATGAATTTTTAAGAAGGGTCTGAAAGAATGAATTGATTTACAACTTTTGGGTCAAGAATTTCTGACTCAAGTTCATGTCATGTTAAAGTCATGTTAATGTAGAGTATGAAGTAGTAAGATCATGTTTTGTGGACTATAGCACGTGGAGCTGTCTACAGTTTCATTTCCCAGGGGAGATTATAGTATGAATTGTTCCTATCGGTTGCATATTGACGACTCCACAGCAGATGCATGTATTGTTTGGTAAAGTTTAATTAAGCTTATTTATTTGGCAATATGTATTAAAGGACTCAAAATAATCTTCAAACTAGTAGTTTTACTATCAGCAATCAGACATTCAGAGTTATCAACGACATGAACAGAGGATGACAAAGATGTTTATCACAGCACTTTTAGAATAGAAGACATAGAATAAACAAAGTGATCTTACATGGGCAAACAGAAAATAAATAATCGTGTAGCCACAGGATGAGACACTGTTTATAACTAGAATGAATTGGTTCTTTTTTTTTTTGATTGTCTTAATAGATGTTTTCCACATTTATTAACTAGAAATAGTTAATGATATGGAAAAATCTCCAAACTAAGTGAAACCAACATATGAAACTGTGTATAATTGTAATACAAATGACTGAATGGAAATATGCTAACATTTAACAAATGACAATCCCAAGGTTATAAGATTACAGGTGAATTTTATTTTTTCTCATACTTTTCTATATTTTCTGTAAATATTTAACATAAACCTTCTTATGAGAAAATAAACACCATCTTAATGATGATGATGAAATGATTGCAGGGATGGTTTCCCTGCTTCCAAAGAGAAAAGGAGCCTGTCTGTGTCCATACAAGAGATGACACAGCAGAGGAGGAGAGCCAAAGGAAGAAATACTCTTTAATAAGACAGTATTACCTGGGGGTTCAAACTGGTTCTGAACAATGCATTATTACTTGTGTTAGTAAGGATTACTGGATTGTAATATAAGAAATGACTGCCATTAGAAAAACTGAGTATCTGTCAGTGTTCTTGCACAACAAATAATACTGAGAATTCCTCAAACCACTCAGCAAGGGAATGAATTCCTCCTTGGTTCATTATGGCTTCTTACATATGTATTAAATCTGTTCGTCTAAAAATTAAAATTACTCTTTGAGGATGTCTCATTGGAAATTCAGTTCTCCATTTTGGAAACTTCTATGACTGTTGCCAGTAGCGTGACAGGTCCAGAGAATTTCAATGCTTTGCCCGCAGATGCATTTTAGGCTGAATTCTCTGGGTTTAACTTCTTCCTTGGATAAGAATCTTGGAGTTAGTGTTCACCCTACATATTTATATGCCACTACAGCCCAAATGGCCAACAGATGTCCAGCATTAGGAGGAAATCCATCAGAATGAGATTTTTCTGCCTAAAATTTCAATTGTTGAAACAAAAGACAAGAATAATATCATAGAAGAACTCCAGAAAGAGGCAATTAAAATGATCAAGAAGATGACTGAGTACTGAAGAAGAGGATTAAAATTCTTTAGAAAAAAATTCTAAGAGAAGAAAAATATTACATGATCATGAAAGGCAAATAAAAACCCATTCCTTAATTCTAGAGCATATTTGGAAGTGTAATGTGAAATCTGAAAGCACAGCATCCGTGGATGGAGCAGTGGAGAAGGAAGTAAATAGTAAGACTAGTAAGACACTTTTTACACACAATCTCATTGAATGACAAGCCATTGTAATTCTTGAAATTAAAATAAAAGTAAGACAGACATTTTGCTCTGGCCAAGTTCTGCCACCAGCTACGTGTGGGTGATCTGGAATGAGATTCTTTTTTTTTTAGCCTCAGATTTCTTATGTGTAGAATCAGGAATTGAATTAGCTGGAATTGAGTATACTTTCAAATTCACATAGAGCTTATTTTGTAATACAAAAAATTATAATTATCCCATTCTGAAGGTATTATACAGATGGGAACTATGAGAAGATATGGGTAGTGTTTGTATATATGCTCTGATGACATGCTAATTATTAAGAGGAAATTAGTGGTTCCAACTAGATGCTGAGTGAAAAAGCAGATTGGGACAGCTTTGGGAAAATAAACAGAAAAAGAATTATGGAATATTGTCCTTACTCCTATTACCCCATTTCTTTGTGCAGTGATTCCCGCAGCACACTTGTAGAAACATAGATCCTTGGTACAGGCTCCAGGTGTGAAATCAATGAAGCCCTTTGTTGGCAGTGAATGACCAAAATACCCATCTCTACCCCCCAAGGCTGCAAGTTACAATCTACGTTTTGTCAGCCCTTTAAAGCTGTTTCTTTCTGGGGCCAAAAGGTGAAGTCCTGACTAAAGAGTTCCTCTGTGCTAAGCAGCTGACCTGCAAGTTCCTGGTGCATGGCTCCACCTCCTCTCACCCGGAGGCCAGGACAGCCATCCTTTCAAAGTGAACTTTGCCTGACTGTGTAGCCAAACCCCCAGAGGCAAATGAGCTTACAAGTATTTTGAGAAGTATGACTATGTCAAAATAAATATAAAATACTGAATTATAGATTCCCTCAGAAATAAATACTAGAACAGCTAAACTAAAAAATTAAAATTAGTTGGAGACACAAAAAATGATAAGGAAAAATAGCAATTTGAATTAAGAATAAGAAAACAAAAAATAGGAATAGCGAGAATGAAAAATACAATAGGCAAATTTGAAACAAAAGTAGAGGGGATAATGAGCAGAATAAATACAAATGCGTAGCCCGTTCACTCACTTCCAAGCAAATCTTCAATATGAAAGAAGGAAAAAGAAATAATGAAATAGATATTTTTAAAAACTAAGAAATGTGAAGGATGGAGATAGACATTAGGAAAACAGAGATATCAGGAGAGAATTTTTTAATGGAGATGAAAAATATTTAAAAGAGCAGAATTCTTGAAATTAAAATGAAAATAAGGAGGTGGTTATAGATGGCAAGGGTTCAAGGAGTACAAAGGGAAGAAAAAAGACTAAGCCTATACCTAGAAACGTAATGAGATTTAAAGACATCAAGACAGAGAAAAATCAAAAAGCTTACAGAAAAAAAAAGACAATCAAGTTAACAATAAATCCTTCAACAGCAACAACTTCAGCAATGAATGTAAGAAAATAAGCATTTAAAACTCAGGAGCTTAGATACAACCACGTTTTCACTTATGTATGAGGACATAATAAAAACATTCTTATGTTTATCAGATCTCAGGAACTTTTCCAGAATTGATTGAATTGAATCATTTATGAAATACTAAAGTAGGTGAGGATTTAGGATTTTTCACAAAACTTATATAAGTAAAGGTGGATCAAATGCCTTGGTAAGATTTTTTTTATTTATATTTTAAAATAGCAAAGGCAAAATAGAAAAGGAATTAAAAGTCTGGAACTGGACTATTTGATATGATATGCACTAACCATTTTTAATATAGCTATTCGAATTAAAATCAGTAATGAAATAAAGTATATAACAGATTCTAAAAACTTAAGAAACTATGTAAATTATGCTTTTAGATCAATTTCATGTTGAAACAATTTATTGAATATATTGGGTTAAAGATATCTAATAAGAATTTTGTTTCTTTTTACTGTCTTTTATATGTCCATTAGGAAACTTAAAATTTCACATATGGCTTATATTTGTGGCTTATATTTTATTTTTATTTTTTTTAATAGTTGGGGATTGAGGGTACACAGAAGCATTAATTGCTTTTGTTAGATAAGGACCCTCTTATATTTGTGTCCTGCCCACAAAAGTTGAACCATATCCCCCGATCCCCCACGTCCTCCCTCCTTGCCTTTCTCAGCTCTCCCTATCCCCCAACCCCCACTATGTACTAGGACCTTAATTCTCCTATCAGAACTGAGTACATAGGCTTATATTTCAGTGACATAGCATTGGTATAGATAATCTCAACAAGATGAGAATTAGAGAAACTGGGGATTAAAGTTCTAATTTTATCAAGTCTAGTCTTATGGTTCTAAAAACAAAAGCCAAAGAATAAAGATAAAAAGGTAACTGAAAAATTAGAAAAATGGAAAATAATAAAGATAATACAAACAAAATCAAGAATTACAATAAATGTAAAGGAACTAGTTTTACATTTGAAAAAAAATTGGTTGATTAAATTGAAATATACAAATATTAACTCTTTATAAGAGATGAACAAAAATATAAAGACTTGAAAAAGTTAAAAGCAAAACAATGTAAAATGAACAGGTGAGGAAAATACTAACCAAATAAGCTGGAGCACTTACATTAATACCAGATGAAATTCATTTTAAGAACAAAATGAAAATGAGTATTAGAGGTGGAATGGGTTATTTTTTTTTTTTTTTTT
>NW_003852492.1:6560638-6610190 GCF_000181295.1 Otolemur garnettii | reverse complement strand
TGGCTGGCGCCTTAGCCGGTTGAGCTATAGGCGCCGAGCCGGAATGGGTTATTATATAGTGATAAATATAGCAAATGGTTTAATTTATTCAAAAGATAACATGAAATTAGATTTTATCACATGTATATATGAGATATAGATATATTAGAATAGTTTCAAAATACATGAAGAAAAACTGAGAGAACTTTAGGGGAAATTTTCTACCATAATTGATGGGTCAAGCATCAAGTTTAAAGAAAAGCAATATAATTAAGAAGGCTGACTTAGTGGACTCTAAGCGTTCTATACCCAATAAACAGAAAAGGCAAGTTTTTCTCAAGCATAGATAAAATAATTTTAAAAAGATCATAAAGAGAAAGTGTCAGCTAATCTCAGAGGTAGGTAATATAAATAAAATATCTTTCACCACAACATCATTAATTTAAAAGTTAATAACAAAAAGGTAAATTTTAAAATACCTGCCCATATAGAAATAAAAAAAATTGATAAATATATTAGTATTATGATAGAACTTATGAAAATGTGAAAATACTAGAATTGAATAATAAAAATTCTCCATATCAAAACTTGTAGAATTTGCGAAAGTGGTGCTTTAGAAAATGTATAGCCTTTATAGCTTTATTTATGATAGAAAGGTTAAACCCTTCAAAAATGAGAAAATTTTCCAGCTTATGAAATAGGAAGACAAATAATTAAATAAACCTATAGGAGAAAGAGCTATTGAATATAAGCCTAAAAATAAGTAGAAGAAATATTATTCTTTTATTCTCTACTTATAATTTAGATCAACAGAGTCAAAAGTTATCCTATGAAATAAAATACTGTTAAAGTAGACAAACTACTGATGAAATAAGCCAAGAGAAAAATAGAAAAGACACAAATATACGTTGTATACTACTGTATATTATAGTGAGTCGGTGTAAATATAAAATTGAGATTTAAAAGATGGGAGAATCTTAATAGTCACATGCCAAAATTTTGGAAAACTTTGGCAAATTTAACACATTTCTAGAAAAACGTACTTAGCTAAAATTAATATGAAAGAATCAAATAGCCTTCTAATTAGTTAAAAAAAAATGAGACAGATTAAAAATCTTTCCTGAAAGAAAACAGTATTCTTATATGGTTTTATAGATAAGTTCTACCAAGAAGTTATAGGACGAATTATCTCAATTTTACACGATCTTTTCTGGAAGTAGAAAATAGAATACTCTCCAGCATGTTTTAAAAAGATAACACTACTCTGAACATGGACAAAAAAAAACAAAACAAAACTAGAATTTGAACACCCATGTACACATTTGGTAGAAAAACTCAACAAAAAGCAGTCAAGTGGGAGGAGGCAGAGGGCAGAGATACATTCACACCTAATATAGGGCAGTCTGTCAGGGGGAGGGAACACATAACTTTGACTCAGACTGCACAAAGGCAATTCATGTAACCAAAACATTTGTATTTCCATATCCTGGGAAAACAAAAAACTAGGAAGGAGAATCACTGCTTCATTTTACTCCCAGATGCAGAGGAAAATTTTCTAAATAACATCAGCAAATTGAGTCCTACGGTATATTTAAAAACAAATACGATATCCCATGATCAACATTGACTTTATTCTAGGAATTCAAGAATTATTATTAGAAAAACTATGGAGGATCGTATCACACTAACAAGACTAAAAAGCTATATGAACATCTGAATTGATATGCAAAATGAGTAGCCAGTGATAATTAAGGAAAATATTAGAAAGTATAAAAATACTAGTAGGAATATTTGAGAACTTCTTAAATCTGATAGTATATTAGTCAGAATTATTTACAGAACCAGAACCAAGAGAAGATGTGTGTATCTTATTATCTGTATCTGATTATTTACACATATATTACATAGGTGTATATGTGTATATACGTGTATACATGAGTTATTATAACAAATTGGCTCATGCACTTAGAGTCTGGAAAGTCCAAATTGTGCAGAGTGAGTCAGCAGGCCAGAGACCCAGGCGCGCTACTGTGGCTGGTGAATTCTGAAGTTGCTTTATTGCTCAGGGAAGCTTGTCCTTGTTCTATTCAGGCTTTCGACTGATGGAATGAGGTCTAGCCGCCTTATGGAGGGTTATCTTCTTTACTCAAAGTTCACCAATTTAAATGTTAATGTCGTCCAAGGAAACCTTACAGAAACATCAAAAATATTTGACCCAATATCAGAACCCCATGGCCAGGTTGATACATAAAAATAACCATCACTATGAATATCTTAAATATACAACAGACAAACTAACAATTCCAGAACCAATGGAAAATGTACCAATGGAAAATGTTAGAAGCATTGTGTTTAAAATGTGGTTGGAATCAAGAAGTTGACTATCAGCACACATATTCAAAATTATATTTATAATCCTATCCATAATGAAACAAAGAATAAAGAAATTAGAGGTGTCTAAATTAGAAATGAGAAAATCCTTGCGTGTGATATAATCGTTTACATAGAAAAACCGAAATAGCAGAAAAATTATTAGGAACGTATGTGTGTTTGAGGGAGGACGTGGAAAAGTAGAAAATATAAGATACGAAAAGTCAGTTGCTTTTTTGTATATCACTGGCTAACAACAAGAAACCATAAGGAAAAAGAAGAGATCATTTAAAATAGTATCAGAAAATACCAGATACCTGGGAATAAACCTATCAAAATATATGCACAATCTCTATAAAGGAATTTATAACACTTATTTAGAATAAAAACCTAATCAAAATACCTTAAATTCATAAAATGTAATGTTATGTAGATGTCAAGTTGAACTAAACTTGAACTCAAATTCAATTTGATCAAAATGTCAGATTATTTAATGGGCTGTGATTAAATATGTATGTTTGCATAAAAAACACAATTGAAAGATGAACTGTGATGAGAGACTTGCCCAGCCATACCTATCTAGCCTTATTAGAAGGGTGTGATAATTAATGGTATTTCTAGAGTGACAGACTGTCCATTGAAATTGAATAGAAACTCCAGCAACAGGCTACGGATACAAGAAACTGTAATACAACACGGAAGTATCTTGTCAGATCAGTTTAAAAAATTCAAGATTAAAATACTGAATATTGATAAGAAAAAAACATAAAACTGCATCCCTTGGTCTCCCAGATAAACAAAAATCAACCTCAGATTGTCAAATCAACTTACCTGTAAAAAAAAAAAAAAAAGTAAAAACTTTGAAGTTGCTCACATAACAGGTGTAAATATATTTTGGACCATAGAGTACTACAGAGAAGCATTCTAAGACATGGAAAACATTTCTATGAAAACATTGCAAATTTAACCCAGTGATTCTACCCACTAGTTCATACCCAAGCAAAATCTATTCACATACACAATGATGGTCATATTGAATGCCTATTATCAGGACAGTGGCTAAAGAAACTTGTTTATTCATGCAGTGGAATATTATACAGCTGTCAAAACAAAGGTAATAGAGGACATGAATGAATTTACCAAGTAAAAAGAAAATAAATTCCAAATTATAATATATAGCATGATATGTCCTATAATAACAGAGTAGAACCTCTTTAAGTTGACGACTCAAGGGATTATAACAAACTGGCCAGTGTACGACTCAAGGGATTATAACAAACTGGTCACCGTAAAGAACAAGGCCTACTGTACTGATACGTACGTGTGGGACATGGCTGATCTATGAAAATTGGGTCAGCTAAGGAGGTGGTCACTGTATGGAGTTGGTCAATGTGTTCTACTTGTATAAAAAGAGAAGCCATGGCAGGATGGACATGAGATTCAGGATGTGGTTTCTGTGGACACTGGGGAGGTCAGGGGAGAGGATTGTAACTACCACACACGTTACATATCAATTATTACAAAATATTGTGTTTGGGGTTCTGGATTCATGTGTCCTTTCTGTATGGTTAGATATAAATTCCTAAATTCTTGATCAGTCAATCCTGGCAATTTAGCCTTTATGCCTAATCCAACTTCAATCAGTCCTGCCGCAGATATGATATGTTTTTAGTTAGAAAGAGCCGCGTTGGTTGCTGTATAAGAAACTACCTCCAAAAGTAAAGACTTAAGCCAAAAATAACTATTTCTTGCAGTTTCTGGAATTCAGACAGGTTACAGTGGACCTGGCTTGTCTCTGCTCCACAGTGCCTGAGGACCCAGATGGAAGACCCGAGAGCAATTCACATCCAGAGCATTAAGGACTCCTGTTATCATTGCCACAGTTTGTTTGCTAGGGTGTTTATCTGGTTGCTCCCTAATACAAAAGAAGGAAGGCAAGTCTCAGTAAATAAAGGGTTCATTTAGATCTAAGAAATAAAATAGGAGTGAATGACTGAGTTCTAACATTCGATGGTTACTGAGGTTAAAACTCCCAGCTTTCTCTCTGTAGCTGAACCACCAGTGCTAACTCAACTTTAGCTCAAATCTAAGGAGAAAAAAATAAAGTGTGTGGAGAGCTGCACAAATGATAATTTCAGTTTTATCTCTGAGCTTCGTGGGAACCATACACAACAGAGTCCCCCGTTTTTCTTATGGTACTGAGTGACATCCAGTTCTCCACCTGATGGCTGGTAATCTTTTCCTGGAGAGCTGAAATTCATTCCACTAGGCTGACTACATTTTGCAAATGATACTGTCCACTTCCGTGTGGGACTGTTGGCTGATTTTGTGCAGCTGGGCTTGGACCTGTCTTATGGGATACATTGTTCTTTCCTTTGCAACTAAGGGCTGTCATTATATATTTTACCAAAAATTCATTTTTTTAATAGCATGTAGAGAAAATTCATAGAATTGGGTTAGAGAGCATTTGGGTGCCCCTGCCCTGTTGACCCCAAATTATGTTTATCTCAGACAATCAGGCAAGATCTAAAGACAAAATTTAGACCCCGCAGTTCTCTCCTGTCTTAATGGGATTCTAGACCAATTATCAGCCATGGTAATCCTTTTTATGTTTCTCTGAAGGTTGATAGGACGCTCTTCCACGTGGAATTGGAATTTATTGTGGCTAGGGCATGCCACTCTTCCCTTGGTATAAAATCTCCCCATGTTCTCTCTGGTTTTCAAATAATGTCACATTGAAAAATATTGAATTTCAGCTTGAAGGTTGAATTCCAGCCACTTTATAAACTGAGTCCCCAAGCCCCTGGTACTCTATTGAGCAATCCCTGGTCTGTTTAGATTCATGTTTTTCAACTTTCTGATTAGAACCAAATCTTTCCAAGGCTCCCATATCCTTAAGTCCATGATCATTACCAAAGATCGTGATAAATGATAATGTTTCAGTGGTAATGAAGGAGTAAATAGCATGTTAATGATAGTTGCAGATGGATCTAAATTAGAAGAAGTTAACACCAATGAGGCCAGGAAAAAAAAAAAAAACTAATAAAGTTCTGTAGAAGCAGAAACAACAAGAAAAAAAAGAAATGAAAATAAACTGACTTTCAACTGACGTCATGAACAAAGAGCTAATTAAAAAGAACTATTGTCCTGGAGACCTACGGAAAGAAAAGAACCGCAAAGGATCTCTAAAAAGGGACTTGTCTGTGGCTTGAACTAATTAACACTTTATGCCAAAGATTTTCAGAGGTATCCTTGGATCTGTGACTAGTGTTGTTCTTGTATATGTTTAATTATCAGATCTCTGAGGGGGAAAAATAGTCTTAAGTGTATTGTGTGCATTTAATTATAAAATGTACTGACATAAAAGATGTAGCACAATATGTACATTAAGAAATGGTAATACTCCACCACAGGGATTGGCAACTGGTGTCCTGTGGCACACTGGTGTGCTGGGAGAGGGACTCAGGTGTGCCTCAAAAAGTTTTAAAGATTATTAATAATTTTCAAAAGAAATTCAAAGCACAGTACATATATATACCTTTTACTCTTTTTTTTTTTTTTGATCAAGATAGCTTAAGTGTGCCGTGGAAGTTTAACTATAGGCTCAGGTGTGTCGTGAGATAGAGAGATTAGGAAACACTGCTCTTTTAGAAATTCAGCAAAGCTAATTGATTCTCAGATTATACTTCCCTTGATTTATGGAAACGCTTGGATCCGGAGCCACCTTTGGTGAACAGGCAGTTCTGACGTGAATGTTGCTTGATGGTTTTCATTTACGTTGAATAAGATGAGGTGAAACAGCAGAGATACATGTCAGAACTTCTTTTGTCAGTGACTGGGCAACTTCTTTGTTCCATTAGATAATGGTTTTGGAAAACTCAAAGAATATTTCCTCAATTTTTTTGAGCTATTCACAATGTAACAGTTGCAGACGTGCTAACATTTTAAGTCTAATCTTTATTATTAACAGTTTCTCTGTGTCTTTCTTAAGGCTAGACAATAAATAAAACAGTTGATCTGTAGCATCCGCTGATTCTCAGAGTGTAAAAACACCAGAGTCAATTTCAGGCTGCCGATTTGATGTCATCAAATGCAGAGTTGGCAAGAGGTGCCTGGTCACAGGATTGCCCCATGACCCAGTGTTCTCAACATGCAGAGGAGATGAATATAATTTTCTTTAAGAGCATAGAGAATCGTAAAATATAGTAAAACAATTGGGAAGTGATGGCTTTTGAACATTCATTGACTCCTCCCTCTTTTTAAAAAATTTCAGGTGTGTGAGACTCCATACGATCAGGTTGCATTATTTGGGTTTGTAAGGTAAAGTCCAAAGTCTGAGTTACAGTTCAGTCCTGTACCCAAGAAGTATCATATACCTCTAGATTGCACCTGATCGGTGGGAACTCACCGAGCCCCCTCCCTCTTCCCTGCTTCTTGAATTTGTGTTTTTCTCTCTTTTCAGCCTGTCGTTGTTGCTCAACTATTTTTAGATAGGTACTGAGTAAAAGGGATTCTTGCTCTTCTATTCTTGAGATACTTTCCTTCAGAGAAGGATGTGCAAATACATCCAGGTAAATACAGAAGAGGAAAAATCTCCATCTCTTTTTATGGCTGAAGGGCGCTCCTTGGTACACATATACTATGGTTTTTTAATCCACTCACAGGTTGATGAGCACTTGGGTTATTTCCATATCTTTGCAATTGCGAATTGCATTCATTGACTTTTAAAGTACTATAATGCATTTAATTAAAAGTTTATATAATTTAATTTTTAAAAATGGTTGTGGTTAATAATTGGCTCATGTAATTTCTGAAATAATTAGCAATAAGCTCTCACAACGTTGGTGTGCACTGGCTCCACTCCCAGTGACTTTGCTCTTAAGACTTAGGCCTATTTTCCAGCTTACGTTGGCCATCATTAGGTTTCATCAACTCAACCTGTTCAGAACCAGACTGTTCTCTCTCAGGTATTGATGGTTAATTGTCTTTTCATCCAACTATAGAAGCCAGAAACACAGAAGTCATTTAAGATTCCATCTTCCTCAGCTCTAAAAACTGATAGTCACCAATTCCTACTTATGCTGCTTCTGGAATAGCTCTTGAACTTTTTTCCTCCTCATTGAATTCAGACCTTATCAAGTCTAGTCTACATTGTTACGAGACTCGCCCCTCTTTTATAAATCTCCCAGGTTGTTTTAGAACAGTGTCGACCTTAAACTTGGTCTGCTAAAAACTAGAGGCAGATCACCACGATTGTTAAGGGAAAACGCAAAGGGCCTGCTGTGGCAGACAGTTGAGAATACTTGCCCCATATCTCCTGTATATCTACTGCTCTTCCTCAGCTTATTCTGTGTTCTGACCACCCCTTCAGACCTTTTCTAGAAAATGCTCTTTGTTCAAGCAGTTTTCTCTTCTCACTCTTCTCCATCAGGGGAAATTGTATATGACACTGAAGGAACAACTCTGTAAAGTTTTGCTGGCGAATCTGAAGAATGACTTATTTCCTCCTCTGGGCCTCTATGACCATTCATTTACATTTTTCTTATACTAAATAACATTTTCAGTGTGTCTTACACAAGGGGCAAAATTGAGTGAATATTCAATTGGTGGTCTCTCCCCTGATATCCCAATAACAAGGGCATGGACTTTAGAATCCAGGACCCAATGATTTGCTAGATCTGTGATCTTGGGCAAATTATACAACTTTTTTTTTTTTTTTTTTTTTTTTGGCAGCTTTTGGCCGGGGCTGGGTTTGAACCCGCCACCTCCAGCATATGGGGCCAGTGCCCTACTCGTTTGAGCCACAGGCTCTGCCCAATTATACAACCTTTTTACATGTCTGTTTCCTCATCAGTAAAATGGAAGTAATGATGCCTGCCTTTTAGAGTTACCAGGAAGACTAAATCAGATGTTGGTAAAGCATCAGGGGTATCTTGGGTACACAGAATATGCTCAGATGCCAATTGCAAGCAGCAGGTTATGACCTGGTCTTCTTACTGGCCAGCTGTAAATCAGGGGTTCCCCAAATCCCCATCTTGGGAAGATGGCTCACAGAACTCAAGAAAACACGTACTGAACCTTTACCTGTTTATTGTAAGGGGCATCACAGAGGCTGTGGAGGAACAGCCAGGTGAAGTGTTGGCTAGAGCAAGGTGTGTAGGGGTGAGAAGGGGGAACCCCAGTCATCACCTCAACAATCCAGAAGCCCATCAGTCTCCTGTCTTCAAGAGGGTTTTTGGGTGCTTAATCTATAGCATCCACCTCCTTGCCTAGAGCTTGGTGCTTTTGAAATAGAATGAAATTTTAGAGAGCTCTCTCTGGCTGCTGGATACAGCCAATCAATTATAGAGAAACACTAGAAACAGGGAGGTCAGTTTTTATTTTATCTTGAGGATGTTTGCAGGGCAGTTAGGTGGGTAAGTGTCTTAGTTCAGTACTGCTTCTAGAACATACTATGCCAAGTGTAGTGGCTTAAGACCTCATGCATGTATTATCTTATACTTCTGTTGGTCATAAATCTTATGTGGGTCTTACTGGGGTAAAATTAAGATTTAGAAAGGTCTGTGTTCCTTTCTAGAAGCTTTGCTAGGGGAGAATCATCTTTGGTGCTCATTCAAGCATTGTCAGAATTCAGTTCCTTGCAGTTTTAAGACTGAGGCTTCTGTTTTCCTGCCAGTTGTCAGATGGGGCCACTATCAGCTGCTAAGGATGTCTGTCTGGTCCTTACATGTGGGCTCTTTTATTTCAGAGCAGTGCAAGGCACGGAATCTTTTTCACTATGCTTCTTTCTGAGTCAACCTGGACAAGTCATATGATTGTAAAGTTTCATGCTATTCCACTGAGGCAAACTAAAAATAAAGGATAATCTCTCTATCTCAAGGTTCATACCTCTAATCACGTCTGCAGAGTCCTTTTTGCCATATGAGGTAACATAGTCACAGACTGCAGATATTAGAACATAGACATCCCTGTTCTGCCTGTCACATGCCTTTTTGGTTGACCCTTAGTGACTCATTTTGGACCTTAGAACATATACCTGTATTACTTTCTAAATCCTGGCCAAAGTGTGATTGGAGATGTGGAACCTTGGACCCCACCCCAGAAAATGTGCGTTTTTTACAAAATTTCTAGGTTATTCCTATAGGTGTTCAAGTCTGAGAAGTCTGCTCTAACTAACTCACACGTTCTCTTTACCTCCTCCTATACCCCAGATTTAGAAATTCTTGTTGTCATATGACATTGAGTTGTCAGGAGGGGATCTGATCAAGTGCTCGCTTGTTGGCTGGCACCAAGTTTCCTTTTGGTCTTCTGAGCACTCCTGGCAACTGATCTCACTCCTTGGGCTTGTGTCTGTGTCTGCTTTTGTGGAGTTGAGAGCTCTCCAAGGTCAGGATGTCACCGCCAGCATGGAGTAGAAGGTGGAGGGAACCCCGGGGTGGAGGGAAGATAGGCAGGAGCTTTTACACAGCACAGTCTGTTCAAGTTGCTGTGCTGATGAGGTTGGGAAGAGTGTGGAACTGGGGCTTTGGGAATCCAAGCTGTTAACGGGGCTTCCTGGGGAGTTGTCAGAGCCTAAAAACTGGCTTCATCTGAAGGTTCTGGGATTAAATGTATCCTGAAGTGCACAGGCCAGATTGACTTGTTAGAAGTTTGTGTAAGAAAAAGCTTTACTTTAGGATAGTGATTTCTGGTTTATTTCTGTCCTGGCCTCCATACCCGAGGACCAGAATATACGTCTCCAACACCAGTACTCTAGGTCCCAATCTGACCTACGGATGAAGGACTGAATGCAAGGTGAGGTGGTGGTGCGGGAGACTGTCCGCGATGAGTCCCCTGTCCCGACTCTACCAACATCAGGATGGAATATTAGAATTTCTGACACCTTGAGGCATAATTCAAAAAAGCTGCCATGGTAATTTTGGTAAATCTCCACAAAAGCCATGCTTGCCAAGAATTTTACACACACACACACACACACACACACACACACACACATGCACATGCACATTTTAGGGCAAGAGGCCCCATTGTAGGTGAAGGCAGCTATGAAGCCTCTTGACTCAGCACACTGACATTCTGACCTGCCCAATTCCCTGCCCACATCGAGGAGCAGAGCCCTGTGTAGCCAGGGCTCCAGGTGAGTAACTATCCAAAGGACAAACACACAACTGCATGGGAACTGCGTCATTTCTATGGCCTTGAACATGCTCTGCCTCTAAGAAAACACATATACAATAGGACCACTGTAAGTTGACCACCCAGGGAACTGTAACAAACTGGTCGGCACATGGAGGCGGTCACAGTAAGGAACTAGGCCTGCTGTACTGATGGGTGCATGTGGTGCACATCTGGTCTATGAAAATTAGGTCAACTTAAGGAGGTGGCCAGTGTAGGGAGGTGGTCAGCTGTGGGCCTTCTGCTGTAGCAGAGGAGCTGTCAGGAGTAAGAGCAGGAGAAGGGCTTCCTCTGCGTACTCCTCCTTGCCTGGGGTGGCGGCATGTCCACAGGCCACGGTGATGCTTGTCTCCAGGTTCCTGAGGTGCTCGGCCTCGAGTCCCACTGCCCGTCCTTGGGCTGCCCGTTAGACTGAATGAAAGGAACTTTATTAACTTTCCTCTCACATCCTGACAGGCACAATCACTCTTGGAGGTTTTAATTAAACATTTTAATTAAGCACAGTTCTAGCAGCCGAAAGTTAGCTCCCGTCCTAGACAAGTCCCCAGGCTTGAAGTTAAGGAGGAGAAAGAGAAGGAAAGAGATGGAGGCAAAAACTTCACCGCTTCCCGCCAGCTGAGCACACATCTTGATGAAGTGAGCGGAGACACGGAGTTTGCTTTTCACTCGAGGTGGGTTTCAGGTCACAACTAGGAAGAAGGGCATTTTGATTTTATTATTCTTCTATCTGTTCCTGATCAACCTTGACCTACCCCAAATCTTCAGAGCCTCTTGCAAGGCCTTATCCATTCTGTACAACACTTCACACTCCCTGATTTCTCCAGTGGGCGCTACCCTCACCACTTCCACCATCCTCTTCAAAGACTGCCCACCTGCTGGGGCTCCGCCCTGCCCACTTGCTGGGGCTCCATCATGTTAACCAGCCAGTGTGGTGATGCTTCTCAGTCACACCTCCATCTTGTAGAAGGACAAGTCCTCTCAATGAAGACTAGCCAATTCTTCAAAATGAAGGAAAGGATTTTAAGCCTTCAGGGGGGATATTTTTGATGAAGAATGGCCTTTTGACACTCCTCAATTAAGTCAAATTTATAATTGTCAGACGAGTGCCCCGTGCGTCACTGTCACTCAGTAGAGAGACCACACAGGGTCCTGTTCCCTCTCCTGTCACTCTCTCTGCTGATCGACCCCAATCTCCTTTACCACTTTTTACAAATCCAGGCAAAAGCAGCCACAAAAAAACAAACAAACCACAAACTGCACTGGTCACTTTGTTGGGTGATACGCAGAGGACATGGGGCATATGTGTACTGATTCTCATCCTTAAGTTACCTGGTGGTGATGGAACTACATCTCAAAAAACTGAGACTCACCTGCCGGGCAGTGGAGGCCCGTTGGCTCTCTGGTGTGACTGAGTCTTGCTCTGTATCTTGCTCTGACTCTATAAACCTACCTTTCTCTTCCTTAATCCACTTTGTTTCATACTTGCCTTAAAAAATAAAAAAAAACTCAGACAATTGGGTCCCACTGTGTAAAGAATTGTTATCACGATGGCCATGAAGATAAAGATGTGGCCAGATGCCTCCCACACCTGCCTCTGGGGAGCTCTGTGCCCTGAGGGCTGCCCCATGTGAGCCATCAACCTGTTTTCTGACCCCCTGGTTTCTAGGGGGTTTGGCTGCTGGGGAGCAGAGGCAGCATCTGGAGAGAGGGTAAGGTCTGAGTGTTGTTGATCCTGATCCCTCCTCCTCGGCTCACAGTGGAACAGCTTTGTTCTTCAATGATAGATCATAGCTCCTTGAAGGTGGGCCTTTCTGATAATTACTGAACAGTGAGCTGAAAGGAACTGTTTCTTCTTCAGATCTGGCAATGGTAGCAGTGCTTTGGAGTCTCTGTTCCTGACTCCTTGGTGTTGCCTTACACGCTGCCCTTGGCTTTGTAGAGAGTGCCTGTGTTGCTCTGTCCTCAGTGAGCCCAAGGGGGCTGCTGCAAGTGGGATAGAGATAGACCTACAGGGGTCAGTCAGTACGTAGCCGCTCTGATGAAACTCAAGGTGAGAGGTGGTCAGCGTTGTCTGATTGTGCAAGTGTGAGGGGAGCTTCTGTCCCTTCTCTAATCTTCATCTTACATGCAAATTGAGTTTACTTAAAGGTAACGTGAAGGGGCACCGAAAGTGGAGGGGCACCCTTCTCTGATCTCCCACTACAGGAGGCTCAGACACACAGGAGAGCTCGAGACTGGGGGAGTTTGAGCTCCGTCTGAGCTCCACTGGCTGAGCCTGGCACTTGCTCGTTGATAAACTGGGATGATGATATCTGCGTACCCTGCCTCACAGGTTTGTTAGAGAAACATGACACAGTGTCTGTGAGCCGTCTAAGTTGTCACTGAGAAAGCCATCAGAAGTGCTTGGTAGATCAAAAGGTAACAGGGCCCAAAATAAAGGAGAGATGTGAGGCCCCAGCCACGGGGCCCTGGCCCTGGGGGGCGGTGGGCCTGGCTGGCTGCATCATCCTCTCCTGCCTGGCTGTCTTCTGCGGAGGGGCGCGTTCCAGGGCTGTGCCAACACACGTGGGGATGCTTTCCAAGGAAAGCTCGGAGAAGGGTCGTTGTGGCCTTTTTAGTTTTTTTTTTTTTTTAAGATTTTTTAATTAAATCATAGCTGTGTATATTAATGCAATCACCGGGTACAGTGTGGTATTTTCATATACATTTTGAAATACTCTCATCAAACTGGTTAACGTAGCCTTCATGTCATTTTCTTAGTTATTAAGTTGAGACATTCATACTCTGCTTTTAGAAAGATTCACTTGTACCTTTGTAAGATAAACCATAGAGGTGACCCCACCCATCACCCTCCCTCCACCCATCCACCCTTCTCCCATTTTAGTTTTTTTGATACAGAGTCTCACTGTGTCACCCCTGGTAGAGTGCTGTGGTGTTCCAACTCACAGCAACCTCAAACTCTTGGGCGTAAGCAATTCCTTTGCCTCAGTCTCCCAAGCAGCTGGGACTACATGTGCCCAACACAATGCCTGGCTGTTGTTGTTGTTGTTGGAGTTGTCATCATTGTTTTAGCTGGCCCGAGCTGGGTTTGAAACCCCCAGGGTGTATGTGGCTGGCACCCTAACCACTGAGCCTTGGTCGCAGCCCATTGAAAGCAGCAGTCCAGGTTAAGGAGTGGGTCTGAATCTTGTTCCAAAACATCAGCTGTGGAGTATATATCACCCATCACTTTAAAAACTTTAATTATTGGTAAGGTCGGGGTGGTGGCTCATACCTATAATCCTAGCACTCTGGGAGGCCTAAGCTGGTGAATTGCTTGAGTTCTGGAATTCAAGACCAACTTGAGCAAGAGTGAGAACCCTGTCTCTACTAAAAATAGAAAAACTAGCCAGTGTAGTGGCAGGAGCCTGTAGTCCTAGCTACTGGGGAGTCTGAGGCACTAGGATTGCTCAAGCTCAAGAGAGTTTAAGGTTGCTGTGAGCTATGACGTGGCATTCTACAAGGGTAGCAGAGGGAGACTCTTGCCTCAAGGAAAAAAAATACGCGAATGATTATTAAATCAAAGTTTGAACCTGTGCCCTCCTGAGCTCTTTTGTGTGTACTTCCTACTTGGGGCCACCCATTATTCTTTCGGGGTTTAGTCCTTGGTGTTGGTGTCTCAAGGACGCTGCTGCGTCCATGCAAGCTTGGGAAGCTGCAGTCTTTGCCTCATTTCCAGCAGCTCCTTAACTTACCTGTTCCTTCTCTTGCGGCTCCGATGCTCACTTAACTCTGCAGGGTCCTGCGCGGGATCCACCCCAGCCATGGGTCTGACCAAGGCAGATAAACATCCAGGGATGTGTGGGGGAAAGAATGAAAAGCGTTAGGATAACTTTGGGGGTCCACAGCTATCTCCGGGGTCTCTTTGTCAGTGTAGGTCGTGCAGTTTCTAAGAGTTCAACGGGGTTCTTCTACGTGACTTTTTTTTATAGGCCAGGAAAGCCCTTCTCTCGCCAGGCAGAGGAGAATCAGGACATGCAGCATGCTGTCAACTGATGCCTTCTGCTTCGGGGGTTTATTTAAAATATATTTCTTTTTTAAAGCCCATTTGGAGACTTGCTACTGCTTGCTTTGTCTCCCAGCAACGTCAAAAGAGCTGATGAAAATGAGAGGTTCCCCCCCCCCCTTAACATGTTCTTTCACTCAAAGGAAAAAAAAAAAGGCAACAAAAACCATAACTTCTAAACCAGTTCCCGAAATAGACCCAGGGAGAAAGGGAAACTGAAGCGCGCTATGCAACCTTTCTCAAGGGAGCAATTAGAACCTGGAGAAAGAGACTCAGCGAGTGCCTGGCTCCTGGAAACGGGGGCCCCCGGAGAAGGCATCTTTCCCTCCTGCCTCCCCCCAGCTACAGACGTCAACGTCTCAGCAAGCACTGGGCTCGCCTCGAAAATAAGTTTTCCAGAACCCTAAGGAGATGAGTTATCGGGAATGTCACATAGATTTGGGGCAACTGTTGAGCCAGGCCACCTGGAGATAGGACTGGAATCTTGATGTCGCCCAATACCTGCATTTCCATATATTGACCCAGTAAACCAACAAGAAGCCACTCAGGGCAGTCACTGTCCCTCAGGAGCTCAGCAAATGCTCCAATGTCATCTTTGACACACACTCCTATGCGCCGTGTCGGGGTGCCCCAGTCGGATGAGACTATTCCAGATTCTGAGCGTGGGTGCTGTCTTCTGATCCATGAGGCTTTGTGTCCACTGTCCCCTCAGCTGCCTCCCTTCTTTCCCCCTCCACTTTCCAGCGCCTGCTCCCCAGCCCAGTTCTGCACGTAGCTCCAGGTCCCACCAGTGTGTTCTCAGGGCTCACAGCGCTTCCTCTTGCTGTGGGACTCAATCACGCGGCGTTACTTTTTTGGGCTGTCTCTCTCCCTGACAAATCTGTGTGCCGCAGTGCCCTGCCTGCTGCCTGGCACTTAGAAAGCGTTTGACTATTACCTGACTACTGTTCAATTATGGCATCAGCTCCAGAAATGAAATTCCTTGATTGGAGCAGGCTAGGGAGACATTCAGCCCTGCTACTACTTACGAGACTTTGGGTAACTATCTAAATTTCAGTATCTATTATGGTTGGCACAAAAACCTAAGAATAAAACATGGAAGATAGCTGGCATCTGACACATAGTAGGAGCACAGTGGTAGTGATGATTATAATGTCTACAGTTGGCATTAATTTTGTTGATGTGGCTTAAATCCTCTATCCCCCTTGGAGACTAGGTGCTTTTAGTTCCATTTAAGGTGTAAATATAGGCTCGGCGCCTGTGGCTCAAGTGGCTAAGGTACCAGCCACGTACACCCAAGGTGGTGGGTTCGAATCCAGCCTGGGCCCCCCAAACAACAATAATGGCTGCAACCAAAAAATAGCCGGGCATTGTGGTGGGCGCCTGTGGTCCCAGCTACTTGGGAGGCAGAGGCAGGAGACTCGCTTGAGCCCAGGAGTTGGAGGTTGCTGTGAGCTGAGATGCCACGGCACTCTACCCAGGGGGATAGCTTGAGGCTCCTGTCTCAAAAAAAACAAGGTGTCAATATAGTAGACTCTCCATAGCTGACCACCTCCCTACACTGACCCCCTCCTTAAGTTGACCCAGTTTTCATAGACTGGACATGCACCACGTGTACATATCAGCACACGAGGCCTAGTTAGTTATGTTGACCACCTCTGTGTGTGGACCAATTTGTTACAGTCCCTCATGAGGTCAACTTAGAGAGATTCTGCTGTATTCTCATTGGCAATACTGGCCTCTTCATACCTCAATTCAAAGATTTTTTTCTAAATTCTCCTCTAATCCCATCATCACTTCTGTCGAGTTTTCTAAAGTCACCACTTAGCGACAAGAAATCCCAGGAGTGATAACTGGGGACAGCGCTTCTGTGATATAAGTTACAGGTTTAGGCTCTGGAATCACATATCCACAGCTGATTCTGGAAAGTTATTATCTTTCTGTGTTCCTCAGTTTCCTCATCTGTGAAGTGGGTATGGTGATGGATTGCTTGGTTTCTTGGGGAAGAGATCCCTGCTCTGAAGGATTACCAGTTCCTCCCTCTGACAGCCCATGCGTGTCCCTCTCAAAGATGCCTGTCTTTTGCTCAGGAACATACCTGTGGCTTCTTCTCACTGCCAGGTGCCCAGGAAGCCTCATAGCTACATTTGATAAAAACCAAGGCATCAAAAGAGGATGGACAGTGGTTGGCGGAGATATAGTCAGAGGTTATTTAACTGTAAGAGGGATGATTGAAATAAAGTTTCTAATCTTCAGACTCTATGATTACAGCAGGTCTTTGAGTAATGCCATTTCTTAAAATGTCGTTTCATTGAGGAGAAAAAAATAATAGAGAAGTGTTACAGAAAAATTGCTCTACCTGTCACTCTGTGTGGAGTTTGCAGGCTCTGCCCATGTGGGTTTTCTCTGGGTAGTATTCTAGGCTTCTCTCTCACACCAAAAGCTATATGTGTTAGGTAGATTGGTGTGTCTTCATGTCCCCAGCGTGAGCGACTGTGGGGATGTGTAGGGTGCAGCCTGTGATGGGTGCACCTGTTATGGGATGGTTCCCTCCTGGCACCCTGAGTCACCAATATTAAGACTAAATGTGTGTATAGCTCACAGGTATCTCCATGTTTCATAGCAAATGTTTTTGTAGGTCTTTATTTAAAAGTCGGATGGTATTTTTGTGACCAGCTATATGCAGTAGAAACTTCTGTTTGTATCAAATTAGCCTCTGAGAAAGTTGATCTTGTTACACATCATTTCACTTAAAGTTGCAGTTTCCAGGAACCTCTTGACAAGGTTAAGCGAGGACTTTACTGTACATTCTAAAACAGCAAACAGCTAGGCACACAGTGAGTGTACAGCTCCTAGAATTTCAGCCCGGACTTGTGTGACTTTAGATGTAGGAGAGAGAGCTGGCCGTTGATCTAACCCAGTGTTTCTTAGCTGAGGGTGATAGACAATTATCGGGGGCCTCTGTCTCTTGCGATCCTGGCTCAGGAGGTCTGGGGAAATGATAAAGCTTGTGTAATTTTAAAAAGTGCCCCAGGCAGTTCTGTCAGACACTTTCTGATCTAGTTCCCTTTTCTCCTCTCTGAGGACAGTCTCCCTCCTGTAAACCTCCCTTCTCTGGGGAGCAATTATAACTCCCAGAAAAAGAAACTGAGAGCAGTTAAACTTCTAGAAATACATCTGGGCCCAGACACCTGTCTGTGTTTGCATTAGATGGCAGAGCCCATCTCTTGCGGGGGGAGGTCTCTGACCGGGAATCCCTGAGCGTGGTGGTTGTAGATGTGGGTCGCATCTCTCCACCCCACAGGGAGGGATGGAAGGGAGCAGACGTCCAGCCACTCCACCCCTGCATGCTGGGACACACTTCCACAATGAAGCCCTCTCAAGCACAAAATATGCGTCTAATGGGATGCCATTTTTCAGGGCAGCAAATCATCGGTAAGCACAAAACCTTTCCTTTATTGCTTCATATCTGAAGACTGATGACTCTCATTAATCCTCTAATCCTGATTCCAGGATTAATACTGGGCATTAATTCAGACTCTATCTTCTGATGTGAATTCTGGCTGTTGATTTCTTGAAGGCTAGCAGAATATTCTGGAATGTATTCTGTGGCTCATTCTCGGTCTTAGCTCCATCATGCTAAGGCGTGTCTGGATCATTCTGGAAGCCATCAGGCAGATGGGTTTAACCTCAGACCTAGAGAGCAGAAAGATCCCACTAAGCGGGCCACACCTGACTGGGGGTTCACTGATCACAGCATGGATTCTGTACTGTTTCAAAATTGAATAGAAGGTTTGGGAGACGGTGACTGGAAAATCAGGCTTTCCTGGTTGTCTTCCATCGGGTGATCACTTGATGTTTTTATTTCTCCGATTAATGAACTTTGCAAATTAACCTCACGCTATTCTGTAATTACAAAAAAGATTTCAAAAAATCACTTAAGTGTGTGTTTCTGCCACTCCCGGGTCCATTCTAGCTGGATGGCCGGCTCACTGTGCTGATTTCGCGAAGATAGTGCCAGTCTCCTGACCTCTGAGTTTACAATTAATTATTGCATGCAGCACCCAAATTACCCCCAGTCTCCGTGCACCGGCTTTATCTCTCTGCACACACAAGCCTGGCTTTTAATTAAAGGCCCTCCAAATTAAATGAAAACAAATTCAATTATTACATCTCATTGGAACAGCTCACAGCATATCCTGACAGCATTTGTCCAATGGGCAAGCCGGGGAAAGCTCGGCTCCCACAACTTAAATTAATGTTCCCAGTAAATGATTTTTCTTATCATTGCTTGAACAGGTTTTTTGCCACTGGGTCAGCCCTAGCTGTGGTCTTCACTGTCTCTGGAAAAACCTATGGTTTAATATAATTTCTCTTCTATCTTTTCTGATCTCAACTGCGTGGAAGAAGAATGGTCTCATGTTCTGTTCCCTGTGTGGGTAGGAGATAATTACCCTCCAATCTTTGCAGGTTTGGAGGTGCCTCTTAGATATGCACCCTTAAATTTAGATCCTTATCTGAAGCTCCTAGGGATATCCAGGGGACTCTGCGTATGTGTCTGGCTCTCCAAATTGCCCAAAGTTTGGAGGAATGTGCATTGAATTGCGATTATTGTTATGATAGATCATAACAATAATCATAATAATAACATGTTTATTGAGGACTATAATGTTCCAGGCAGTGCAAACAGTATGCAATTAGACATAGTCCCTACCCAGTGGACCAATTACATAAGTGGAAGCAAGATAAGCCCAAACAAAAGGAACAACAGAAATGAACTGAAGGCAGAGCGGAGAAGAGAGGAAACTATTCTTTTTCAACTACTGGCCAGTGGAGGTCATGCCTCTACCTCGCCTGGGCCACATTGCTGAGTCTGCACTTTCTGCAAGATTTTTCTTTGGGCGTGAAACTCTTTAGCTCAGTGGCAGATGGGGGCCTAGCATTGGAGGGCTTATAGGAAGAGGAAGAGCTATAGGTTTGGAGGCAGGAAATTACATCTTTTCACTGCTGTAGGGATTGACATAATCCGATTGGAAAGGTTGCAGAGTTTTTTGGGTGTGGGTACAAATCAGATGATGTTGTCCCGCTGGTGGCCCCAGGCACTGCCACAGGCAGCATCAGAGCTCCGCTTCCTGGCACCAGAGCCAGAGCAGACTAAGGAAACACAGCTGAGGGGAGAGGCTGAATGTGGCGCTCACTGGATGTCAGTGAAGATGAGGAATCTCCAGATCTCCTCTCTAGTGCTGACTGGGTTTGTCTCCATCTCACGACCTGGAGGAAGATGATCCAAATGCAGATGGTAGATCCAACATGGTGGCTCAAGCCTGTAATCCCAGCACTCGGAGAGGCCGAGGTGGGTGGATTGCCTGAGCTCAGGAGTTTGAGATTAGTGTGAACAAGAGCAAGACCCCATCTCTACTAAAAACAGAAAGATCAGCCAGGTGGGAGGGTGAAGACACAGATGATACAGAGAAAATCCCCAGTGGAGACTGAGGCTGAGATGGGAGCAGTGTGTCTACAAGCCAAGGACAGCTGGCAACCCCCAGAAACTGCAAGGGAAGCACAGGACAGAGTCTCCTTCAGACCTTCCAGAAAGGACCAGCCCTGCCAACAATTGCACTTCAGACTTCTGGCCTCCAGAACTGTGGGAAGATAAATACCTACTGTTCAAAGCCACACCATCAATGGCAGTTTACAGACTAAGATTTATCTTTTGTGTCTTCATTCAGTACAACAGCTAGGAGAATGTGTGGAAGGTAGAATATCTTGGCTGATACCTGTTCATGGAATGAGATAAAATCAGCTGTGGGATCATTAGCGAATGAAGAATGATAAACTCTACTTCCATTAAGACTATTTTATCAGTCTGTTCTATGTACTGCCTATTTAAAATAAAGGGTGCATATTTATCCCATTAAACTTGCCAATTTCCTTTCAATTATGATATAATGCATAATTGATATGATAACATTACATTTGATATTAGTAGGCCTGGCCCAGTGGCTCCCACCTGTAATCCTGCTATTTCAGAAGGCAGAGGTGAGAGGAAGTCAGGCAGAGGGTCTCAAGGAAGCTCCTTGAGACCAGGAGTTTGAAACCAGCCTGGGAAATAGCAACTAACAAAAATCAAAGACATTAACCGAGCTGGGCATGATGGCATGGTCCCAGGTACTTGGTGAGGGTGAGGCGGGGAAGGCTACTGAGCCTAATTGGGGTGACAGAATAAGACTTTGTCTTAATAAATGAATAAAATAAAACAAAATAATTAAAAAAGGAGGTTGCTGGGCGGTGCCTGTGTCTCAAGGAGTAGGGCACTGACCCCATATACCAGGGGTAGCAGGTTTAAGCCCGGCCTTGACCAAAACTGCAAAAAAAAAAAGGAGGTTGCCATTTGCTTCAATCTGTCCAGTTAAGCCCACAGCATGTACCAATCCCTTTACAGGACAACTCTGGGGCTTCTTAAATGATGATGATAATTCCAAGTATAAAAAAAATTGAAACAAATCAAGTGTGCTGTATCAGTCAAGGATTGTGTGGGTCTTGATCAGAATTTCATGAACATTGGTCTAATGGCCAACTGTGTGCCTGGTGCTTGCTACCATGCTAGAGATGGGACACAATGGTGATTAAGAGAAAGAGTCAGAGGAAGGAAAGATTAATATTTGGTGAGGGCTTTCCTGTGCACTGGTTAGTCTACTAACACACTATCTTATTTGATCTTAGAATCACTGCTTGAGTCAGGTAAGTCCATTTCATGGAAGACAAAACATGCATAGTGACATTTAGACATTGCCCAAGGTCACGCGGTAAATTGGGCAGACCCAGCTTTGTATTTAGACGATCTAACTCCAGAGCTTTTTAATCACTGCACCAAAATTTGGCACCTCTAATCCTCATAGGGTGTGGAATACAGCAGGGTTGAAGGCAAGCAAAGAACTGCCCCACAGTCACAGAAAGAAGGGGGTAAGAGGACTTCCAACAGGGGTCCTAATTTAAGCTTTTCTTGAGTTTGAGTTCCTTACCAGCTTGGGAGAAAGGGAAAGAAGAGAACCAGCACTTGCAGCTGATTTATCATTACAGTTCCTACCCTGCTTTGGCCTCAGGATGTCCAGTCACTGAGAAGTGCTTTTGTGACTTAGAGTTTGCACCGACACCTGCAGGGCTGGCGCCATAAGGTCAGCCACTCAGCAGTTTGCAGTTAAGAGCCAAAGGCAGAGCAGGGGCCTGAGCTGCACTGGGGACCACACCTCCAGCTTCTCACAGTCTGGTAGGTTTCTCTCTTGGTCTCGTCATCTTCTCAGACCCAGGAGATCTGGTGCTTTCATAACTCCATGTAGGACCTATATGTTGTGGCAAATGGGAAAATATCTCTTGGTCCTTTCAGAGAGATGATGATCTGAGATGTAAGATTGCATGATTGTGAAAGCCCGATCACCTGCCTGGTACCACTGCCTCGCTTCTCTAGAGTTCAGTTCTAAGTATGTTAAAGTGATTACGACGCACCGTGCTGTAGCGTTAATGTGTCCCCCAAGATGGGTGTGTTGGAAGCTTAATCCCCAGTGTTGAGAGGTGGGAACTTTACAAGGCGATTAAGTCATGAAGGCTCCGAATGGATTCATGTCATTGTCCTGGGAGCAGATTTGTTGTCACCAGAGTGGGTTTGGGATGAAGGCAAGCTCAGCCCCCTCTGGCGCTCTCTCTCGCCACGTGACACTTTCCAGCATGGGAGGAGGCAGCAGGAAGGCCCTTGCCAGATGCGGGCACCTTGACCTTGGACTTTCCAAGCTTCCAGAGCTGAATAAGTCTCTGTTCTTGTACATTCCCCAGTCTCAGGTATTCTGTTAAAGCAGCACAAAATGGAAGAAGACACAGTATTGCAGAAATGGTTTTAAATCTTTGTGGAGCCTGGGTGGTTTGGCTTGCTCGTGGCCCAGCTGATTTTCGAGACTGACAATCAGCACTCAGCTATTACAGAATTCGCTTGGCTGCTGCACGGAGAACTCACTGCTGTGAGTATTGTCTCCAGCTCCAGTGGACTTGCCAGAGGTTGCCTTTGAAAATTTCATACTCAACCGTTTCCCCACTCACTGAAGGCTTAAAAGAGAGTTAGTCTGAAAGAGATTGGTTATTTTTAGTAAGGACTTGGTTGTGAGGAGATTATGAGTGGGAGTCAGCCTCGGGGAAACCAGACATTTCCCAGCGAGTCTTGAGTCCTCTTTTTTACTTTTTTTTCGTATGGAGTAAATCTCTCAAACCTCAGTCGTATTAAAACCAATCCCATCAATATTCACTTTGCAACTTATAATATCAACACAACATTTTAAAATGGTATGGGGGACCAGCTCTGCCAAATTTGAGACTGTGACCCTTGATCAGATTGTGATTCGGAGTTGGAAAAATTCCAATTCTTAATTCCTTCATTTCCCCCACTGTAGAAGAATAGCAATAGTGAGGATAATAATAATGATAGTTTGTTTTACAGGATTTTTTTAAAAAGTCAAGCGAGATAATGCGTGAGAGGATGTTTCGCAAATTGTAAAATACTGTACAAAGCTTTGTAATTTTTGTGGAAAATACATATGGATTTTTTGCCCTTTTGAATTATTCATTTTCTATCTCTTTCTACTGGTCTGAATCACCAGATATTTGATTCTTATCTTACTTTCTTGGAACTCTATATTTTCATATCAATTATTTCATTTTAGTCTCACACCACATCTGTGTTACTTAAAAAGCAGAGTTGTCTAATATTTAAAATAATACAGGCTATGACTTCTAAACCTCGAGGCATTTTTTAGTTGCTTTCCCCATGTGAACCTGGAGAAACAGTGGATATCGAGGTTATTACTTGGAGTGAAATAAACTTATGAGATCACTTTTTCTTTAGATGCTGAAGTTTGTAAGCAGGAATGAGTTGGGTGCCAGAAGAGAAAGGGTTGCAATGTCCCATGAGGTCAATGGCTTGTTTTTCTTTGAATGTGTGGCATTTTTAGAATATAGGGCAAGCATTCTTAGTCTAGTCTAGGAGCATTTTTAAGGACTGTCTGTCGTAGGGGCCCAACTTGAATCTTGGCATCTGAAACCAGGTGTCCTAGCCTTAGGCAAGCTGTAGGTTGATTGGGGCCAACAGGCTACATCCCTCAGTGGGGGGAGCCCTAAACTGAGAATCGGAGGCTGCTCCCCGCTGGGTTGCTTGACCTTGAACACGTCACTTCCCTCTATCGCTCATGTACGTTTTTCATTTAAATTTTTTACTGTGCTACCATAACATAAAATCGACCATTGTAACTACTTTTAAATGTACACTTCAGCAGTTTAGTGGCATTAAACACCTTCACCTCCACTCATCTCCAGAGCTACTCTTCAATGATCAGAGCAAATGAAACCATTCTTGTGAATGTTCTCAGGAGGGCAGAACGCACCACAGGAATGTGAACTACTGTCATGACTCTATTGCCCAGTGATTTAGTAAAAGGGGCAAAGATCATCTTTAAAAGTTGCTTAAGGTATAAGTGGTTTGAGGAGGTAAAACTATCTCCCTAGAATAATTCAAATTAGTGGAGATGCCTGAGTGAAGGGCTCAACTATAACTTGAACTTCACCTAACAAACACAAATAATGTAACCCAACTGCAATTACCCGTAAGTTCCTCCGTCAGGATCACGAAGACATAGTTGATGGCCAAGAGAAAGATGTGGATTCCCTGCAGCATTTGAAGCCATGTCCAACTTGAACTTTTTTTTTTATTAAATGATAGCTGTATACATTAATGCAAACATGGGGTATAGTGTAGTGTTTTCATATACAATTTGAAATACTTTCATCAAGCTGGTTAACATAGATTTCATGTAATTTGCTTAGTCATTGTGTCAAAACATTTATATTCTAGTTCTAGAAAAGTTCACTTGGACCCTTGTTAGACAGATACGTAGGTGATCTTTCCGGTCACCCTCCCACCACCCAGCCGCCCTTCTCCCCTCCCCTTCCCCACCCCCTCCCCATATTCTTGGGCTAGAATTAAGTTGTATCTTTCATTTGAGAGCTATAAATTAGTTTCATAAAAGGGCTGTGTACATTGGATACTTTTTCTTCCATTCCTGTGATACTTTGCTAAGAAGAACATTTTCCAGTTCCATCCATGTAAACATGAAGGAGGTAAAGTCTCTGTTTTTCTTTAGGGCTGCATAGTATTCCATAGTGTACATATACCACACCAACTTGAACTGTTTACAAGTTTGCATTAATCTTCTTCTGACTTGAGGCTGAATTAGAAGACATCATTTCCATTTTGATGGACATTTGAAACTTATGGGTTAGATTTTGCTGGGTGTTTGAAACTTATGGGTCAGAAGAGCTGAAGCAGGATTGGGAAGGCACCCATGCAGCCTAGCACAGGGGACTCAAAATAGCCGAGAGAAAGGACTTTCTGAAGTACGGAGTTGTGGTCTCCTGGAAGATGAGTGGCCTTCTGTATGCAAACCAGTTTCTCTATCCTAATTTTACAGGAAGGTTTGTCTAGTTTACTGCATGCAATATGCAATTGACCTGGGCATTCTTTAGTAGATAAATGCAGAAAGCACTTTATTCATTCACTCATGTGTGTATGTATGTATATATGTGTGTATATATATAAACACACTCTCCTAATGTGGTTAAATTTAGAAAATTGGATTAAAAAGAAGACAAATCTAGAAATGACATCCTGCTTAAGGAAGTAGAAATCCAGTAGCACGCCTCTCAGCTTGGGTTATTTTGAGAACTGCTGCTCTCTCGTGAAATTAAATTTGTAGGGAATAGGGCTTAATGGCCATTTGTCTTCAGCTGGCTGCAACCTTTCCACGTCTAGGGGAGCAGCATGTGGGGCCGGTGTGTGTGTTTGTGTCACGAGCTGGACTCCCACTGTCCTGAGGAGACCCGGGAGCGTGGTGTGTGATGGCAGGAAGGCTGCTTTGCAAGTGCGCTGTGAGAAAGTAGCAGGAGAAGATACTGGAGAGGGTGCTGGCTTGCATTTTTTAAGAGTTTACTACATACCCCAGAACTTTGCTAACAGTGTTAGCTACTTTTTTATCATCTATATATTAAATTCACTGATGATTAAAATGGTTGAGCAAACTGCCTCTGATCATACAACTGGGATGCTCAAACCCAGGTCCATATTACTGCTCAGCCCAAGAACCCCGATCTGTTATCGGTAGACATGGCTGCTTGGTTTAGTCCTAAATTTTAGGAAAAAAATCACAAGTGAACAGGGTAATTTTGCCCTTTTCTTTTTAGTTCTTTCCCTAAATCTCTTTTTACTAGGAAGAGAGATTTAAAAAATTATATCTAGAGTTATTTTGGATACCAAAATCAAAAATAAAAAGGATTGTGTAATAAATACCAAGATGGTCGAAGTGAGATTAAGAGCTATTCTGATACAGTTTTACTTGCAGGTGTATTGCTGTCCCCAGGGATCTGTTTCGGTTTTTCGCTTCTGCTTAAAAGGGCTTGTTCTTCGCAAGCAAGCAATAACTCACTTAGCATCCCAAAGTCTTGCAGAATAGATGTAAAATCTGCACCCTTTGGGATTTTCAGAACAGTGATTCTCAACTCACATAGAGGACTAGGACTAGTAGTGTTTGGTGAGGGGTCAGACCTCAGTAAGGAGCAAGTATTGGTTGACTTTTGCATTTCAAGCCATTGCAAGTGATGATCTGAGGTTAATGCCCCATTGGGTTACTGTATGTCTAAGGATGCAATCATGATAATTAGATTGTTTATTTTTGAAAATTGCACCATTGCTCGTTTGCATCTCTTTGTAGCTTTCTTTTCTGAAGACAGTTGTAGTCTTGTCTCAGCCCTTGGAGAGAATGAAGGTGCAACCTTAGCAAAAAGCTCTTGTGTTTTTTCCTGGAGGAACAGAGAAGAAGCATCTTATTCATTCAACGAATGTTAACTGAGTCCCTAGTATGAGCTCTTTATACAATAGTATAAAGAAGACAGATGTGCTCACTGCCTTTGAGAGGTATACAATAAAGTAATGCTTTGAGAGATGACCCTGTCCTAAGCCAGGCAGGAAATGGTTATCCTTGGACATAACATGACAGATGCTTTCTGTAAAGACCACACAAGACAGTACCAGGACACCTGAGAGACCCCATCAAAGCTAAAGATCAGAGACAGAGCTGCAAAATGTCACTGGAATAAATCTTACTTGCCGTGAGGGAGGGTCAACGTTTGTGCTGGTCGATGTAATTTATTAAAGGTCCATGTTTTCAAGGCTTGGTCCCCTAGATCAGCAGGCTAGCTTCCCTTTGTTTCACTGGCAGTTAATGGGGTGTCTCGTTGCGAGCAGGTTTCTGTTGGAGCTTGCCCTTGGCAACAGAAGGCACGAAGTGAGAGCACAGGGTTGGATAAACTCAAATCCATCATCGCCACTAGAAAAAACAGTTCAGCAAACATGCCATACTAATGATGGGTAAATAGCGTCATCTTCCTTGAAGAAATGCCTTCACCGCACTGGGATTTAATGTAATGCCTCTACCTTTACGGGGAATCAATATGAGACTTGGCAATTGAACAGCATTTCTGTGTCTTTTATAAAAATGAGGCTGAAGGTATTTTTCCACTCTGTCACTCAACGTCCTTTTTATAAATCCTGTCGATGGCAACCCCACGCTATCTCTCACAGTGAATTTCTGCTTAAGTTTGGTTCCAAGGAAAGTGCTGTCTTGACTGATGAATTTGTATGCTTTCTGTTTTTAGAGAACAAATGGCACAAGCCAATGTCCTTTCCCGTTTTGCCTTCGCCGGCACAAACTCAGAGCCAAATGCATTACCCAAGTGTTATCTGCTCAACTCAGGTAGCTGGGACATCCCTCCCTCTGCTCTCCCCAGTTCATCTCCATTTTGCCTTGTCCTTAAAAGACTTGCTTTGCTCAGCAGGGGTGAGCGAAGTCCACTCAGTAGCTAAGGTAGAAATCTAACCGTGGTGATGTTTTATTTCCTGTTATGTTTACCTGTACACCTATCTGTCCATCTCTCCGTCTGATATAACAAAGTGAAATGGATCCTTCTTGAAGAGTTGGGGAAAGGGTAGCAGGACACTGGAGCTTGAAAATACGGTATAGATAATGAAACAGTCTTTGAATATCAATGACTCCATAGCCCTAGACTAGATACTGAAGGAAAACAAAGAAGAGATACGGCTCTTGTGCTTGGAAAATACCAGCTCAACTGGGGAGGCGCCATCCATACTTTTATCCCCTTTCCACTCACATTTACTTGGAAACGACTCACAATAATTCACCAGCTGTTTGAAAATAAGCACTAATAATTCCGACTCTTTAACTGCCTGGAAGAGTCTCCAGAGTCAATGCTTCTTTTGAGAAACGGACATGGAGGTCTGCAATGAACTCATCGCTGAGGGTTGATGAAGATGGGTTGCCCTCAAGATCTGATGTTCTGAATAGGGGCCAAACCACTCCTACAGATTTCTATGGCACACCTGCTTGTAAATATCTCCGTAGAAATAGGAGCAAAGTTTGATAATGGTCCAGAAGAGTGAAGGATAATTCTTTTTTGTGGTTGTGATATCAGGACAGGCTTTACAGAGGAGGTGATATTGGACAGAAAGCTGACTTAGATGGGTCAAAAAAAGATGCATAGAAGAGTAAATGATAGTGGTGTTCAAGGACAGGGGAAGTGCCATTTGTCCCACAAATGTAGGTTGCATGGAGGAGAGAAGGGGAAAAGAAGTGAAAGGTAAGTCAGGAATATATCACCCCATCTCTTGAAAAGGTTATACCTAATATTATAATGGGGGGGACTATTGTAGGATTTTGAGCAAGAGAGTGATCATTACACTCGTAATTCAAAAAGCTTGAGCTGAACTTTGGGACAGAGATGTAGCAGAGGATGAAAGCACAGGCAAAAATTAAAAACGATAACAATGGAGAGGACAAATAATGTCCCTTCATTAAAATTAGTTGATGAGAAAAAGAAAAAGATAAGAATGAGTGACATAGATGTGGGAGAGATTGTTGAGAACGTAATTTGGCAACTGATAATACATCAACTCTGAATTTGGGGGCCTGGGTGACTAGAAGCCCAGTGATGCCATCCTTTAGTAGTGACAGGGAGTGGTCCAGGAATAGAGCACATTGACCACAGTTGGGTGAGGGGTGGTGAATTGTACTAAGGGTGGTCTGCAGTGGGGAGGTAAGCTTAGCTGTGTGGGAGAGGAGGGGACATGGCAGAGCACTTTCTATTCCTCAGCCCTGAGTCACTGGGCAGGGGACAGAGAGGGAGGTGATTACAGGTCCTTCAAGACTCCCGAACCAGGTGTCTGAGAGAGAGTCTGCCCAAACTGTACTCATCTGAGTCTTCCATGTTAACAAGCAGGAGAAAAATCCTGTAGAACTTGGGTTTTTCTTGGGATAATCATGTCTAAAAGTAGAAATAGGCTACAGAAGATGAAGGAGAGTGGATAAATCAGCCTTCTTAATCCTTTCCAATCCCATGTCAGACCTCATTTGACAACGTGACGTGCTCTTTCTGTTCTGCTCTGATGTCAGAAGGTGTCCAACGTGGGTTTTGTTTGTGCCTCTCATTCCATAGCAAGAGGTTAGTGACAATGCTAGGTACATTCTGCTGGCCTGGCTCAGGAGTCTTGAAGGATCTGTAATCACCTTCCTAGGAAACACAACCCTCTCTGTCACTTCAAGGGACAAGGAGACACCCAGGGCTGAGGGATAGAAAGTGTTCTCTCTGCGATGTCCCCACTCCTCCCACACAGCTGAGCTTGCCTCCCCACTGTGGCCCAGTTAGTACAGTTCACCAGCCCTACATGGGTAGTGTGTCCCATGGACTTCCCTCTGCCACTCACCTAACCATTGTCATTCTTTGGCCCTTAAACACAGTTGATCCCTAGGAAGAAACAGCCTGTTTGATTTGAAAAATGCATAGTTAGTTTCAAATACACAAAATTTATGGGAAAAGAGGACAGTGTTGATCAGTACTATGGATGTTACAGATTTCCAAGGAGGTTCCACAAATTGTGGAACAAATTGTTGTTCTGGCTGACGGAAGTTGCGGTTATGAACAGCTACATCCTTTACTCATAAGAGAAGGAGAGTGGAGAGAAAGTGCAGACACACCTTTCTTACAGGAGAAATCTCATCACGCAGCTTGTGAGCAATGTGAGGAACATAAATTCAAGAAAGAGGGGGAAGGCCATCATCTTCTGACACTGAGGACAGGCTCCATGGGGAGATGCATTTTATAATGCAAAATAAAAAAAACCAACAAAGGATTACATCATTTGCAACAGAAGAAATGAGAAAAGGGGAAAGAGAGAAACCATTTTCTTCTGTGAAACATGCAAGAGGAAGCCTGGATGTCATCTTGGAGATTGCTTTGGGAAGAAGCCCACTCAAAACACTATAAACAAAAATAAATAAGAACACTTTAAATATTTTATGTAACCTAAAATAGGCAATAAAATCATCAGATGAGTTCATATTTATGTTTTTCTCTTTTAAAACTGTAGGATAATTACAAATAGTCCGCCAACCTCTTTCCTGCCCCAGATAAGTGCTGAGGAGTATGTGGGTGGCAGAATAATTTAAGACTGCCCTGTCCTTTCCTCTCGGTGAGGGATACTGATGACAATGACAGTGGCTGGGAAGCACTAAGCTTCTTAACCCCCGTGTGCCAAGTGTCATGCTGCACACTTACTTCATCAAGTAGCTGCAATTGTTCAATGAACTAACAATAGATTTCTCAAGACCTTACAGCTACTGAAGCTGGTTGGCAACAGCCAGCCATTCTCTGGGGGTGGAGCAGATAGTTCCCATTGATTTTCTTTAACTGTGGTCACTGTTGACAAAGTCACCTCAAATACTGAGTTTGTGAAGAGTGCAGCCTTGTTCCTAAGGGAGGCACAGGGTTAGGTTCCTATGAGCCTCGGGTCCCAACACTTTTGTCTACTAATCGATACATAATTTTATTTGCATTTCTATTTAAAGACACTTTAATATATGTTATTAACTTGTCGACATTGAACTCACATGCACAGGCACCAGACTTCATGGCTGAAGGGAGCTGCTCTGACGCACAAATCTCTATAAGGCACATAGCACTTCATAGCCCTCCGCCTGTGTTCCTTAGGAACTCTCGATTATGTGTCAGCTCTGTGCTTGGGGGCCATTGCCAATAGGGAAGCTGCCAACAAAAATGCAAAGTAAAAATAATATGGCCTTAAGCAGACCGGAGCTGACACAAGAAGGCACGGCACTACCTGTTCACCCTCACTTGGGGTCATGAGTTCAGGTGACTCAAATTGTTCACCAGTCTCCATATATCCTTAGATGACCCCCAAAACACTGTGAGTATTGGTTTGGGGGTTACAAATTTTGGTGAGCGGCAAATTTGCAAATAGGGAATCAGTGAATAATGAGGTTAGACTGACCTCAGGCCAAGGGCACGTTTCTCACAGTTCATGCACTTCTGTGAGAAACCAAGGGAGAAGTGATGAGGACCTATCCTGCTTGCTCTTGGCTTTGTGTCTCTTACTCTTGGAGTTAGCATTTCTGGGACTTCCCAGCTTAGAGGGCAGCTCCTGGAAGTAAGTTGGAAGCTCTGAAGTAAACTATAGAGTGAGAACTTGTGGCTCTTTGCAGAAGTGTCAGGAGGGGACCCAGGTCTTCTGAAGCTCCACATGTGAAGGACAGGGTGACAATGAGGAACCAAAGGACCCTGGCAGGCTCTACCCTCCCTCTCCTAGATTCCAGTCTTTGCCCTTTCTTGGCCTGTGCTTTGGCCTTGATGATAGTGAAAGTCAGAGCCATTTTTCTAGTGCTAAAACTCTTGAAGACAGAGCTATTCATGTCATAGGGCAGGGAAAGGTTAAGGTGAGGGTTCTAGAATCAGAGAGATTCCAGTTCACTACTGGCTCTGACCCTTAACCCCATGTGTGATCTCATATATAAATATTTTAATCTGGTTAATCCTCAGTTTCTTCATCTGTAAGATGAGGGTCATGGTTCTATTTACTCCTGTAGAATTTTTGTGAAGATTAAGTGCATTAATTTATGTAAAATGCTTTGTGTAATGCCTGCCATATGGAAGATACTTAGTAAGCACCAACTTTTAAAATTTTATTATTTTACTTATTACATATGAAAATTATGTCATTAAAAAGAATTAACCTTTGATTTTTTTTTCCCTATATAATTATAGACTGAGTGTAGAGTCAGATTAACTCAATTCTACTACTCACTTCTTTTCCTATCTACCGAATTTCAGACAAATCACCAAACTTCTCTAAATCTTAGCTTCCCAACCTGTTAAGGGGAAGAAGGATGACAACAGAGACTTTACGTAATAAATGCAAACATTATAACCTGATCATTTTTACCCTCATATTAATCTGAAATAAAAAAAAAAAAAAGAGGGAAAAATGTTTAATTCTCAGATCATTTGGAGTGTTGATGATATAATGCCCTTAAAAGAACTTTAGCCACTGGGCCCAACACGTAAGCCCTTATAAATCCTTGTCACAGTAATTTGTAATAGTATTCGTAATAATGGGGTAACTCTGTTTCTGAGAGTAGGTTGCAGTCTTATACGTTCTGTAGCTTCTGGAATTAATTCTTACGGTCGTTAGCCAACTCTCTTCCAACAAAGTGCGTGCTTGAAACGCGTCCTGCTGTTGATGGAGGGGTTGCTGTGACCCTGCAGAGCGCTCCAAGCAGACGAGAGCTAAGGATTTGGTGGCTAGAGGATGGGTAGAGCTGGGTGGTAAGGGAGAGACAGTGAGTTACACTGGACGAAGGCTTCTTGCTCCCCAATATTTCCTATTCAAATGTTTCTGGGGTTCAGGGAGACAAGAAACTGTGTTTATACATCATAAGTCCACACTGGTTAGTAAGAGGCTCGGAGCTGCTGAGAGATCAGCCACCGTGATAGGAGACCACAAAGGAACAGGCGGCTCTCTGGAGGGCTTGGAGGAGCAATGCCAGCAGGATATTTTGCAGCCAGAAATGTGTCTTCATGGGTACATCTCACTACGGGGTGGAGGGGATTTATTTTGGCTGCTCTGCGGGGTCGTCACATGCATGCCACATCTTTGCCTTACACCACGCGTTGTGCAATTGTTGACGTTCGTTCCACAGTTTGACCTTTCTTCCCCCGGCCTCCCCCAAACTTCTCCTTCCCCCGAGTCGCGCAGGTGGGTAAATCTTGCTGTACCGTATCTGCATGCTGGGGAAATTGGCTGGCTCTGCTAAGTGTGATTGGAGCCGTTTGTTTTTAAGCTGCACATAAGCATCAGGAGAGATTTATAACACTTTCCTTCTTGCCGAATCGACCCACTGGGAGCCATTAAAGTTTTATTGCTCTCTGCAGTTGCCTGGCCAGAGTGGAATTGAGGGGGTCTGTAGCTGGAAAAGCTTTTTCTTCCGTCGGCTTATTCACAGGGAGTACTGGGTGGAGGGAACAGACGTGATGCTTCTTTTGTTCAGTCTCCTCATTTGGGTCCCAAGCCTTTCTCAACGTCACTGAATTCTTGACATGACATCCCTTATCTATTTTGCACTGGGTGCTAAAGCCTTCTTGCTCTATCAAGAGCTTCCTAAGGTCCAGGAAGTCTTCCTGCATTGATCAAATTAAGGCCATGAGTTTTCCTGATGTCCTCCTTACCTATCTCGGCTGGACTCCAAGCCCTTTCTTATCTCAGTGGCCTTGGTCTCAGATTTTAATGCCTGTTGTCCTCCAGATCTACAGCTGTCTTGTAATGTTGGATAAATGTACAGATGTTCGGATCCTAAACCCTAAAGTCGTATAATCCTAAATCAAGAAGTATTAGAAATTCCCCAGCACAATGTAAGCAGTGATTTCCATTACTCACGTTCATATAGTAATTGAGGTATTTCTCATGGCCTGTCTTGAAGGCAGACAGACTCTTTGTAGGAGATGGTCTGATGAAAAGTGCCCCATGATGACCTTGGCTTTCTCCCATTCCTTCATTGGACCTTTAGCTGAAATAGATAGGCAGGGCTTGGTTTCTATTGGAAGAAGACACGCTCACTCAGTGACAATCTGGAGTATACTGACCATGTGCCAAGCACCAGGGACGCTCCTGAGGTGACTGAGTCCTGGGCCTTGCATCTGTGGAGCTAGCACAGAAGATCACTTCAAATATTGCCCTCTTAACAGTATCTGAAATGAGAATATGGCCTGGATTTATGATCATTTCTTCAACTATAGTGGCCAAGCCATAAGCAAATCCAATTCTTCAACATAAGATACAGCAATATAATATGAATAGTACGAAAAAACAGTAATAATCATTACCACCTTTGAGCATCTATTTTATTCAAGTATTGCACAAAATACATAGATTATTTAATATTTAATTTGAAAAAAAAATCTCGCAAAATAGATTTTACCTCCATGTTACGTGTAAGGAAATCAGAACTCAAACAGGATACGTTGAGGGGCCCAAGGTCATGTAACCAGCAAGTGAGGATACATTGATGGATCCAAGGTCATACAACCAGCAAGTGGCTGAGCTGGCCTGAACTCCAGACTAAGGCCAGAACTGACCATACTCTCTCCTGTTTCTCTGCAGACCTGTCAGCCTTGGGAAGGTTTTCATAGTCGTGTCTCTCTCAGCATAATTTCAGCCTGCTGTTTCGACTTGCATATAGATTTGCATTTTAAGAATGAACACTTTAGATGGGTTATAAGATTTTATCAGAAGGTATAGAGTTTTGACAGCTATGAACACCTTAAATGAGGTCACTCCCTGAGGCTCGCATTCTATCATCGTATCATTTACCCTTAATACACTCCCAGTTGTACTGAGGGTCAACAGCAAAATCTCAGAGTAGTGGACAGCCAAGTTAAGGTCAGAGTTCAAGAGTTCAGTTCTTGCCTCTGCCGCTTATTGTTTAGCTAAGTGACCTTCACCTTCTGTGTGCCTAAGTTTCCTCATCTGTAGCATAGGGATGATAAAAGAACCTATTGTCTATGCTCAATAGGCAGACCAAATGAAAGTCAGCGCTTTTGAAACACTAATGACTGTGCCTGCACATAATAAATCTTCAATAAAATTTAATTTTTAATATCGCTCTTTTCAAGTGTCTAAAGTCATTCAAACATATTATCACATTTAGCCTCGTAACCTGGACTAAAAGCTATCATTATATGACAACTTAATTAAGGAGGTAGTCTCAGAGAGTAAGAGAGACACATGTTCTGAGGCACTGGAATTCACTGAAATGAACCAAAGTGAAGCAGAGAATTTCAAATTACTCATTAGACTCTAGAAGGAGACCATCTTCTGATTATGATAGATGTAGTTCTGTTCAACATTCTTGGTTGAAACCAGGAATCCTTTGGCACAACCTTTTTAATTTCAAGACTGAGCTGAAATGTAGCAGCATCCAATGATGATTATCTGTTCTCTTGAGAGAGACACTTGCTTTTCTGGCCGCCAAGTCTTTCTCACCATTGTCCCTGCAGTGTAAACAAACCACATGGGTCCCCAGCATATCATTTAATATAACCCGATACATCCCAAAGGCCAGAAGCAAGAGAGGAGCAGCACCTCTGTCCTCGAGAGTTCCTGCAGTGGCACATTCACCAGGTCTACCTGCGAGGGAAAATGAAACAAGGGGAGCAAACGCAAAGCATGCGACAGGTGTGCTTACCAAGCTCATCTTTCTTTAGTCACTGGTAGGATATCCTATCATGTCTATAAACACCATAACGGTAATTGTTATTTTATTGGGTATTTGCTATGGTCACAACGCCGTGGCGTTGAGCCTGGCAGGGGTCCTATGAGGCAGCAACACCTATTTAGAGACTCCAAATAAAAACCACAAATAGACTTAAGGGGCACCCATGATCTGTCTGTTGCGAAGCTCTCTAACCTCATTCACCCACTCCAAGCACGGCTTTCTTGCGCACCTCAAACATACGGAACTGGTTCTTGCCTATGGGTCTTTGCACTTGTGATCCCTCAGAAAGGGTCTGCTGCCTGTCAATGGTCTAACTGCCATTTGGATTTCAGGTTTCTGCCAAAGTAAGCTCCAGAGAGGCAGATCTGCCCTATACACTTTCTGAATTAATCCCTCCTCCTCATTTCAGTATGATCCACTCTGCTTGTCACTATATACTATCGTGTCAACTGTTTGTTTTGTAATCTGACTTCTTCATTAGAATTGCAAGCTGTCCGGACAGGGAGTTTGTCTGTCTTGTCATCTCTGCATTTCTACCTGCAGAAATGTTTTGAATATAGTAGGTGCTGAATAAATAGTGAATAAATATAAGCATTGAGTGAAGGGATATATAAACTGAGTAGATGGCTTAGGGGGTGGATTAACTTCCCAAGTTGACACAACTAGTGTGTGTGTCAGGTGACTTCTATAGCAGAACCCTGGTGGGATTGTATGCAGGCAGCCTTACCTTTGGTGCCCCGAGGGGCTGGCGGGCCTTAGGGGCAGGTAGGCAGGACCAGTGAGGTCTTACACTAGCACACAAGTCCTCAAGAAGTCAGGACTAGGTCCGCTGACAGCCTGTGACTATTTCCTTCTCATCCATCAGTGACCAAACACTGATCCCATCAATGGCACTCAACTCATATTTTGGCTTCTTTGAGGCTGGACCATTACTGGTTGTTGACTGTTTCCTAAGTAAAGAAGAGCACAGAAGGTTAGCTAGGCCGTCTGCCAACAGGGCCACATTAAGCACTGAGCCTATATCCTGCCTAAAACTTAAGCCAGAATGGCTTTGTCTTAGAAGTCCTGGCCATGTATTCGAAGAACATTTGTCTAGAATATGGTACAAAGAGCTCAGACTGAAAGCCAAAATATCTGCCTTGCAGGCAGCTGCCTCCCTGGCCAGCCTACAAAAAGGGCCTTTATCTTCCTGAACCTCAGTTTCCGTATCTGAGATGGGTGGGTGGCCAGGACCATCTGAGGCCTCTAAGAAGTCTCCAAGCTATAGAGACATTTCCCAGAGACACCTTGCTCTGTGCCTGCTCTGATGTGATGTTCTGCTTGCCAGCTCTCTCTCCCAATGCCCCCGATGTGGAGTGAAGCATGTTTGTTCTGAAGGGGCCAGGAAAGAGATAAAAAGGGGGGGACCTATTAAGAACTCCTTTTTAAATTTGATTGGCTTAGCCCTTTTCCTGGCCTGGTAAACACAATAACTAAGAAAATGCTGTTAACATAAGACTATGTTAACCAGTTTGATGAAAATATTTCAGATTGTATATAAAACCAGCACATTGTACCCCATGATTGCGTTAATGTACACAGCTATGATTTAATTAAAATAATAATAATTCAGAGGGGAAACAGAAGCAGGAGACTTGAAGTAAGAGTTTTTGAACCTGCCAGTTGTCAAGAGATTGTAATTGTGAGAAATACGCAAGAGGTCCAGAGGGCCCCATCTTTGTTCTCCAAGTCCAAAGAAGAACCCCCCTCATGGGGGAGTAGGGAGGGAGTCTTCCTCCTGAGACAAAAAGTGAAAAGGGAAGGAACCATTCAAGCTGGGAGCTGGCCAGTATGTCTTCTAATTTAATTACTTATCTTTTCCTCAAATTGTTTATGGTACACTAGGCTATTAAATGCACCATAAGCAAACGGCTCTTGAAAGAGGAAGTGGATTTATTTGTTTTAGTTACTACTCCAACAAAAGTCTATTTCTTCTGCTAATTAAGATTCCATTCACTAATTTAAATGTTATGCTAATTAAAGTATAATTCTGAAAATGTAAAAAGGAGTTAAAAATAAAAGGAAAGAAAAAACTGGGTTGGCCTTTAGGAATTACATTAAATTTATTGCCTTGTAACAATGGAAAGCCAGGCTCCCTATTCACGCTTCTCCAGATTCAGCCCATCCTCACACTTCAGCTCATTAACACACACTTCCCAAACTCTCCCTCTCTAAAGGGAGTTTTCTTGTGATGCTTTAAGATGAGTTGTGAGTTAGATCCTTGAAGCGATGTTTAGAATTTCTTCAGCTGGGCCACACGGAGTGTTGCAAGCTGCTGCCTGATTTGATGTTTAGAGTGAGGGGGGGGGAAAAAGAGAGAAAACATCTGGGTTTCTGCTTTGTAACCAATTTCTGGAGCCAAGTTGAAATTACTCTAGCTTCTCCACCCTCTCTAGAAGCCCCAGATTTATAGAAGACGGGCAGGGACTTTCCCTGGCCAAGCTGGTATCTGGAATTTTGAACACCTGGGGGACTCAGATTTGAGGACTCTGGGGACCCCCATGGACATTCATGACCAGGGCCCAGGGATGGGAGCCTCAGCCCCATCATCCATCAGAGGAACTGTCTTGAGGACTGTTGCACTCAGGTTTGCCTGGTGACCGGCTTGGAGTGGGCTGCTTAAGAGAACCCTTCTTGCCCCCCCTATAATTTGGAGGCTGCAGCAAATGATCCCAGACAGCACTGTGTGTGGCATCCCTGCCTTTCCAGACAAATCTCTAGCACCCTCCCTTCTGCCTCATTCCATTATTACAAGGTACTGTGTCCTGCCCACATGCTATAAGGATGGAGGTCCATGTGGGCTTGGACACAGGGGGAGGAGAACTCAGGGCTGCCCTGGAGGCTGACCGGCCTCTGACCCAGGGCTTTGCTCTGTCCCCTCTCCTTCTGACCAGAGCCTGGACCTCAGATCTTCCTATGGGCATAGCTGTGTTTAGCCATTGACCCTAGGCAGCCTAGGATGGTAAGCTCTGCAGGCTTGCTTGGACTTGGCTGTCCTGAGAAGAGGTCACATTTTTACTTCTGAGGGACTTTGCTGAGGGCTGTGGGAAGGGGATAGGGTAGACTGAGCCATCGTCTCCTGAAAGGTCATGTCTCCACAGAGGCTGGTCTCCAACCATGTTCTTAGCTTCCCACTGTGGCAGGCTTTGGAAAGCCATTTAGAGCGAGGTGCAGTGGGGAGTGGGCCTTCCTTCTGGTGTAAGGAACAAGAGCTAAGATTGATAGAAAGAGAAACTAATGAAAATGCATTAACTTGCATCCCAATTTGATTTTTAACGCCAGAAGTCGGAACCCGCAAGCTGACTTTCATGCCTCTTCTGGTTGAATTGGCCGCTTCTTCTTATTAGTGTCTTTCCTGACAATGGGTGAGTGAGATGTTCACACTGTCAGCTTAAGGGCACAGTCTAAGCTAGTTCTTATGATTCTGCTTAGAAAGGAGAGGCAGGAGAGTTGGACAACAGGCAGGAGTGGAGCGTGGGGCGGGGAAATCAGCCCTGCAGAGCTGATTCCCTTAGGAGAATGGCCTTTGGCAGGTGCATTAATCTGGATGGCTGTCAGGAAAATTCTGTCAAAAGTCTCCCTGGAAATTGGATACATTGTTGCTAATTCAATCACATAGCAGAGGTACCCTGGCATCTCTGCTGGAAGACCACAGGTAAATCTGGCTGTCCTCACCACTGAAGAGACTAAGGAGGGGCCAGCTGGGAGGGACCGTGACTTATGGAACAGATCAGAGGGGGAGCAAGGATGGAGATGAGATTCGCCTTGGGCACTGCCACCAGGGCTTGTCCCTTTACTGCTAGGGACGGTAGACAGTTTACCTTGGTGCTATCTGCTCAACCTTCTCTGCACTCGCTGTAGCATAAACCTGATGTGCTCACAGCACACACAGCAGGTGTAGACCCACCTCCGTTCACCAGTCTACGGGCTCTGAGACCAAGAGACAGAATTTCAGGCGGGACCATGACACTTATTTATAGCTCAACACTGAGCAGCTGATTCTGACCCTGTTAAGGTCCACAGATCCCCTTCTAAGACCCTCATGTTATGTTTAGTTGTCTGTTGCTTTTTCTCCCCCACCCCCGAAAAAGCCCTGAAAATATCCCTGAAGATTCATGATATTCACACTTGCGTGATCTCAGGACGCAGTTGATGGGTATATTCTGTGAGCAAATATTTGCCAAACATCCACTAAAATGGCTGGACCTGTGTTAGGTGCCGAGAAGCAAGTGGCAGTCACAGAAACAGATGGAATCTGACCCTTCACCTCAGAAGGGGAGCTCGCGTCCACAGGGGAGAACGGCAGATTAGGGAGGGGGTGACCCGGGCCCCACTGGCTATATGAGCTTAACAAATTATCCAACCTTGTGTGATCAGGGGTGCTGTGTTTTAGAAATAGGACCACATCACAACTATTGCAGCAAGGGCATGTGATGGGAAGTTCAAATAAGAGGGATCTGAGCAGGAGCTCCTGGAATGGTCTGCACAGGAGACAGTCAGCTTCTGAAGTGTGGATGTGACCATGGCCTGGAGGGGAGGTGCAGACTCGGGATGCAGTGATGAGACTTGTGGACTGTCTGGATAGGCAGGGAGGGGAGGGCAGGGCAGAGCCAGTTCAGGTGTGTCCCTGGGGCTACCAGGTGGCTGTGGGCGTTATTAACTAAGGTGAAGAGCACGGGAAGATGACAGCACAGACATGCAGCTGTACTTTGGATGAGTTGGACTAAAGACTCTTCAGTGTGACCTGGGCTTCATGTTTCAAATTCACAGAGGTCGCCTAGAATAGCTGAAGATCAGAAAAACCCTCCAGGAGCTAAAACTGGTGGCAGTTTTAAAAACTCCTTTCATAAGAAATGAAATAAATCTGGAGGGATGCCCTCCTCTCCCCTCAGAGGCCTGTCCTTTGTCGGGCTGGGTGGAGTGGGGTGACAGGACATCGATCGGCGGGAGATAGATGGGAGGAGAAGCCCTTGTTGCCCGCTGAATCAATGCTCCCTTAAAGACTGCAACAAACAGGATTAAAGGTTGAAAGACATTTATTGAGGGGCGAATCTGAGTGTATGTTTTATTAGTCAGCCCCAGTACTGGGTTTATAGAAATGCCCAGCCTCGATGCAGCCAAGAGCAATAAATCAAGGCTTTCTTCTTTGGCCGGCTGCCTGGGCAGCGATGTGGGGGTGTGTGACCCCAGGCCAGGAGGATGGAAGAGAGCCTTGTCTCCAATCCGTCTGGGGTAGGGTGGGGCTGGGGGAGGGGAAGGGAAGAGAGTGACCGGCCTGTCCCTTCCTCCAGGGGCTCACAAAGGCGATGGCACAAGCTTACTGCATGAGTGCGTGCCTCCAGGCTCGCTCGGAATTAGGATGTCCCCCACCCCTCCTGCCAAAATCATTTGCCTAACCTCTTGCCTGACTGATTCAGAAGCTATTAAATTCACGCCATCCACACAGCTGGTCATTAATTGGGGGCCAGAGCTTGATTAATGAGCATTATGCTAATGTTGGGTCAGGGGGCAGATTATGTGTAAAAGACCAAAACAGTAAGTCAAGTCAAAAGCAATAGCACCACCTTCCATCCCTCCGCCTCCCTAAGTAAGTTGGCAGCTGGTGGCAAGAGGAGAAGAGGCGTATTGATGAGACGGCACATAAGAGCCTGGCGCTGGCCTTGGCTCATGTCGTCTGCAGAGTCAGGGCTGAGCTGTCCCTGCGTCCCTCCAAGGAGTAGCGGCAGCCACCTTGAAAGGATGGGCGCCCGTTCTAAGCTGGCCTCAGGGAGGAGTGACACATCCCAGAGTCTTTTTTTAAACCTGCTGTGATTATAATGACCCCTTCATGGATGTGCCTGCTTCAAGTGTTCACGTCCTACCACTGAAATGAACTTGGAAAATTCCATCCTGAATCAGCCACTGCTTGGAAATCCTGGCTCATCTGGCAGACAGGACACTGTCACTGCGGAGGCTCTCTGCACTTGCCCGAGCCCCTCTCCCTCCGCTCGCCCCTCCCTGGAGTTCTTAATCCCTTCTTCTTCTCCCCTTCACGACATCAGTCACCAGACGTGTCTCCCCCGCTTTACACCCAGACATAATCCTCCTCTGAACTCCAGGGTCCCCCACTGATGAACTGGATGACACCATCCTGAGTAAGTCCTCTGACATCCTGAATGCACTGTGCTCCCCGCTGACTTTTTCTTGTATATTGCGTTTGTTTATAGCATATATTTATTACATCTCCTGCTCAGGAAATAGGCTTCAATCTTCACTTGTCCTGTCTCATTCCTGCACTGCCCAGGCCATTTTCCTGTTCCCTGTTTATACCTTCTCTCTTTCTCTGTCAGTATCTTCCGTGGCTTTACACCGGTGCAAAGTCTTCCACCTCCTCCCTCTGTATCTAACTTAGGTGCTGCCCTACCTTGGCTGTAGAGTTTCTAAACCAGGCGTCCTTAATCTTTTAAAACAGGGGCCCAGTTCACTGTCCCTCGGACCGTTGGAGGCCCGGACTGTGGGCCCTGGGACGAGTTGGCTGCTAAGCAGGACAGGCAGTGGTGGCAAAAACACCTGGCAGGCTAGATAAATGTCCCAGTCGGGCCGCAGTTTGAGGACGTCTGTTCTAAAGCATTCCTAGGCATGATAGCTCTTCATCTGGGCTGGCTGGGGCTTCCCCTCCACCGAACTCTTGGTTGGGGTGACAATTGACCCTACTTCCCCCTCCTTCACCCCATCTCCTCCCCTTTGCCCCATCCCCTCCCCTTTGCCCCATCCCCTCCTCTCCACCCTATAGAGCCCCACTGCTTCACCTGAAAGAGATAACACATGGTCTCTATACCTCGTGTCTTATTCATGGCATTGTCTTGGTGTGAGGCTGCTGGGCCTCGGGCTTCCAGGTCCTGGAAATGATTTTATAGATGATGCAAACAGATTTACATGACAATATCAAAAGTGAGCCTGCAAGATCAGGAATGACAAGCTGCAGGAGAGACTAAAGGCATTGGATGGAAAATCTCAACCAGAATGAAACTGGCAGTCTGGGAAATGAATGTAATTGTATTAAATTGAACTGGAATAAATATGAAATTATTATATCTTGATTTAAATAAACAATATTTTAAAATTAGGAGATAGGAGAGTGATGGTTTAACTAAGGGACCAATTTAATAAGATTCTGATAGGATAATTTAGGACAACACAACATATCATTATCAAAAAAGTAAACCAATCCTAGGCAGTATTAACATAATCTACAAGAAGCATGGTGGGAGTCTCCATTTGTTCCACATTGGGGACATTACATTGGAATATGATATTATAGCCAGAGTACCATACTCTATTTTATTTCATTACACTATGGTTTCTTATTTATTCAATTTTGTTTTATTTATTTTTTATTGTTTGGGATTCATTGAAGGTACAGAGAATTATGTTACACTGATTCTGGCTGTTAAGTAAAGTCCCTCTTGTAATTGTGTCCCACCCGCAAGAGACCCCCCATCCCTCACCTCTGTCCCCTCTCCCTCATTCCTCTACCCCACCCCTCATATTAGCTCATCTACTGCCTTCATATTAGAATTGAGTATGTTAGATTCTTGCTTCTCTATTCTTGTGGTGCTTTACTAAGAACAGTATATTCCACTTCCCAGGTTCATACAAAAGATGTAAAGTCTCCATCTTTTTTAATGGCTAAATAGTATTCCATGGCATTCATATACCACAGCTTGTTAATCCATTCCTGGGTTGGTGGGCATTTAGGCTGGTTAATGTGAGGGTAAAAACAACTAGGTTACAGTGTTTGCATTGGTTAGGTAGAGTCCCTCTTATAATTGTGTCCTGCCCCCAAAAGGGGTGCCATCCACCCTAATATTGTGCCCATTATGTGGGAGCACACCCGTCCTCTCCTTCCTCCCCTCTCCCTCTCATTGGTAGGTTTGATGTTGGCTTCTGTTTTTGGATTTACCTTTTTCAAAGACTCAAATGATGAACTTAAAAGCAGAATTATTATCAAATAGACTTATAGCAGAAATCTACAGTAGTCAATATGTCAGGAGAGGAAGTCAAGGTGAAAAAGATTTTAAGAGCTGAGGATAATTTATCAAAATGATTACGAAATGAAAGTAAGTAGTGGTAAAAAATGGATATTAAAAATTAAAAATTTGTAGCTATATGGGATGAGAAAGATCTGACTTCTGCACATGGAGGAAAAGACATGGGGGCATCACTGGCTGGAAAAGAGGAGAGAAAAATGGAATTTGCTCTGCCCATCACCAAGATATAAATAAAAATATTTATTACAAATAGTTTAAGTGATCGACTTTAATACAAATGTAATGTTTGGGTGAAGGAGGTGAAAATTTCACTCTTAAAGGCCATACGAAATGTGAAGGGTTCTATTTTCTTTGGGTATGATTGGAGAGTTATACCAACACAAAGCTTTTATCAATGGAGATGGCCTAGAAAGGCAAGGGAAAAAAATAAAAATCCTATTTGAAGAAAAATGGTTGAAAGGACTGGAGATATTTAATTTGAAAAAAAGAAGAGACTTTGGGGAGACAAAGCTTCTTCCAAACACCTGAAGCAGAAAGAAAGAAATTGGATAAGCTCTGTGGTTTTCAGTGTCAGAAGAAAGAGTAATGCCCAGGAATTACAGAAAGACAAGAGTTCAGCTCAGCATTGCATGTTCAACTCTTGAACAACTAGGACTGTCCAGAGACGAGCTCACTGCCCCTGAAGACCCTGAATGAATTGCCTGGTTATCAAGTGAAGGACTGGGCTTCCAGGGACCTGGCACAGAGCACGACTGCGCCCCTGGGCTGTTCTTTCCCTTTGTTGCTCTGTATTAATCCGGGTCCAGCAGGGAAACAGGAACCACATTAGGTATTTCAAACAGAGAATTCAGTAAAAGGAATAAGGAATCACTGAGTGTTCCTGAGGCGAGTGCAGGGCCCAGCTACCACCTGTGCAGGTGGAGGTCAAGAGCGTGAGGAGCAGTTCTCAGGACGCAGGGGCTCAGGGGAGACTCTGCGGAGTTCGAGCTCATTATTCTGGACGTGGGCACCTCTGGGAAAAGAGGACGAGACTAGTTCTGGAGTTCAAAAAGAAGCTAGAGGTTGGGGCAACCCAGGGCTGCTGGGTCCACACACAAGGGCAGGAAAGGGGAGAGTTCTGCCACCTTCACCTGGCAGAACTTAAAAGATAGCTAATTGGCAAAATGTCCGGAAAATGTAGTTCGTGGCATCCCAGACTCAGAACCACGGGGACATCCTGGAAGGAGACAGCTGGGGCTGAGAGGGATCACCAGCACGGTTGCCCCCACTACACTGCTCAGAATTTCTACACACCCTCCCGAACCTATGTGAACACTGGGCTTCAAGTCACCTCCCTTCACCCTCAGCCAACACCTCAGCCTGTTAGGGTTCTGTCCCTCAGCCCAGACCTTCATTCCTGAGCAGGGAGCCCTCAGGACCTGGCTTTTGTTTTCTGCTGACACTTAAGAACAGATGCGGAGAATTCAAGTCGTCACGTTTTCTTCTCCTCTCCCTCTTACCACCATTTTTCTCCTTTCTTTTTATTCTCCCTCCCTCCCTGCCTCCCTCCTTTGGACTTTGTTCATTTCCTATTGTCCTAAAAAACACCTGTGAGGGTTGTTGTAGAAGCGTTTCCCTGGTGGGTTGCACCAAATTTTCTGTCAGGCTCCTTTAATGCAAAAGGTTCCGAGCTTTAAATATAACAGGTGGTTACTGCCATCAGCCAGTTTCATTGCATTAGCTTCTTGGTGCCACTGATTGTCCCATCTGGATTAAGGATTGTCCGTCTATTCCCAACTATTCCCTTTATCAAAGAGTTCATGTTTCATGGTGGACATTTAGAAAGTACAGGTGAACAAAAAGCCTACAAATGGCTCATATACAATCTTGCTTGCAGTTGTCACTGTCCAAATATTTAAATATCCTTCTCATCATTTTTCTATATAAGCCACATATGTGTTTATATACTTGATATGTACAATATATACACATATGTATAGTGTCTGTTATTTATTACAAATGGTCTTAGAATCTTTTTTATAATTTTTTCTGTATATGGGAATGTTTTTTCACACATCTATAATGATTTTTGATATCTGTACAGTGTTGCAACCTCTGTCTGTATCATAATTTACGTAACCAGTCCTGCATCACCAGAAATGTGTTGCTATTGTACATATTTGTGTATGTATTTGGTTATCATAGAACAAATTCCTTCTTGCCTTCTTTCCTTTTAATACACTTGTAATATTTTAATTGCTAAAATATTTAGGTACTGGGAAACGCCTGTGACTCAAAGGAGTAGGGCGCTGAAGTAGGGCTGAGTAGGCGCTGAGTAGGGCTGCTGAAGGTGGCAGGTTCAAAACCCAGCCCTGGCCAAAAACTGTAAAAAAAAAAAAAATTAGGTACTTTCTGATTACAAAAGGAACTTTAAAAGCTACTGCAATTTTTAACTCTGGTGTAAACCTTATGGTCTTTAACTGAATCTGAGCCTTTATCTGCACCCCAAGCCAACATCATCTCTCTTGATCTTATTCAATATAAGGAAATGTTGCTTATTCTCTTTTCTCATCTTGCCTTCCTTAACAGACACGCCTTCTACTTGGTGGAGTTTTAGTGGCTGGACCTGGCCAGTTTAGTTCCTGATCCTATCCTCTGTTCCTTTAACCTAAATATCATTTTCAAGCTTTGAAGTCTCTGGGGATGAAGACATTGGGATACTGATGCTTTTGCTTTGAGACTTTGGAGCCCTACTCACTGAGCCACAGGTGCCGCCCCATTCATCCCTTCTTATTCCACTGTACGGAGTTACTTCAGTCTGTTTGTCCACATACCTTACAGGTTTTGGCTATTACAAATGAAGTTGCTATGTGCACCAGACATGATTAGTTTTCTTTTATAGACATATGATTGGTTTCATTTATCTTGATTAACTGCCCAGGAGTAGAATGGTTCAACCCTATAGTAGGCACGCATTTAGATTTTTAAGTAACTTACACATCATTTTAATATTACTGAAAAATTAGCAGCCACTTAAGGAAGTGGTTAAACGTACTGTGATGTGTACCTGAGATGAAAAACTAGGAAATTTTTTAGGGATGAGGATTATGGACTTAGGTTTGACACCAAAAGACACCAAAAGACCACAGCTAAGGGAATTGGCAGGTTATAGAATATTTTACAAATGCATGTTTATATTCACTAGAATATTAATGGTATTTATTTAATATTACTTATTTTCAGTAAGATGTTTGAGGGCACTTTGAGGTATTATTTGTTTTCATAATAAGCAAAAACCTGTTTACAATCTCCCTCCCTCCCTCCAGAAAAAAACTGATTAAGGCTACTGTAATTTTGGATTCTGAAAAGGAAGTTTGGATTGAGCTACTGGAATGGTCAGAAAGAGCAGAGGCTGTTTTGAGGACGTGGGAACTTGCGAGATGGGAAATGAACCACAACCATGTGACACTGCGTATCTGCCTCCTTTTTCTCCTTTTTAATTTTCCAGTATGAAGTACAGACTTCTTCCTCACAGACAAGAGCATTTTCTTTTTTGACATACAGGAAGAAAAAATCCAGGAATGAGTTGTTAATAATAGCTTGATTATTATGTTCAACTCAGATGCCTAAGTAAAGTAACAACTGATGTATAACGTATGCAGATCTATGCAAACAATTATTTAAATTGGAAGAGGAAGGACGAGATATTGGAGAATGGCAATATTTGCTGGGTTGCTCATACGTCAGAGGGGCTTTCTGAGACAAGGCCACGGAAATGGGAAATGGAGGACGTTTAGCTTTGACAGGGCCCCGCTCGTCTTGCTTGGATGATAATGGGAATCCGAGGTGAATCTCATGCAGCAACAATCACTTATTAATGCTTTATTATTTTCCAAACACATCCATACACATTAGCCTGCTTAGTCCTGCGAAGACCCTGGGAGAAGGCAGGAGAGAGATTTTATTTTAATCCCCATTTGATAAATGAGAAGAGGAAGGTTCACAGAAGTTAAATAAATTAACAACAAATATTAGCATAACTCCTTAAAGATGTACTTAGTCTAACTCCTCACAGATTCACCCAGAGCTTCCCTGTGCATTTCCGCATTTAATCCTCATAACAACCTCAGGAGGAAGGGAAACGGGGAAGAGAGATGATTTTCTTTCTCCCTACCCATTTATCAGATCAAGAAATTGAGCTAAGTTAGACTGACTAATGTCAACAAAGGCACACAGATGGCGACTGTTGGATGTAAGATTTAAACTCAAGATTCGGGAAGTATAAGCCAATGTTATTTAATTTATTCCACAACTGTGACAGGCCTGAAATCTTTGTTCTCGTGACTATTAAAGCCAGTGATTAAACTTTAGTGTTCTGACTTTAAGGTCTATCTAGACCAGGTCGAGCATCCCTAATCCCCAAATTCAAAATAAACTCTGTGAACATGGACACGGAGCCCCAAGTGGGAATTTCCACACCTGACCTGATGTGATACATTGTGGTTAAAATCAAAACTTTGTTTCCTGAAGAACATGGCTGAAAATGTTGTATAAAATTACCTTCAGCCTACGTGTGAAGGTATCTATGAAACTTAAATGAATTTAGTGTTTAAGTTTAGTCCCCATTCCCAAGGTATCTCATTATGTATAAGCAAATATCCCCAAATCTAAAACACTTCTGGTCCGAGGCATTTTAGGCGAAGGGTACTCAACTTGCCCCACGTAACCACAATGTCTGAGTCTGATTCCACACATTCTTTACCTTTTATTATTGTTTTATTTACCATAGTAGAAAGCTAAAGAAGTTGATAGCAGTGTGTGATGGTATAGATTCTTTTCAAACCCATTGAATTTGGGGTACACAGATGGAGTTGTAGAAGGATGTACGGCAGCGCGTGCCCCCTGTACTTTATGACAACATCTTAGGTCATGATAAAAGATGGTGTGTATGATTAGAAAGTGTAGATAGCCAAATGGCTCTGGGCTTTGATTAGATTATTCACTGCTACTACTTTAATCCTGTTAAAAAGCATTCATCTTCCACAATATGTCTCCTCTTCCTGCCGTTGGAAATTCCTTTTGGGGAGCTTTTCCACACTGACAACTTTGGGGGTGATAGTCCTTGTAGTATTGCCTATCAAGAGTGAAATGATTGGCTTAACATTAAGTGTTTAGTAATACTTTCCTCACTTGTATTCAATCCTCACTATTTTCTTCTAAGGACAAGAAATTTCTAAGCTTAATGAGACAATCCATTTTGGTTATTGCATAACAAATCATTACATTTGTTACAAGCTAGCTGGGGCCGCCGTGCTTTTCTCTGTCCACGAGGGCAAGGCAATGCCCTTGGAGTTTACTTGGTAAAATCAATCACTCTGAACTTGGTTTTACCAGAGCTGGTCGGCCAGAGTGTTTCTAGATGGGAATTTCCTGGCACTCTACCTATGATCAAGAACCCCTTTGTTTTAGTATCACCCTTCTTTTGAAAATCTGAACGAGCCTCTTTCAGAAGTTTTAAAATCATTTAATGATACAGCTATGTTTATCTGATATAGGGATGTCAAATGAGGAATCAGATTATCTAGGACAGAATCTTGAGTCCTTGGGTCTGGCCCTTTCCTCTGCCGAGCTGAGAACCATGATGGGTAGGAGGAGCTTCGTTCAAAAATATGCCTTCTGTCCAAATTAGAGACCTCACTAATGTTTCTTTATCTGCACAAGGAGCTTTCTTAATTCCCAAAGGGTTCTGGGTTTTTGAAGATAATTGGACGAAAATAACTTGTTTGGATGGAAATACGACATACACAGGAACTTGTAGGTAAAAAAAAAAGAGAAAAACTCCACCCAGAAGCTCGGTAGTGCTGTTGTAAGTAGAGGAAATGTATTTTCAAAGTGTGCCTCCAAGGGTCTTAGATGTTGGGGGACTCTCCAAAGACATGTTCCTCTTCTCTAGTGTAAGTTTAGGGAGTCAGGGGCACACTTACCTTGGAACAAATGAAGGCAGCAGATCCTTTTACACCATTATAATGCTGGGGACGGGGACCTTAAGGGTCAACTCCCACCCTCACCTCTTCTGCTACGGTCCCCCAACACACACATCAAACACACAAATATCTCCTCCCTCTTCTCCCCTCCCCACTTCCCTCCCCTTTTCTCTCCCCTCTTCTCTCCCCTCTTCCCTCCCCCCTCCTCCCTCCCCCCTCTTCTCC
>NW_003852492.1:6549391-6560371 GCF_000181295.1 Otolemur garnettii | reverse complement strand
CCCCCTCCTCCCCTTCTCTCCCCTCTTCCCTCCCTTCTTCTCCCCTCCCCTCCTCCCCTCTTTTTTTTCCTTTTTCTTTTTTCCTTCTCTTTTTCCCTCCCACTCTCTCGACCTTCACATTGTTCTAACAAGAACCAAAAAGAATAAAAGCAGGAGAATTTCTTACACTGCTTCCCTACCTACAGCAACATTGCAGAAATCACAGTGACCGCTGGGCAGGGTGTCTTCCTCTAAGGACTGGGTAAGAACTTTGTGTCAATTCTCACCTAGCCTTTGGGAGGGAATGAAGAACAGAAATCTCAATTTCCCATCTTTGTAGCTAAACAGAGAGACCATTTTACAGGCACTGTCAAAACACATGCTGAGTCAGGAAGCGGGCCTGGGTTGCACCCAAGATTTCTACTTTGGTGCTCAGATGCTGGGCTGCTCTGTGCGGAGAAGGAGCTGACAGGGTGCTAAGTAGGAAACAGAGGTCACTCCCCTGAAGGGAAGGGCAAGTGCTCTGTGGGTGTTTGTGAGGGCGGCAGAAGAAGGGCCAGCACGAGCAAGTTACAAAGAAAAAATAATAATAATGAGTCTTTGACTTCTGCAAAACTCCTCAAGTAGAAACAGATGGGATGTGGGACTTAATTGAGCTATTATTAGACGCTAAATTGGAACCACTCTCAACTGTGCCACCCTCCCCCAAAGTACAGCCCTGAGCCTGTTTCTGTGGCTTTTGGCGAAGGTAAACGGAATGAGTAAAGATGTCACATTTTAATTGTCTGTCTTGATGCCAGCTGCTAAAATAGGTGCCATATTCAAAGAGCCACAGGTGGACCTGGATGCTGGTGGGGTGGGAGGTGATTTTTCTTTTTCGTTTACAGAGTGGAGCCAGGGAACTTCTGGGCCTTGAAGAGCCATCTCTGCCCTCAGTTTCCCTTGATGAGCTGATGATAGTGTGTGGGAGATGGGGGTGGAATAGGGAGAAAGTGTGGTCTTCACGCCGGGTCTGTAGCTCCCCGAAGGGCCTCCCTGCAGCATCAGAGAGCCCATTCTACAATAAGGAAGGGAAGGGGAGAGGAGGTGAGGCGGGTGAGTGAGGGGGAATGCCGCCCAGCTGGTCCTGTTGGGGCCACCTCCCTGTCCCTCTCTGCTTTTAGTTGGTGCCACCTGACGTGTGGTGAGTGGGATCTTGGACAAGATCAAAGTTTTATCCTTATCCTTAAACATCCCTTACCCCTCTTACAGGTGAATGCTTGAAGGACTATGCAAACTCTATATTAAATTGCTCTGGAAAGTAAACATTGCAATTAGAAAAGCAAAATGTATGGTTGTCAAAGCTGAGGAGTCGGGACCTGGGTCGCTGTCTTGTGTGTTTATTTATTTATTTATTTATTTTTTTGTGGAGGAGGTGGAGGAGGTTAATTTTATTCCACAATGAAACGCCTGTTCTAGAGACATTTCCTCATCCTTCCACCTGTTCCCTACCTCCTTTCTTCTCTGGATCACACAGGCATTGTTTTGGAAAGCCAGAGACAAGGAAGAAAACTATTTTCCTTCCTGACTTGAAGCCCCAGCTCAGTATAATTCCAGCCTTTGTTTTGACACTCTTTATCACGTTCTTCAGACATACCGAGCTCTGTTCTTCCCCACAGGGAAGGGTGAAAAGTTCAGCTTGAGCTGGGGCCATACTGCCCTTCTTTTCTCTGATCCCCTCAAAAGAATCACTGACTTGCGCCGCTGATGACAGTAAGCCAGGCCGCCTCCGAGTGCTGACCTGCTCACCTCCCAGGCCTTCAGTAAATAGGGGCAGGCAGGCTCGGAGCAGAACCGGACACTCCCTCCCAGCAGGGTTTGCGCTTGTGACCTCATTTACACTATTTTTTTCTCTCCTGCCAATAACTTGTATGGTGGAAACATTCATTGAGAAGGGAAGGGAGAAGGAGGTGTTACCGTATTTCTCTTACTACTAACCGAAGGGTTTCAGAGGACGACAGCCCTAAGTATAAAGTACAATAAAAGGAAGAGAAAACTTGAGGGGTGGGAAGCATTGTTAGTGGATTATGATAGCCACTCTTCTTCCTCGCTAAGGGGACCTGTCGTTCCAAGGGATGAGCATGTTCCCGATTTCCCAGCCCTTACGCAGCTGTGGACAGCCACGTAGCCTAGCTCTGACTAATGGAATGTAAGTGAATTGGGATTCCAAGAAAGCTTTCCCGTAGCCCATAGAAAGCTCAGTTACCTTGGGCATTACACTTTTCTCACTTCAACGTCAGCAGCCGTATGAGACCAAGAGGTGAATAGCATGAACACAAATGCCACCGTGCTAAGGGGACAAGCTGTAAGGCAGAGTCCAGACAGCAGGTGGTAGCCTTGAATATCTCAGCACTGAGGCCTTTCTGCCCCTAGACGTCATGTTCTATGAAAACGATGGATCTCTATGCATTTACGCCACTAGACGTGAGTGTTGGGAGTGAGTATGCAACCTCAACCCCCAAACTCACGTTTCAAAATCCACACTCCCAATCTCCTGGTATTAGGAAGCGTGGCTTTGGGGAGAGGATTCGCTCATGGAGGTGGAGCCCTCAGGAATGGGATGAGTGCCTTTCTAAGAAGAGGGATAAGGAAGATGCCTTCCCTCCCAGCCATGTGAGGACACAATGAGAAAGGGCCTTCTGCAAACCCAGAGGCCGTCCCTCTGCAGGCACCAGGTCTGCCAAGGCCTTGACCTTGGACTTCCAGCCTCCAAAACTGTGAGAAGTAGTTATTTTTAAGCCACCCGGTCTACGGTATTCCATAGTAGCAGCCTGAATTAAAACAATGAGGTTACTTTGGGGGGGAACAAGTCTAAGGGTGGTTTGGTGCAACTCAGTGCAGTTCTCCGAGAGGCTGGGTGGGGAGGACTTCCATCTGTATGGTCAGCACAGCTGCAGAAGTGGTTCCAGGGGCAGAGTGTGCCTGGGGCTGGGGGGAAAAGAGGAGAAGAAGGAAGTAATAAGAGAGCCACGATGAAGAAGAGCGAAGTCAGACCATGGGCAAATCCACCCAATTCAAGTATTGGGAAAGATGGAGCTTAAGAGTAGGAGTCACAATATCTCAGTCCCAATTCTGTCAATTCCACTTACCTTTTAAAAGTGTATTATTCTGCAAAAATCTACTGAGTCCTCACTAAGTGCCAGAAGTTATTCTAAAGATAAAGACAAGGGCTCGAGCTCCCATTCTTGTGAGTATTTAGGGTGCATTAGGTCCCATACAGACTTTGCTTTGATGCTTGAAATAATTTGTGAAATATGTAGTTTGGTTTTTTGTCACATCATTTTACAGATGGAACAACGGGGGCTTTGTGGCTAAGTGACGTCTACGAGGTTATACAACAATCGCTGTCGGAACTGGCATTCACAACCAGATCCAAGACCAGCACTGGTTTTCTTTTCCACTTCACCAAAGTATTAGTTTCTGCCTCTTAGAGGTTCCCACTCTGAACAGTAGGATGTATCTGGAGTCAAAGGAAACAGAGCTAGATTAAACAACTCCACTACTAGTTATATGTGTTATTATAACTGAGCCTGAGCTTTTTTATTTAGGAAATGGAAATATCATTGGCTGGAATTCAGTAAGTGTTCAATGCATCATAGCTGGTGGCATAGGTTGTGTGTGTGTGTAGGATGTAGACGTTTAAGTGACTGGAGTAAAATGTGATGGTCATATCTGCTGTTTACAAAGGGCTGCTATTTACACACAGAAGTAGGTACTGACTAGCTTAGGAAAATCAATAGCATCACAGAAAAGGGGACATTCGAACTGAGACTCAAAGGCTGATGATTGTTCTAGAGTCAGAGAAACAGGAGTGAGCATGGGAGGCCTCTGGGCAGAGGGGCTTGTGCATAAAGACAGATACATCGTGGGGCATCAGGTGTTGGTCACCATGAGATCTCAGTGTGGACAGTGGGGACTGGGGCTGGGATTGGAAGTGTATGCTTGGGGTCAGCCTGGGAAGACTCTTGGGTCCCATAAGAGAGACAAGTGAATCTGGAAGTGAGTTCTCCCTGGGGAAACAGTCTCCCCTTGAGCTTCAACACAGCTTGGCAGGGCTGACTGACCTTCATAGGGTTGTGATCACTCAGGATGGGGAGAGGAGATCCCTGTCCTGCTTGTCCTTGGACCCTGCCATTCCTCCTGGCCTGGTCCCCCTGCTAGCTGCTGCTTCCCATGATGGAAGATGGTGGCCCTGGCACCTCCCGTCACAATGGCACCTCTTACGGAGGAAAGAGCTTTAATGGACATCTCTATTACAGTAACAGCCAAAGGAATTACTTTCAAGGAGTATTGAAGGAGCAGAGATGAGATAAGCTAATGACCCATGTGTGGGGGTTGGGGGAGGCATTCACCCTAACAGGTAAGCTGGCACATTTGATACTATTACAGGAGAGAACTCACCATGGTGCCTCTAGTCTGCCTCGGCCCTCCATGCTGTGCTGGTGAAGTCTCCTTTCCATTATCGCACTCAGTTCAGCCCAGGAAGCCCGATGGTGTGTGTAGGGAGAGCTGTTGGCCTCTGTGCATGAGTAGCAAACTGCCGTGATGGGGTTTCCTACAGCCTCAGGGGCCCTTTCTTGTTCTCTCAGCCCCCAAAGCAATCATAACTGAAGATGTCCCTGCAAGACACCTGGCCAGTGCAATTCCTCCTTTGTGAAAATCCTTCCATGGGGCAGGGCTTTGCCTATTCTTGTGACCCCTCGAGGGCCCAGCCCTGCATCCTCCTCGGAGTCTTATCTAAGTTATTGAGCTGCCTTGGGCAGGCTTAGCCCCCTACAAATATGAGAGCTCACTGGCTGCCTCTCTGCCCTCTCGGAGCAGTTTGAGGGCCCAGACCTCCAGTGTGGCACTGCTTCCTTCTGTCCTCATTAGCAGAAATGGCTTTGACTGTGGACTGCTCGAGTGGGCAGGAGGCATGTGGCAGGACTGGGGGTGGGACAAAGTGCTGATGGCCCCGCGTCAGGTCCCGTGGGAGTTGGGAAGAGCGCAATTCTCCTTTCTTGGCCCAGTTTATTTCTCGTTTCTGGGCTTCCAGCCTCAGGCAGGGTTAAGGCGTGTGACTAATGTCATCTCCACCCAAGATGTTTCTCCCTTCATTGCCTGCAGCCAGCCCCCGCTCTCCAGCCCCACATCCCTGCTCCATTTGTCTCCATCAGAGGGAGATGGGATCTTCCCTTGTGATTGTGGCAGCTTGACAAGCTTCTGTTTTTCTGAGTGAATAATCCTGTTTGTGGGACAGGGAGGAAAGAGGCCCCACTCCCAGGGGCCTGAGTACATAGCCCCAGCCTCCCTGGCCTGTGGAGAGGGGCCCCAGTGGCTCAACCAAGGGAGGGGAGGAGATACAGGTCTAGGAGGAGAGGTCAGACTTCCAGAGAGAAGGTAGTGTGCAGGTCAGTCTATCCAGTCCTGTGGCCAGGGTAGCACAGGCTCCACATTGGGGGCTAATACATTTCCTGATTCTAACACATTTTTCGTTCATTCTCCAATCTACAAGCCCTTTCTCTCCATCAATCTTTTTCAAAATCCAAAAAAAAAAAGTCTATGTGCAGAGTCTCACACCTGTAATCCTAGCACTGTGGGAGCCAAGGTGGGTGGCTTGCCTGAACTTGGGAGTTCAAGACACAGCCTGAGCCAGAACAAGACCCTGTCTTTATTAAAAATAGAAAAACCCCCAAAACAAAAAAAGTAGCCAGACTTCGCAGCAGGTGCCTATAGTCCCAGCTACTGGGGAGGCTGAAGAAAGAAGTTCTTTTGAGACCAGGAGTTTGAGGTTGCTGTGAGCTGCAATGATGTCATGACATTCTACCTAGGGCAATGGAGTAAGACTGTCTCAAAAGAGAAAAATAAAAAGAAAAGAAAGAGAAAATCCCCCCTACCCCACCCCAAACACCACCTTCTGTTGGGTCTGTTCTGTCTGACATAGAGGTGACTGTGGACCAGCTTGAGGGAAACACACCTGGCAGAAGTTAGCTGTCCCACTCACGGTGCAGCTAGCTTGCTGGACCTGGTGCAATGTGGGCAGCCCTGGCCACCTTCCCCACTCAACAGAGCTTTGGGGGACGGATGCTGCCTGCCTTGGTAGGCTGCACGTGCAGAGTGCAAGGATACTGCAGTGGTGCCACTGTGCCCGGAGCAATGCCTGTGCTTAGTAAGGGTCTCCGGGCTGGTCTCAGGGAGCTCCGTGCTCCCCTGGAGGGTAAGAGCCAAGCCTCCCATTGCTCTGTCCTCTAACAAACTGAGCTCATGTTCTTGTGCTGAACTTAGTCTGGCCACTGTTGCAGGTGGGTGTGATGAATGAAGTGCCCTGTCCGCCTTGCACGGTACAGCAGTCATGCAGCCCTGGGCAAGGCTTGTGGTGCAGAAGATGTGGTGTGAGCTCTCCAAGCACCTAGTGGGGGGAGAGAGGTGGCTACGCCCAGCATTAGTGCCATTTGAGATGGGGACCGTGCACTGTGACCAGAGGTGCCAGTGTGAGGGGCCCTGTTGAGCCCACTGGTGTGCTGCTGGTACGACAGCCCTTCCCCCTCACAGCATGGGTGCATTTTTTCCTACATGATCACGTCCATGTGCGTCTTGGTTCAAGTCTTGTCCATGTAGGTTCTGAATGAATAGTGGGAGGCCTGGGACCTATTCTCAGGTTCTTCATCCCTCTGTCCCCATGTCCTCCATGCCTCCCTCACAGTGCTGCCTTGAGGAGTACACCAGGTAGTGCCCAGCACAGTGACATCCCCCCAGATTTGCAATGCCCCCAACCTTTCTCTTCTTCCTGCTTTGCACAGAAGTCAGCCATGTCACCCTTGGTTCCAGGCAGCCATGAGCTGTGTACATCCAAAACCCCCTCCACGGGTGGGCTTCACCCTGAATAATGGTCACTCAGGGGGCATCTGGCTCTGAATACTCCCTGGCATTTTCTGACTGAACATCTCTGCACCCCCATTGCCTCCTCTGCAAGATGGTCACTCTGAGAGCATCTGGCTCTGGAAACTCCCTGCCATTTAAGACTGATCTGTCTGGGGGAATTCACGGACCCCATAGCCTTGGTGGGCCAAACAGTGGGAGGCTGTAGGCCCTGGCCTTTATGAGAAGGAGAGGTTATAACAAATATTCTCTGGGGCTGGGAGACCCAGGCAGCCACATAGAGGAAGTATGCCACCCAGAACGGAAGATGAAAGGTGGTGGGGCAGCAGCCCTCAGCCAGCGTGTATGATTGTCAAGCCATCATTGTTAGAGCACGTCCTGTGTCACAGATGCCATAGCCATCACTGAACCCTCACAGCAATCATTAGAATAGAACCCTTGTGATCCTCAGCTTGCAGAGAAGGAAGCAGAGGTGCAGAGATGTTTAAATACTTTGCCAAGATGCTTAAGAGATGGGGCTAGTATGTGAACCTGGGTGAGTCAGACTGCTCATCTGTATGCTTCAATATTCTCCTGTACAGCTGTGGGTAAGGTAAACGTAATGTATAATGAGACAGAGGACACCTGAGTTAGACGTGGGTTCTGTTAATCAGAATTAAGCAGCATGCCTTCCTCACTTCCACCCACCCTTCCTTCATCTCTATCGGTGTTTATTAACAGCCTTCTGTCTGTGTGCTTTCCGCAAGGCTGCCACAGTCATTGGTCTGTACTCCCAGGTATGGACTGTCTGCATCTCACTGCGTCAAAGCTGCCTGGGCCTTCTCTCAATTTTTATGCTCCGTGCTAACATTGCTTTTCTTCCTAAGTCCTTCATCCTGGGCATCCTGGGCATCTGTACGCCTTTGCATTTGCATTCCTTACAGGTGGAGGGATTGCCCAGAACTTTATGGGAGCGGGTCCTGGTGTCTGTTATAATTATGTTGGCATAATTAGGGTATTAGGCCCCAGTGTGATGTAGCGGTAAGAGAAGGGATTACAGAGAGGGCTGTACATGGAGTAGAATCAAGGCTTTGCCAACTTGTGAACCACATACTTTCACAAAATACACTTTCTTGGGAGATTCAGTTTCCTGGTGTTGTTGATAATCCAACCTGATGGGTATTTTAAAAAAAAGTGTTGATAAATTTGTAGCATAGTACAGCGTTACCCTGAAAATAAGACACTGTCTTATTTTTTCTCAAGAAGATACACTAGGGCTTATTTTCAGGGGATGTCTTCTCTCTCTGCTGAAATGCATAATAAGACCTAGTGATGGGCATGGCTATGCAGCGTAGGGCATATATTTAACAAGTGGGGTAGGGCTTCTTAGGGTAGGGCTTATATTTAACAAATGCATAGAAATCCTGCTAGGGCTTATTTTTGGGGTAGGTCTTATTTTGGGGGAAACATGGTACGAGGCACACTGTAAGTGGCCAGTGAGTCTTAATTCCCATTTGTCTTCCTCTCGTGGGATTTTTCTTGGTACCAGCGCTTGCTGTGTTTATTCTGACATTTTCCACAGTACCAAGCATATATATACCTTTACAGAGTGGATTCCCCTTGTTTTGTGGAACTAATGGATGAATAAAAAACAAGTAAATTCAAAGCTTTTTCTGGATACCTCTGAGATCTTCCTCTGGTTATCATTCTCAAATTTTTATTGGCAAATAATTATTAAGCAACTAATCTACTAGATACCGAGGATAACAAGATAAATTAATTATGGTCCACGCCATGAATGAGCTTATAGTCAAATGGGGGAGATACTCATAAACAGCTGTCTGCAGTACAAATGTTGGGAAAACCATGAGTGTCTGAGGGACCTGGGCTAATTTTGTTGCTTTGGTTACTAGCAGCGCAATCTTAGAAAATTAATAATGTATCTGAGCCTCTGTTTTCTAATTCATAAAATAAGGGTTGGGGACTTTAATAACTCTACCTGTATGATTTTATTTTATTTTATTTTTTGCAAATATTTAAGAATTGCCCAACGGGGTGGCTGACCCAGTAAGTAGATGCTGAACAAACAGGAGTCAAGGTCAAGGTTAATCAGGCACAGTCATCAGTAACATGCTGGGACGGCTTACTTTCCAGCAAGACATGGTAGGCTGGTTATGCGCTGCCCTAGTGAATGTGTGTGATTATACAAAAGAATGAAAAGTTGCTCCTCAGATGGCGTGTCCAGACATTGACTAGCAGAGTTTGAGAAGAAACAGACATGGGGATTTAGGGGTGCAAGACCTAAAAGTCTAGATTGCAGGCTTTAATTTGAATTTAAATGCCAAGCAATGCATTTGGAATTTATTTTATAGGAAATAACAAGCAAATCAAGAAAGGTCATCAGAGCTGTGTTTGGGGACCCTAAATTAAGGCCCCTTTTCAAATTCCTCTGATAGCTTCCCATATATTACAGTTCAGAATGAAAATAAAAGTTTTAGTCATGGCCTATCGGGGCCCCATTTCTCATAGCATCCCCCATCTCCTGGCGCCCCTATCCCCCCAGACATACACCCAGCACCCTGGCCACACTGGTCTTGTTTTTTGTAAGCCCCTCTAACCCCTGTCACAGAATTTTTACCCTGGATATTCCCAACATGTGGACAGCACTGTCAGGTTCCTGGAAGGCGTAGTCTTTACCCCAGTTCAGAAGCCAGGTCTTTGCACAAATGCCAATGAGTTGGGAAGGCCTTTCCTGACCCTCCTGAAATAGCACTGCCCATCCGTCTGCGTGGGCTTCCTCTGTTCTATCAGCCTTGGCGCCCTTATTACCACCTCATCACCTAATATTTGTGTCTTCTTTGGTTTTGTCTCTTTCAACCATGCAGTAAGCCACATGAGAGCAGAAGTTTCTCTGTTTTTTTCCAGCACCCTGAGCAGAGCCTAGTGTCTAAAGGTGCTCATTCAATCTCTGTTGAATAAATACATCATTTAACTATTGATGAGCAAATAATAGCCTTGTCCAATAGAGCAGATGAGAGATGGTGAGGTCCTAGGGTGTGGCAGCAGTGGGAGTGAGAAGGACTAGAGGCTTTGGTTTCTAAGATGGTACATGTGTGTTACTGAGAATCTAACACCTAGGAGAACACAAGACAGATGGGATTCCTGCCCTCCCCAAACTTAGAGTACAGCAGAGGAGACAAAATCCGCAGAATAAATGCTCGTAAGACAGTACCATAAAGAGACCGGGAAAGCTTAGGTGTGGTAGGGTACAGAGATAGATTAACACGATAAACATTTTCATTGATTCATTCCCCTTTAAATTATGCAATTCATTATTCAGTTTATCCACTGGAGGATGGAGAAGGGGCAGGGAAGTCTGTTTCCATCTACACCAACCGGGGAGGTGACGTTGCTGTTAGCTGGGATGGGAATGGCTCAGGGAAAGCCTGGGGAAGAAGCGGAGGGCTCAGCCTTGGAGTGACAGTGTGTACAGTGGGCTAGGCACGGGGAAATGGGAGTAGTGCGTCTGGACGGAGGGTTATGCTCCCGAGAGGCTGGTGGGGAAGGGAGGGAGAGGAAGAGGAGACAACCGAAGGGGGGAGGTTTTAATTTAGCTCCGATTTCAATTGTTGTTTTCTTGGGGGTGGAGGTTGAGCATGTTTGTAGTCTGGCAGGAAAGGAGCAAGTGAAAAGAAGATTCTAAACCCTCACTAAACAAAAGGGAAGTGGTGGAGGAAGAGCAGGAGGAGACAGGAAGGTGTGGGATCGGTAGCCAAATATTTACACTGCAGAGATGAGGAGGAAAATTCTTCAGAATCACACAGAAAGATACGTAGGACGTGGACACATTTTGGTTGTTTTGTTTTGTTTTGTTTTTTTGAAGAGCTATAGGCCTTTGTTTGATTGTCTGGTCTTCTTTTTGTCAAAGAATAAAAAAGATGGGATTTGGGGAGATTAGATTGAAAAGAAATTAGAAGACAGTACTCTGAAGACTTGGTAGCAAACTTAATGGTGTCAGCAAGATCACTGGTGAGCCACCACTGAAAGCTGCTTCAGATGGAAGATTTTCCCAGCATCAAATGCCGCCTTCTTTTTTTTTTTTTTTTTTGCAGTTTTTGGCAGGGG
>NW_003852492.1:6500342-6549331 GCF_000181295.1 Otolemur garnettii | reverse complement strand
TGCCTTTTTTTTTTTTTTTTTTTTTTAAGAAAGCTGTGGTTTGTGCTTGCGTCAGACACTCTACCATGTTCTTTCTGTGTATTATTTCTGTTAATTCTTACCACAGCCCTTTGGAGACAAGGATTATTACCTGTGTCAAGTTAAGCGACTTTGCCAGAGTTAGCTACTAAGAGGGAGAGCCAGGCTTGAGTCCAAGCCAAAGCATATGTTAATTTCCAATTCAATTTCTCTGCCACCCATATGTGTATTCCCTTGCTCTTATTCATTTTGGGTGGGAAAGAGGTTAGTGGATTACTTTTCATTATCCTACAGTTTTACAAGAGAAAAACATAACTATGAACTCATCTGTGACTTTATTGCCTATTGCAGGTTACATAAAGTATTTTTGTTTATTTTTGTTTATAAACAACAACAGATTAAGTTGGATGGGGTCCGACATAGACTTGGTAAAGGTTATTAAAGCATCTACTTATTAGGCCAAAGTTTCTCTCCTACGATCCCTCTGAGATGGTTGTTTTCCTAGCAATGACCTTGCCTGGAGTAGGTATAATATATGACATGGTTATTGCTTAGAGTTTCCAAGTCTGAGCTGCTTCTAGGGTCCCTGCAAGGGGTGGCCATGAGTTTCTCTTTTCTGGTACAAACTGTCAAATGACAATTCGAGTATATAACCTGACTTTGTAAATACATCTCTGTCTGGCCATAGGGTTCCCTTTGTCTTGGGCAGGATTAACAAGTGGTCTAGTTTTGATAGAACCAGCTTCCATGATTACATGGAAGTCTGTCTTGATTCCTTCTGCAGAGAAGCCCTCAGAGGGCTATCCAGTGGATGATGTGTAATGGGCATGCATTGAAAAACAACAACAAAAAAACCCCTGAACCTGACCTGAATGAGACCCTGAGGTTCCAGAATTAATATATGCCCTGTTCCTGCCACACCTGTGACACTATGAATTTGTAACCACAAACAAAGCCTGGACAGATTCCATGCCAGCCGTGACTTTAATTAAAGCTATTTAGAGGGGCTGAAGGCTAATTTAAAGGTGATTGCCAGATGGGTTTTCTCAAGTCTAAAAGTGCTAGTTTGACAATTAATGATAGCACTGGGCTTAATTGGCTCCAGTTAAACAAGGAAAAAGCAATAGAAGGAAAGTGTGAGCGGATGGGGTCCCCTGTCCCTATTGTGACAGGTCTGACACTCTACTGAGCTCTACTTCCTCAGGGAGTGGAGAAAGCAGGTCTAACCCCACCCCCCACTCCGTGTGGCTAGGTAAGAATGAGAAGGAATTTCAGCCCATTTCTTCTGTTCGAGTGTGCATTGGAAAGTTGTTGCAATGCAACTTTTTGTTCAAAACTCAACGGCTTAGAACATCTAACCGCAGCTTGGAACCACAAAGTGGGAAAAACCCTTCGCCTAGACTCAGATGTTAGTTCTGCGTTCCAACACTCAGCATTTTAAAGATGTTCAATTATATTTCTTAATGAAATGCATTTAGTAGTGGCGAGAGAGACAATGTTGCCTGAAGGATCATGACATAAAAATGTTTGGAAGATAATAGTGAGAAGAGAGATTCCAGCTTGTCCCAAATCCTCTTATTCCAATTGCTTATTATTTTCTTTTTATTTTTTTGGCCAAGTCTACAAGGCAAACCCTCTGCACACCAACTCTTTGATACCTTTTGAGCTTTTCTTTACTTTCTGGCAAAGTCAACCAGGTTATACTGAAGGCCCACGCTACTTAAATCCCTCTGGTCCTTTTTTCTAATAGTGTTAGAAAGCAGGTTAGTGTGGCCATCAGGACCACAGTTCACCTCTGCACAGCCGGGTACTCTGTGAATTGGAGACCTCACTCACTTGTTTCAAATGCATATTTCTGTGACATTTAGGAACTGTACTAAATTTGATTGAATTCTATTTTAAATGACTGAATAGGTACCCACTGAAGACCCTCCTATAAACTACCATCTTGGTTTTAGGACAGCAGATTGAACCATTTGAAATATTTCTTGGACTCCCAGAGCTACAGGGACATAGTAGAAAGGCTGCTGGGCTGTGGGTCAGGAGAACCGACCCACTGGCCCCGGCTGTGCCCCCTGCACAGTAGGAATCTTTGGCCTAAATGCCTCCCAGAATCACAGCCCTTCATCTGAGTACTCGTTTTGCTATAAATGACCTAGAAGTTTCTTTCCAACTCTTATTTTTTTATAACTCGCATCTGTGGTCACAGATTTAGTTCATGGGTGACTTGAGCTGAGAATCCTGGATCTCCCAGTCCCTAACCCCAGGCTCTCTGCCTTCTGCCAAATAGACTCGTATTGTGCCGCGGGACACGTGAGAATTGGTTAACTCCATTAACAGTCACCATGGAACTGAGAAGCAGGAAGTGCTAGAAGGATGAGCCACCACAGAGACCTCATTTTGTTCGGTCAATTAGAAAATGAACTGAGACTTCCAAATCTATTCCATGTGGGCAGTGGCTATTAGAGTTAATTTGAAAAGTCATTGGCATTGACTTTGAATTTGTAGAACTCCTCTTAGTCAGTTAACTCAAAGCCCTTAACCTCGTGTTAAGTACTTATTACCTTTGTTAGACAGGGTAAACCTCATGACCTTTCCCTTGTAGGCAGATGGAATCAGGAGATTGGTGAGATGTTTGTGTGACCTGGTAGCTCGTCTTTTTCTCCTTTCCCCACCCCATCCTCATCCTCTCTGACCTCGCTTGGGATTATTTGCAGTTTTCTTGCAGAATGCCTAGAAGTTGATCTACATTTTTACAACTTATTTGAAGCGAGCTTATCTTTTTATCATTTCACATTCTGCCTGTGTGTCTTGACGTTTTTATTGCTGAGGCATTTAAAAAAGCCAACTCCCTGCCTTGAGTACTTGGCCTTCTGTAAATATGCAGCCCGTGTCACCCTGCAACCACCCATCCTGGATTTAGAAGCCGATGTTGAAATCTAATAGCTTTTCGCTACTTGCTATGCATCTTTCTTCCGTAGCACTCAAAATATCAAGTACACAGAAAAATATCGCAGATGAGGGGTGACAGCTATTCCTAGTCCCACTTAATAAGTGGCCAAATGTGGGTGTTTAAGAAAGTTGGCCAAAGTCAGAACAGTCTCTTCATCAGGAGTTGGCCTTCTGGAGTTAGAATGCCTGGGTTCAATCTCAGTTTTACTGCCTGTGCATCGGGCAAGTTACAAAACCTCTTTCTGCCTCTCTGTCATGTGTGTATAATACAGGGAGGATAAGAGTATCTCCCTTAGGAGAGGGTTTTGGTAAAGATAACATTTTGTAGTAAGCATTAGATGTTCTTTTTCTTCTTGCATCATTGCCACTACTGCCACCATCACCACCAGCATCACAGCACTGTCACCACCACCACCATGTCTCCAGCCTCATCATCCAGTGCAAATAAGACATTAAATAGCTACTTAATTTGGGATCAATGACCTTTGAGTCTTACAGATTTAAATCTGGAACACTTAGAAAAGCCTAGCAGAAATAACTTTTAAGACTAGGGTTTAGATGCAGTAAAGAGTTTTCACTCAATACCCTGTTTTGATGGACTAGCTGGCCTGGGGCAAAGGAGTGTGTGTATGTGTGTTTGTGTGAGAGAGAGAGAGAGAGAAGAAAATCTATTTTGATAGCCTATAATAAGAACAGTAATTGTATAAAAAGCATATTTTTTTCTTCTGTGGGCAGGTTGGGGGTGCCATCTTAAGATATTGTACCCATTGGAAGAGTTAACACCAAATAGCTTGAGCTTCTTCCTTGAAAGTTGAGGGAACACCTGGCATGAAGCCTCTGATTTTGTTTGATCCAGAAGTTTATATCTCTGTGATGCCCTGGGATAACGTCAATCTAGAAAGTATCTGGCATGGTGACAGAGTGGCTGGAAGCAGAGAACGGGCTCCTGCCTGCCAAGTGGGGATCTTACTAGTTAGAGGATGGTGGCAGAACAGATAACAGGGAGCTCCCATCCCTGGGAGAGGAGGAGACTGATTCCTTCCCCCATCATTTGCTTTTTCAGCTCGCCATCAGCACAGAGACTAAACGCTTAAAATATGCATTCAGGCCAGCTGCTCCTTTCCATCTCTAAAGAGGACAGGCCAGAATGGGGGCTTGTGCCAAGGGAGGAGGTATTGCATGTGAGCAGATGTGGTCCTGAGGATGAGGCATCCACCTTTGAAAACAGTTTATAATATGCGAATAGATAGTTAGACATAAAGGCTGTGACTGAGACGGCATTTGTTGAGTGCTTATTGTACCTTAGAGGTTTTGAAATTATCTAATTTAACCTCCCATTATCTCCATGGTAATTGTAGGAATTATTCTCACGTAACACATGAGGACAGTGAAGCCTAGAGAGTTTGGGAATGTCCGAAGGTCATACAGTTTGACTGGAACTTAGACCCACTGATCCAAGTGTACACTCAGTGTAGACCTGACTAAGCCCTTGGAAAGTGTTGCTTTGGGGGACAGCAGTAGAAACAGCGAACATGACCAGTCCTCTGACTCTCACTGCTCTGTGTTCAGAGAAACTTCCCTCATTTATTTTTTCATTGGTTCATTTATTCAGTAGCTTTTGAGCATCTGCTCCTCCATCTACTAGGGTAAGTACAAACAAGGATAGAGCAATGGAAGAGATAAGTCTTCGTCTTTATAAAGATCTCCCACTTATATTGATGCAAAAGCCGGAATAAGCATGCAAAATACATACAGAGATTTCTTCTATGAAACGGAGCCATGATGTGAAAGTCTCCAGTGATAGGTTTGAGGCTTTCAGAGAACTACGCTGATCTCAGAAAGAGCATGTCTAAAAGGTGACATAGCAATGATCACTGCCGGTGAGGGGGAGACGTAACAATGGGACAGTTTCAAGAAATGTGGTCCCTAACTTGATATGAACTAGATCATCTAATCATGGTACCAAGTTTAAAGTCGACTCTAAATACAATAGTTAGGTTAGCTATTGGGGCAAAGTGGTCCGATTTAAGTATAGAGATTACTGTGGCTGATAGTTAGGGAAGGGATTATAGGAGAGGAAGAGCAGAAGGAGGGAGAGAAGTTAAGGGTTACTGCAGTAACCCAGCTGAGAAAGATACAAAAGAAGGTGGGTAGCAGCAGAAGTGGAAGGAAATGAGGAGTTGAGATGCTCTTTGGATCAATACAAGGAAGGAGGACAGAAGTTCCAGATGTTGGTAGTTTTAGACCCACATAATTGGCTAGATGGTGTTACCATTTGCTAAGACAGAAGCATGGCAAGGATAAGGTTGAGTGTGTAGGTAGAGGGGGGTATGTCAAGGCATGAAATTCAGTGTGTGTGTCATGTATGTGCGTTAAATTTGAATAGCCTGTTAGATTCATGAGGACGTTTGAATTTTGTGCTCAGGAAAAAGAACCAAGCTTAAGATTAGGTTTGGAAATAACCAGGATACACATGGCATTTTATATCATGGGGTTGCGTGAGGCTGTCCTAGGAGGGAGCGTGCAGGTAGGAGAGTTGAAGACTGAGGACAGAGCCCTGGGGGCAGTCCCTCTTTTAGAGGTCAAGAAGAGAGGGCAAGGCACAGGTGACCAAAGAGGAGTAATTACGTAATAAGGATCTGGACAAACAGGTGGATGAACAGAGCGTTGTGTCACAGAGGCCTGGAGAGGAAAGTATTTTTTTTTTTTTTTTTTTTTTTGATGCTGCTGAGAAGAGAGAAATACAATGGGAAGACAAAATGACTTTTGGCAATTTGGTGAGATGGAGTCGTTGATGACCTTGATAACAGCTATTTTGTCGGAATGGATGGAGTTGAAAGCTCAATTGTGGTGGATTGAGAAGGGAATGGGAGGTGAGAAAGGAGCGAGATGGAGAATATAGAGAACGCTTTTCTTGATCCACTCCTAATTACACTTAGCCCCGCACCACAAAAGCTAGATATTGACAAGACCTTGAAAGGCCATTTGCTGTTCCTAAAATAACCGTGGCAAATTGGGAGAGAGCCAGTTTTGTGGTCCTGCTTTGTAACTCCATCCCATCTTTAAACAGCTTTCATTACCAGGAATTCATTCCCGCTATGGACCTGAGAGATGTACCCATTTTAATTTTAGGGAGATGGGGACGTGCTTTGTTGCATTAAGGTCCCACTCTTTCCTCCAAGGTGTCCGCAGCCCTCACCTTTCCACATGGGCCCCCCCCCCCCCGCCGTCCATGACAGATACCTCTATGCGAGCCATCCTGCTGTGTGCATTTGTTTATTAGAGATTGTCACCTGCATGAGAGTTCCCAGAGAGAAGAATCTACCCACCATTCGGGGTGTGTGTGTAGTGTAAGGGCTCATTAAATTTTTATAAAGTAAACGTGTTTTTGTTTTTGTGTGGTGATTGTCTTCTAATTTATATTATTTCCTTGCATCTTCTGAAGTTAGAATAATGGTACTCCATGCCTCACACTATCTATGGAATACATGCTATTTCAGGTTAGAAGAAGCTTGGGGGGGAAAGTATGATTGTCTTCTCACCCTCCTCTGAAATGTCTAACCCACAGCTTTTGCCGTGGTGGCATTTGTTCTCTCCTGCTATTTTTTTGTCCTGCCTCCATGTCGTGATTCTCCATCTCTGGGAGGAAGAGAGATGCTAATTTCTTTACAAATACCTTGCTTTCTCACATCCTACTAATGTTTTCGACCGAAAGGAGAGAAAACGTCTGGATGATTCTCCATTAGAAGTGTGCTATTAAAATTGTCAAATTCTTGAAATACATGGTTGAAAAACCATCATTTTTCCCCCACCATGTGTTACCCTAAACTATAGACCTGTCACCAGGCTGTGTTCTAGCATTCGGGTGCAGAAAAACTGTGGGAAGATCCAAGTGGCACTTAAATTACATTCTCCCTTTGATTTTGAAGATAGTTCATGCCGGTTAGCAGAATTCCAATGCCATTGGCTCCATAGAAGAGGGGGCTGTCCCTTTTGGGAGTGTCACTGCTGCAGGGACTCGGGGCAAGAAATGAAGCCCTCAAAACAGTGGGCTTGGCTTTTCTGTCCTGATCACAATGGAATTAAAAGGACAGTGAGACTATGGGCTCCTCTGTGCCCTGCAATGATCTTCACAGCTTCACATCTGTCGCAGTGCTGGGTGTACCAGGAAGGGCATGTGTTTCCAGCCCACCATTGGGAACCACTAACATGTCCATGAAAAACTGATTCTTAAAAGGAGGCCAGGATACAGAGAAGAAATAGCATTTCATTTTATTATTTATTTATTTATTTTTGAGACAGGAGCCTCAAGCTGTCCCCCTGGGTAGAGTGCCGTGGCATCTCAGCTCACAGCAACCTCCAACGCCTGGGCTCAAGCGAGTTTCCTGCCTCAGCCTCCCAAGTAGCTGGGACCACAGGCGCCTGCCACAACGCCTGGCTATTTTTTGGTTGCAGCCATCATTCTTGTTTGGTGGGCCCGGGATGGATTTGAACCCGCCACCTTAGGTGTATGTGGCTGGTGCCTTAGCCACTTGAGCCACAGGCGCCGAGCCAGAAATAGCATTTCATGTAGGAAAATTGCTTTCCCTCTGATGGCTTCTAGAGAAAATCAGCTCTGTGCATAAGTCAAAATATTTTTTTTCCCCTGACTGCTTAGCATGTTCCACTATTTCCATCTGGGACCCCAAAGCACAGCTGTGTTCTTCTTGTCTCACACCTCACCTTGAGGAGGAAAATCCTCCATGGGGACTGTAGCCACGGACTGCACAAGGTCTATAGGGAAGGACGGCACTGTGTTTGGGATTGCTTAGGTAAATTGATTCTACAAAAATTATGGAGATCTGGCTTAATAGCCTTGAATAAGAGGGGGTTCCTGATGTTTCTCGGCTGACCCCACTCTCCACCTGCAAAGTGGGGTATGCTCACGTGGTATAGACCGAGTTCCAAGTCTAGCCTGTGATGAGTTCTGTTTTTGAAACCAAACTGCCTGGCTTGGTTGCCTGCCTTAGCAATGCCTGAAGGCATTCTTTCTTAAAGATTAAAATGAGGAGTGAGAATTAACACAACAGTCCTTACCTAAGGAGCTAGCACTTAAAAAATTGAACATTTTCTGCGAAATTGCAGACCACTTGGTAAATAGTTAATCATACATTTAGAGTACAATTTACAGAGAGAATGGCATTCATTTCTGATCCATACTCAGGAGGGAACTGTAGAATGTTTAGCCACGTGTGGCCAAGAGAATTCCCTTGGTGTTGCCTTTCTCCTGTTCTCTGCTTATAAGAATAACAGCTCAGATTTATTGAGTGGTTACTATGTACACACACTGCTTAAAGGGTTGATGTACAGCAAGTATGAAGTGATTACAGTCATCGAGGCAGAGGAGTCAGGTCATGCACCAAGGCATGTGAGTCCCAGTGACACCCAGCTTAGATTCACACCTGGTATGAAGTGATTACAGTCATCGAGGCAGAGGAGTCAGGTCACCCACCAAGGCATGTGAGTCCCAGTGACACCCAGCTTAGATTCACACCTGGTATGAAGTGATTATAGTCATTGAGACAGAGGAGTCAGGTCACCCACCAAGGCATGTGAGTCCCAATGACACCCAGCTTAGATTCACACCTGGCCCCACACCTTGAATCTTTCTGCTCCTCTCTGTCTTAGCTGCTGCTGCTGAGTCTCCCCGTTAGACCGTGAACACCAAGGTCATGTTTTCTTCATCTGTGCATACATTCATACATTAAGCACTTTCCTCTTGGTAGGTCTTAATAATTATGGTTTAAATATTGATTGAATCGGTCCCACATGGTCTACTTCCCCCCGACATGGTTTGACTTATCATTCCCTTGTATCAAGGCTTTTATGCTCACTCAAATGAATTTGTAATTTCTTTATCTGGAAGCACACACAGATTAGATTCTAGCATTGCATTTTCTATAAATTGTTATTTCTATTAAATGCTGCAGCAATCCATGAAATCTTAGAACTTCGTGATGATGGAGCTCTTGGGCCTCTCAGAAATCACCTGCTCATGTCTTTGTGAAGGGTTGCCCTTGGCGGCAGCAGCAAGGGGTCGGGAGGACATACCTCTCTCTAGCAGCACCTGGGTACAACTCTCTAAAAATTTTCCTGTGGCAACTTCATGGATTATATTCCCAAACATCTTTCATTGGTGAAAGCAATCTTCTTGCAAACAGTTGCCCAGCACTGTGCTAGATGGTGGGGGATTCAAAGATGGATTGGCCATGGTCCTTGCCTGCAAGCGCCTTGCAGATGAGATACGCTAGATGGGGTTCAGTTGGCATCTGGGTTCTGGGGAGTCAATGGCTCCTGTCTTCAGTGGATCCTATTCATTAAAATCATGGAACATTTAGTGAATGGTCATTGAGCACACACATTGAGCACACAGAGACTTAGTCACTGTGTCTAATCAAAGAAGACAAGTTCCATGGCTCTTCCTGCTCTGAGCCCTTTCTCTCTTCTAGATAAAGAAGAGCTTTTATCAAATGGTTAATAATAGCAGGACTATACAACTAGTCAGTGGATCAAATGTGACAGGGCAACTTTTATTTGTCTGTTATCAAGCTTTATGTAGCATGCTTTTCATACAGATTTCCCTGCCCGCCACGTGATTTCTCAGGGGTCTTCTCTTTCTGTCTCTCCTCCCAGCTCACCATCATCTTACACAGACACACACAGATATTGGGGTTATAATAATTTGGGCAATTTGAGGATCCATCTTTTCTTGTTCCATCCTCAGTCATTTCCCCAAGTATATTTAATATTGAAGTGAGTGCTACGTGATTCATGTTCCATCAGGTAAAGAAGAATTTGGCCAGCAGGAGCTTTCCTGTCCAACTCAGGATAATTCCTCTGTTTATTTGGAAATGACATTAATAGCTGGCTGTTATGTCCAAGTGCAGACAGAATCTCCATCTGCTGGAAGCCCTGGTTTTCATCTTTAGCCTAATTTCGGAGGTCAACTTACATCTGTAATCTCTCTGCTACTACGGTACATAGTGAGTTCCATATTGAAAGCAGGGAAACATTTGCATAAGAGCCTTTGAATGTCTTTATTTTGTCTTGCTCCTTCTGGCCAAAGTATACTTTGGCTTCCAAGAATATAATCTCAATTTGGAGTCCTACTGGCTCTGCAATCTTCCCAGAGTGTGGCTAAGGCAGTGTCACAGTTAATGACCTCCAGAAGGCCATCTTTGTGATTCTTGCATCTCAGAGCAAACCAGGGGCAGCTCCCCAGAGGACTATGGCCATTGCCCTCCAGGGAGATAGGAGCAGCATGGAGCAGCCATGGAGCGTCATAGCAGTGACGTGCCACTCTCTGGTCACGGGTGCTTTCCCGATGCTTCGAACTGAAGCAAAGGCACAGATCTTAAGAGCATCTAGACAAAACGGTATAAGCAATAAGTTCTCTGGCAACAACCACAAAAAAGTAAATGAAAACACAACTTTGTGCTTCACTTAATGTGGGGGTTTAATTAAATTTATCCTGACTCTCGACTCCATGTGCATTCCATTACTCAATTAAGATAATGTGGAGCTGTTTCTTCTGGAAGAGGAAGACTGCTGGAAGTCAGGAAAGATGGTGTTCAGCAGGACATCTTATCGTGAATTCCAAAAGGTCTGAAACAACAAAAACTCTAAACAACAACAGTAAAAACCCAAACCCAAACCAACCAAAAAAGAACCTCACAGCTAACATGTAGTTTAGAAGTTTGTTGAGAAAGGTTGTGTGAATTATTGGAGCTCATAAGAAGGGGTAAAACTAGGTTTGGAGTCCAGGTTTTCTACTGAAGAATTTCATATCCTTTCCATTGCCTCATTTATATGCCGAAAGCACCTGTATAATGTATGCGGCCAGTCTAAAAGCTGTGGTCCTGCAAAGACTAGACACCCTGGTGAGGACATTGCCTCCCATCTGCCGTCCTATTTTCAATGAACTGTTCGGTAGGGTGCATTTCAAAAAATTGCATTTGCATTTCTATTCTTTTGCAGTTCCTTAACACCATTCACATCTCTTGATATTGGCCTTTGCTCTGTCTTCTGCTTTTGGAAGCAAAAATTACCCAGCAAAATAACAGGAATTGCCTCTCACATACTGAAGCTTATTTGTCAGCAGGGATTTGACTGATTCAGGAGCCTCCTGCTTGGCATTCAAGGATGCACCACCTGCTGGCTGGTGGGCGAGGACTCCATCTGAGCCAGACCTCCTAGCTCCCAGCAGGGCCTCTGACCTCTTGCCCAGCACAATGGTAATGCTAACAGCTAAAGTCTCTTACAGCCAAGGGGATCTAAATCACAGTTCTCCCTAAGGGTCTGTACCAAATTATCAGTGCTAAGGTCATCATTCTCTATTCAATAAGCAGAATTCATCTATCTGGATCAACCTAAATAAACTCACCTTTGAGTCAAGAACTATTTTAAGGTAAATCAATTTCTAGGTTATTCTAATAAAATCTGGCTCCTGATAGGTGGGTATATGGATGTCCAGAGCAAAGACAGTAGTTGTCCTGTTTGGGGTTCTATTGGTTGGACCAGATCACTGCAGCCACCTGTCCTGTGAGGCATTAATCATGGAAAAGCAGCCATCAGGGAGGTCCAGGCTGGTGCTAGAATGTGGAATGTCATTAGGGGAGCCACTGAAGGCTTGGGTGGGCTTTAGTCTGGAGGGTATTACTAGAACAACCATAAGGGCTTTCTCTATGGATCTGAAGATGAATTTGGTTTGCTCTCCATGGCCCTAGAGTCATTCTGAAAGTATAGGAAGGGAGTTATAGAGAAACACATTTGGGTTTAGTGCAAAAGAAAAACAGAACATTGTGGCAGAAAAATAGCACAAGCAGTAACTGTTCTCTGACAGTGGAGATAGATGGGGAAAACCAGTTATTAACCCAGATGTGATGATGTGAACGGAGATCTTGCATTCAATAAAAGAATTGGGCTTAGTGATTCCAGAGCAGAGTGTTTACGGAACGTTACTGCCATAAGATTATTCAGTGCAAAGGATGGGTAGCAAGATATATGTGTTTGGGAAATCTATATACTGCATTTATTCCTGGAGATGCATGATTCATATTAAAATCAGCAAATAAATGTTTAATTCAGCTTAATCTGGGTTTTCCCAAATGCAATTGGCACTGCCCCATTTCAAAGTAATTTCTGTTTCTACTCATTGAAACCCTGCTGAGAAGTACTGTCCTACAGTTTTCTCCCTATCCTGAGATTTTATATGTCAAGAAATCCCAAATTCCTTAAAACAGATGTGACTTTGATGTCATAACATCACTGTTTGGTACTTTGCTCTTTCCAGGAATGAGGTGGTTACTGCAGGCCTGTGTGTTTGATGAGATGGGGGTTGGGGCTTCTTTATGGGAGATGAGATAAATGTGATGGTCTGGGTTGATTTTTTAAAGCGAGATAGTAGAAGCCATACAGCAGGGGTCCTCAAACTTTTTAAACAGGGGGCCAGTTCACTGTCCCTCAGATCGTTGGAGGGCTGGACTGTGGGTCCCAGGACCAGTCAGCTGCTAAGCAGGACAGGCAGCAGCAGCAAAAGTACCCGGCGGGCTGGATAAATGTCCGGGGTGGGCTGCATGTGGCCCGCGGGCCATAGTTTGAGGACGCCTGCCATATAGGCTTGTTAAGAGGAATATAAGATTATAGTTACTGATATGTTTAAGGAAATGGACTATATGGACTATATGGACTATGGTTGGCAAGTCCTCCTCACTGGTTATCAGGGTCTCTTTGAGACCTCCCTGGGGAGAGGGTTCCCAATTCCCTGGAAGGCATCAAGTCTCAGGAGCTGAGCTTTCGAAGTAGAGACTTTGATGTGATCCTCCGAGTGCTCTGTTGTGAATGGAGGTAGTACCGTTTTCTGGTTTTACTTTTGGCTAGATCTTATTGTCTGTACTTTTCACTGAAGCATATGACAAGTAAGCTCTGATTTTTCTGTCCATGTTGATATGCAGGGCGCCTCACTGAGATGGAAGGAATAGAAGGAGGTTTTCAAAAATAGAGAAGTAAGGAGGGAGGTTGGGATTCTGGCGTTGATTCAGCCTGAGGGTGCCGCCAGCATGCTACACAGTGAAGGAGGAGGTGTCAGTAGCACATTTTGCTCAAGTGTAGAGGAAATGAGGGTGTGATGCTGTGAGATGGGAGGGAAGAAGGGTCACGAGTAGCAGAACGAGGTGGAATTTTTTCTGCTTTGGGGGGTACTGGGTATTGCAATAAACTGCTCAGCCTATCAGAAAAGGGTAATCCTAGATATTAGTTACACAAGAGTGGGTTAGAAGGGGTGGCAAGCCAGGGTGCCACTTTTCTCAGAGACAGAGAAATAGGCTCTCAGGGCTAACCTTGGACAGACTGTCGGGGGATGTACCCATTCAGTCGCACCCCAGCAGGTGAAATAGAACCTGGAAGTGCCAGATCCTGTCCCTTATTCTAGGTCTGGATCCCAGGCCTCTATTCTGTGACTAAAGCAGGAGTGGGGGAGAGGGTTCTCTGCTCACCCACAGATTCCCACCAAGAGCGAGGGCATTCTTCGCCCACTGCTGAAGTGGGTGGAATTTCAGAGTCTGCAGAGCACCTTTTAAATGTGTTTCCTTACAGGGTTTAATCTTTTATCGTGAAGGCTATTAGGGATTTCATCACATGCTGCTTTGGCAATTAGTTCAGAATAAACTGAGAAAACTGCGGGAACTTTTGCTGAGGAGACTTCAGACTTTGCATTTAGGGCACATTAAAAAAAAAGTGAAATAATGACTGCGTTTAAATTGCACGGAGATATGAATAGAAGGGATGAAATTTTAAGCTGTTCTTAGGGCAAGAGAAGGGAAAAACCCACCGATCGGCCTGTGTCGATCCTTTCTTCCATTTGTAAAGTTATTGAGTTTTATTTTAAACATTTGTGACTTGTATTCAATCCAGTACAATGCTAGGTAGACAGCTGAAAAGAAATTAATTGAATCTTTAAATGTTAGTGAAATTTAATCCTCGGGTTCATCTTGTTGAAGTAAATAACCTAGTTGCCAATAGTGGAGAACTTGCTCTATGGAAGAAAATTCCCTCTCCCTCTCGAGGTAGGACATCCCTCATCCCCCAGAGAGTCAAACCACCCGGCTCTATCGCTCATCTCAGGCTGGAGGAAATTGCAATATACGGCTTGGCTCTGTTTCAATAGGCCCTGTTGCCTGATAAGGTTAATTGATTTCCATTGCTTTAATTAACAAAATTTAATTTTTTATCTAATGAGGGAGATTTGGGTAGGACATGGGTAGATGGAAAGACAAGTGTCAGCCCCATAGTTAAATGGTGGCCCGTGCCCGGCAAGGCGGGGCAAACACAGAGAACTTCTGTGTCACAGCATCATTAGGGAAGGGAGGGGACACCAGCCAGCATGCCACTCCTCCTTTCCCAAGCCTTGTTGGGGAGGACATGGGCTTTGTTACCATTGTGTAGCGATGGCTTTCAGAAATCCATCACTCCCTTCTCATGAGTCTCTGAATCAAACAGTCCTAGGTAAAATGTGTGTGAAGGCCGAGGTCACACTGGAGCCTGCTCCGGCCAAGGTTGAACTCCAGCCTGTCACTCTAGTACATACCATGTGGCCTTCTTGGAAGCCGGCATCATCCTGAGCCCTGGCAAGCTCAGCTGCTGGAGATGCATCCCGAGACCTCTGTCTTTGCAAACACAGGGCAAGAGACCTGCGCGTCCTCTGTCTCTAACCTGCCACTCTGTGCCCTCCTCCTTCACACACCTGGCTTGGTGGCAGGCATCTCATGCAGCCTCTGCTCGGGCCCCTCTAGGGAGGATGACTTGCAGCCGGCCTGGTTTATGGGTCTGGCATCAGTAGGTGGCAGGAGATTTGCTCCTCATCAGTTTGATCAATCTTTCTGCTGTTGAAGCCTCTCAATGAGTTGAAAGTGATTTTCCTGGCTGTACGTACAGGTAGGAGCCGATCGCGTTCAATTTCGAGCACGGCGACAGCTGCACTCTATCACGCCCCTGCATAACCACAAGTGCGGGGCGCTGCGTTCCCAGTGCTCACGGGGTGACGGTGACGCTGGACAGTGTGATCCGTCTTAGCCCTGTTTGCCGGCGCGCTTCGCAGTCAAAAGCACAGCTATTTCTGGTGTGTTAGTTCTCCTCTTCCCTCCAGGGGTCTGTGAAAGACGGAGGCCTCTAGGGATGTTTGAAAGCAGAACTGCAGAACTGCCTGATTAGCTCTGATAGCTTAGGAAGCTAATGCCTGGCCACTGGGTGTCACACACAAGCCTCACAGCTATCTTCTGCCTCCCCTAGAAACACGTTTTCGTTTTCTCCCTAAACAGAGTTCAGACAACTTCTGATGAGCCTCCTCTGTGGGACCCAAGTAGTGGTGCTGTTTCTTTAGGCTTGATGGTATTAATTCCTGGTTCGACCCATGGCAGTCACTCTGCAGAGGCACTTTAAGGCAGGCTCTTCCTGCCTTCAATAGAAGGAAACACTCCAGGGTTGCCTACGAGCACGTGCCCAGGCAAATATTCCTGTAGGGTACCCCACAGTGTGCTTTCTCCTGAACTCATGATGTACAGGGGACACAGCATGACCTGGGGACATCCGGAAGTCAGCTGGAGGGCAGAATCTCCCGGATCACCCATTCAAGGAGACCCAAGTGGGTATGAAGACTCAGGCGGATATAGAGGCGTCCGGCAAGAAAGCCCAGAATCTCTGGGATCGCTCATTCACGTCAAGGAGACTCAGGCAGATGTATAGACGCCCTGCATATAGTCCAGGTCTCAGGCAGCTGAGACCCACAGGGATGACGTCTTATTTCAAAATCCCAGCTTTTTTTTTTTTTTTTTGAGACAGAGCCTCAAGCTGTCCCCCTGGGCAGAGTGCCGTGGCATTACAGCTCACAGCAACCTCCAACTCCTGGGCTCAAGCGAGTCTACTGCCTCCGCCTCCCAAGTAGCTGGGACCACAGGCGCCCGCCACAACGCCCGGCTATTTTTTGGTTGCAGCCATCATTGTTGTTTGGTGGGTCCGGGCTGGGGATTCGAACCCACCACCTTAGGTGTACGTGGCTGGCGCCTTAGCCGGTTGAGCTATAGGCGCCGAGCCAATCCCAGCTTTTATTGGTGCTAAAGTAGAATTAGATTCAAGACCTCTGTTTGTTTATGTATTTGGTAGGATTCATGCATTTGTTTAACAATTTTTAGTTATTATTTGTGCACCCATGATGTGCCAGGCAGGCAGGGTTTGAGGTACTAGGAGTCCAGAATTGAGTTGAACAGGCTCCCTCCTGGAGTGGTAGGCTGGGTATGCACTTGCCAGGAGAGAAAGGTTTAAATAAATCCATGCATGGTGTCAGCAGTGTCTCTATTCTGAAGGAAAAGAAAGTGAGGGGGATAGAAAGTGGAGTGCTGACCCTCAGGAAGGGTTAGAGAAATTCTTCAATACTGGCGTTCAGCAGAGACGTGGAGGAAGGAGGGCTGAACCATGGGGCCCTCCAGGACAGAGGGCGCAGCAGCTGCAGAGGCTTTATTCACCCCTCATCACAGAGACAGAGGCTTAGAGCCTGTACATTTTCCTATGCATGCATGAAGCTTCTCTCTTTAATATACACAGTCTTAATTAGTGGGGTACAGTAGTTATACAGAGATTGGCTAATTAAAAAAAAGAGGTGAGGGGAATGTACAGCTTTGCAGACTAGAAATGGATTCAAGGTAGAACAGTCTGTAGCGCCTCTCACTTCACCATCCATTCCTGGCTTACTCTAGGGCAGGTAGGCTGGCAATGGAACCAAGAAATGCATTTCTAACAGGGAGAACCAGCTGGCATTCCCCTGTGTACCTCTGGATAATCTGAAGTCATTTGTTTCTCACATATTCAGAGCAGTGCTAGCAGATAAGGGGGTGAGGGGAGTCCTCTTGCAATTCACGGAGTTCTTCCTGCCATGTGGACAAAGGTAGCATTTGAGGGCATACCCAGACATTCTTCAGAGTTAGAAAAGAAAACATTTTTTTTCCCTACATCCAAATGGAACACCAAAGATTTGAGGGAGCAGAGACACATGTGGTTTGAGTCAGCTGTATATGACATTAAAAGCACAGGCGATCATGGCCAGCCTGTTTATTTTCTTTGGCTGAGTTTTTGTAAGACTCAGGTTGGAATGTTCTCAGGAGCTACATACTATGCTGTCTAATTCAACAGGGCTTTCGTTATGTTCCTAGTATTGGCAAGATTCTATAAGGGACATAAAATAGTATGACACTTTCCTTTCCCTAAAATGGCTCATAGCATTTCATAACATGGCAGGGGCATAGAAAAACAGCAGGGGGCCAGTGACAGGTGGTTATTCGTCATGGGGTCCAAGGAGAAAAGGGTAGGCCTGAGTCCTCTATAGCAATGATCCCCAGTCCTTTTGGTACCAGGGACAGGTGTCATGGAAGACAACTTTTCCATGGACTGAGGTGGATGACATTAGATTCCCATAAGGAGCACACAACCTAGATCTCTAGGATGTGAAGTTTATAGAAGGGCAGTGGTTCGCAACCTGTGGGTCTCGATCCCTTTGTAACAATGAAAATACATCCTGCACATCAGATATTTACATTACAATTCATAACAGTAGCAAAATTACAGTTATGAAGTAGCAACGAAAATAATTTTAGGGTTGGGGGTCAGCACAACATGAGGAACTGTATTAAAGGGTCATGGCATTAGGAGGCATTAGGAAAGTTGAGAACCACAGCAGTAGGGTTTGTGCTTCTGTGAGAATCTAACACTGTCCCTGATCTGACAAGAGGTGAAGCTCAGGATTTGATGTGAGCCGTGGGGAATGGCTGTAAATACAGATGAAGCTTTGCTAGCTCACCTGCTGCTCACCTCCTGCGGTGTGGCCTGGTTCCTACAGACGGCAGACCACCACCTGTGGTTATCACAGCATAGAGGTTGAGAACTGCAGCTCTAGAGAACATCCTAGAGCAGCCTAGACTGGAGCCAGTCTTTGAGGAATGTCTGGGATTCAAAGGAGGGGAAGACAGAGCAGGCCCAGTAGGAGAAGCAGTGAGTGTGAGCAGAGTTCATCTCATCACACAGTAAGGGGGCTGGCCTGCATGGCGTGGGGACTCTCTTTGGGACAGAGGAAGCAATGGTGAAAAGGTTGGGTTTTTTGGAAAACCACAGTGTAGGCCTCTAGGCCTGGGGGAGAGTTTAATAGTTAGGAGGAGGCCTTAAGGGAAAAACCACCTGGTTTCAAAGCATGGCTCCAGCACGTACTAGTTGTTATGACCCTGGCAAATTTTGTAAGCTCTCTGAGTCTCAGTTTTTCCATCTTTAAAATGAAGAAGATAATAATACCTAATTGGAGGGTATTGTGGAAATTCCATAAATTACTATATGTAAAGTTATAAGAAAATGCCTAGCCCATGTTAGGCACTCCATAAAGAGTCATTTCTGTTAAATTAAAGTTACATTCTGCTGATAGTAAAGGCAGGAGGGCCTTGCAGGCAGCTGAGTAGAGTTGTAGCTTGATAGAGGAGGATAGGAAAGGTGGGTTCTGAAATCAGTTCTGCCGCTGGTGTGACATGTGAGTCTCCAGATACAGAGTGTTGCTGCTGGATATGCTCAGACTTTGCACCCGGGTGGGGAAAACAGGCACAGGGGGAGACGCTCAGATGTATGTAAGAAAGAAATGGGCAACCCCTCTCTTTAGAAAAGCCAGATCTCGGAGCATCTCCTTCCGGCTTTAAGTGTCACGTGCTGGGGACGGGGCAGCATTCCTCACTGGCTGGGCCACTTACTGGTGCAAGGACAAAGCTTTTCTCAGCAGGAACACTTTTGTTCAGGGCTATTTCTATCACACCACAGATTAGAGGGATGGTCGGGGAGATTCTAGTTTCTCTTTCTGGCAGCCTGCAATGAGGCCCTCTTTCTACTCCTCTCCATTGTTTCAACCCATCTTAGTGGCTTCAGCCCTAATAAAAGCGGTCAAATCTTCATTTCAGATCTTTTTTTGCTGGAAGTCCTCCACAAAATGGTCTGCAGCACACCGACTGGCTGGCAGGGCCGGTGGTGGGAGGCTTCCCTGTCAGCTCTCTTATAAGAGAGGATTTAACTAGAGTTCAAGGACTGAGTGCCAGAGCCCAAGAACTGGCAACTCCCCTATCCATTCCCTTTCGTCTGCAGCATGACGTCCCCTAGCTGGGTCAGTCCCCAGGGCCCAAGAACGTGAGAACAGGGGCTTCTGTAGCAAGAGAGCCAGTGGAAAGCAAGAACCAGCTGTGCTGTTTTCGATATCACCTCTGAGATGAATTAGGTGTCTGGGGCCTGCAAGATTGCCGCACTCACAGGCTGTCATTGAAGCAATTGCATTCAATGGGAGAAAACAAACTCCCTTTCCACTGGCAGTCATCTTTTGATTCTGTAGAAACAGAAGCTAAGCTGATGAAAAAGAGAGGAAGCAACACAAAGCCCTCTTCCCCCAAAACTGATGAGTCAGAGCTTTGAGAGACAGAATGGTGCTTTGAGGGCCCGCCTATCACGGGCGGGCAGGCCCTGAATGTTTGGTAAGGACGGGTGGGGTTGCTGTGTGGGTCTCTGCGATTTCAGAATGCAGCCCTGAGATTTACATCTTCTTATATTGCTTTAACATCCTGTTCTTTTTACGCAAGCTCTGTATTTGCAAAATTCTAAAGGGACTTTCTGGGTTTTCTATGTACCAGATTTCACCCTGGGTCGACACCTAGCCCAGGTATCGTTCCTTTGATTCGATTCAGAGATCACATTTGTGTGGAATTTTGGATGAAGTCTGCTGTAAGAAGACTGGTGGGGGAAGGAGTGAGAACTGAGGGGCACGAGGGCATTCGGAAGGTTTCTTCCTACAGCAGAGATAAAGATGCCAAAGTGGTTTCTAATTTCCCCAAATATCTCTGGAACCCACAAGGAGGGTCACAAGTTGAGGGTAATGAGTTTGCTGTCCCTGTTGCCACCATGGCCTGAGGCGGAACCTGCATGGCTTCTGCGTGAACCACGGTTCCCCGGGCAACTAGGTGATTGTTTTTTATGCCTTGCGAAGTCAGTCATCTGCTGAGTGCCTGTTTATCAGTCACCGTTCTGTAGGTGCGTGGGCCACTGGGTGAGAGTCTTCAGAGACTAGGCGAGTCTTTGTATCTCTGAAACTTACGGAGAGGTCTGTATAAGCGACAGATGTTCAGAGACGTTTTCAAAATGGTACCTGACTCCTTGGCATCCCTCGCCTTAGGAAAAGTAAAATATATTGACGTTTCATGTCTTGCTTATCAGAGCTAAATAGGATACTCTGTTTCACTGTCAAAGTATCTTTGTAGGGCATGAGGGTGTGTGTGTGTGTGTGTGTATGTATTTCTCTCTTGCCTCTGAGATAAGATGCTGGGCCCATGTGAAGCCATTCTTCATTATACATGCTTTGGCTTCTCTGTTGCCCTTGCAGGTTTAACAACCTTAAAAATTGGATGCTTCTCACTGGTTCTATAATGAAGGAGCAATTTGTCTGCAGATCCAAATGCAGGTGTTGCTGTGCTAACCTGAAGCCTGGCCTTGGGCATCTGGAGAATGTTAAATATCTCTGTATGCAGGAAATCCTTGGGTGTCATAAAAAAGGGGAGAGAGAAAGTCTTCATTCTTTTAATAACAAATGGAAGTGTAAGAAGTAAGGAAAAGAGATGCTGAGAGCAAGGACACACACCAGACTTAGCACCTTGGACAGTGACAGCAACGGCCTTCCTTTGATCTTGTTCTGCTCAGGGCAAGTGAGATGCTAAGTTGAAGCTGCTAAAATTGTTTTCTTTTAAGCTACCATTTACTGCATTTCTATTGCGGTACTCAGGTGCTGGGAATTTTGTATATCTCATTTAAATTTTCCAGCCCTACAAAAAAGACTCTATATTGACTTTTCCATCTTCAAAGCAATGATGCCGTGTCTTAGAGATAATATTCAGTTTATAAACTTCAACCTAGATGTGCCCGATCCCAGATCCTAAGTTCTTAGCCTCTTGATCCTGCTACTTGGAATTTGTTTTTTTTTTTTTTTTCATTTTTAGGAAAAATTTTGTGAGGCCCAAATAAAGTGTTTTCCAAACACCTGTTTGAATCCCGGCTTTCACCTCTCGTAGCTGCTGGGCCTCTAGGCCCCAAGATCCACATTGCTCTGAGACAGGAAGGATTAGTGACTCCTGCCCTGCACTCTGGGAATCCTCCATCAGGTGGCTTTTGCTTGGAATCTAATTTAAACTGGGTGCCTTGACCATGAGGCAGGTCTCTTTTTTGTTCTGAGGTTCACTCCTAGAGTGATATTGACTCGATTTCTGACCTGGCCCCTAGTTTCATCATGGGATAGGCTCACATAAAACCCGTAGAAAAATCTCACTACTGGAGATATATCTACACGTGTGTGTGTGTGTCCAGAAGAAAAGAAATCAGTTAATCCTAGCAATTTATCCACACTCCTGTGTTTATTGCAGAACTGTTCACCATAGTCAAGACATAGAGTCAATCTGAGTGTTCATCAACAGATGATGGATAAGAAAATCTCTGTGTGTATATAATACACACACACTGCAGTATTATTCAGCCATAAAAAGAATGAAATCTTGCCATTTGCTATAACATAGAAGGAACTGGAGGACATCATGTTAAGTAATATAAGCCAGGAAAAGAATGACAAATACTCAAATTTTCACTCCTATATGGGAGCTCAGAACTGATCTCATGGATGTAGAGAGTAGAACGTTCGTCACTAGAATCTGGAGGAAGTTAATAAAGAGAGGTTGGTTAATAGTACAAAAATACAGCTACGTAGAAGGAGTAGGTTCTAGTGTTGAATAGCACAGTAGGACAACTATAGTGAACGTGATATACATAGGTGATATTTCAAAATTGCTAGAAGAGAAGACTTGTAATATTCTCAATACAAATTAGTGATAACTGGACTGATAGTTATCTCATTTATCCTGGTTTGATTATCACACATTGTATGCTGTAGCAACGAAAATAATTATATGGCTGGGGGTCATCACAACATGAGGAACTATGTTAAAGGGTCGTGGCATTAGGAAGGTTGAGAACCACTGATCTAGTCTGTTTCAGATGTTGGGGTCCAGCAGGAGGTGAGAGCAGAGAGAGCCACATTGTCAACAGGCCTTGCTCCTGCCCCTCCCTCTCATGCCCTACTCAAAGGCCACGGCAAACTGGCAGAATAGGGGCCTTTATAAACCTCCCACCTCTCCCATCTTTCCCATAGAGACCCAGAAGTCTACAAGTTAAGTCTCACCAGGGTTCATCAACTATGTGGCTCTCTGCTCAGGGCTTGGTCTTTTCATTCTGGACCCTAACATCTGAAAAAAAAAAAAATCCAGTGGATGAAATTTTTTTCAATGAAAAAATACCACCATAGCCATGCTTTTCGGATACAAATCAAATATGGAAAAAAGTCCAAGAAACTAGGAAAGGAAAGATATTCCCTGCATAATATTGGAAAAGCAGGAGAGGAGGGGATTAATTCTTTACAACGGCTAAAATTACAAAGAGAAATAAAGTAGAATTGTAAAATGACACAGCTCCAATCACAACAAAGATTAAGGTTAATAGTTAGAAAATTGTATATTACATACGAAATTTAAAAATACAAGACAGAAGGCTTTAGAAACCAAGGAAGTTTAGAACCAAAGAATCAAACATTAAGACAAGGCTAAACCCATCACCTAAGTTAAACATAACAAAAGTGAAAAATAAAGAACTATGTAAGATTAAGAAGAGGGAAAAATAAAACTTAAAAGATTGTAGAAACTATTGTAATACTTTTTTAAAAGTTGAGTGTTTTTTTCTTTAAGAAAATAACGTAGTACTTGAAAATTAGAATTGGGAGGGAGGGGAATACTCCACTTATAAGTGAAGGCTGTAACTAATGCGTGCTGGTTCTGATCCCCTGTGGGGTCTCTCTGGAAAGGACAGCTGTCCTCCTGGGCAGAGGTCTGCTCGATGTCATCTGATCTTTGCTCCCACTCTGGTAAGCTTCTAGCAGGTAGGGATGCAGTGCTGGTAGTTCAAACCGCACTCTGTGGCCAACTCTTCCTTGAAACGGAAGGGATCACTGGAGCATGGCAGGTGATGACTTCAGCCGTGCTTGCATAAGGCCAGTCCTTGGTGGCTGCCTCTGCTCCTGTCCTCTCACTTGCTTATTCTTGAACCTTCTATATGAAGAGGGCAACACAAAGGCCCAGGAGTGACCAAATCCCCTTTGCTTTTATCCCTGGTGCTCACTTTACCTTAATTGCATAGAAAAGGAAATAGAGGGAAATTCTTGGACTTGGGTTCAAATCTTTGGACTTTGGGTTCAAATCTGAACTGTACCCCTTGTTCCTAGCTTTGTAACTTTTAAACCATTTTACTGATCTCGTTAAACTTCACTTGTCTCATATAAAAAAGGGGGGCGGGATTGAAAAAAATCTACCCTCTTAATTATATAAATACAAATATTTCCTAGATCGTGAGCAAGTCTAGGCCGCAAGCCATTTCTTATTTGCTTTTGTGTCTTCAATACTTGGTAAACTTCCCAGTATATGGTAAATATTTAATACCTTTCTCATGTAGATGTGTATACAATAATAATAAACCCAGTTTTAAATTATTATATTACTATATGCCGGGAATGGTACTATGCATTTTACTCTGATTGTACTCATATCCATTATTCCAGAAACAGAACTCCAAGGTTTACAATGTCATGATTCCATTTTACAGATTAGGCTTAGATTAACTCGCCCAAGGCCACCTAAGTAGTTCTCAGTTTTTAAACATAGTTGAAGGAGCACCCAGATTTTCAGTATGACCAGGAGTTAAGAAAGTTTATGCGAGGAACTGAAGAACAGTTTAAAAAGCTATCATAGGGAGGCGCCTGTGGCTCAAAGGGGTAGAGCGCCGGCCCCATATACCCGAGGTGGTAGGTTCAAACCCAGCCCCTGACCTCCCCCCCCCCCAAAAAGCTACCGTACTCAGATGACATTCTGGGAGCTTTGTCTCCAAATAGCTCATCAAAGTGTCCCTCAATGTTCATGGGTAAAGCAAGAGGCCCATGCCAGTTTGGCCAGCCCCCTGAGTGTGAATCAGTCCTTAGATTGCTTCCCTGGGCCTCTAGGAAGCAGCTTTCCAGCCTATCCTGTCAAAGAGTGTTGAATGGCCATCCTTTGCCTCTACCTGTTGGGGTAAGTGGAGGCTTCTGTACTGCTCCGAGAACTGATAACCGTGAAAGTTTAGGGCCGTGGAATTCCTTGTATTCTTTGGCCCAAAGGGCAAACTTAAGTATCTAACCTGATAGAGTCAGAAAAGAAAACCAGCATAAATGAAAGAGATGAGTGGCTAGCTGTATGCGGGGGTGAATTTATCAGAGCCTGAGTCCTCCTGTTTCCGAGAAGCCAATACTAATCTCAGCTTTTTTTTTTTTTTCCTGTTACCTTCCTATCTAGGAGTCTGACCGTAGAGAAGTACTTTGAGCAATTGCCTCTCCAGATGGATATATGTACAGGGCCATGCTGTCTCTGCAATTAGCATAAATACACTGGAGCATAACCAGTAATCCCAGAGTCTGAGCAAAACCCTCATGCCAAAATACACCAAATGGATCCTTCTAGTACATATTGGATACTTAGTAAAACACTTCCTACCCCCACAGCTGCCAACACACACACAAAGACACACCCACACCCTTCATTTTTTGTTCCTCTTGTTTCCTACACAATGAAGGGGGAAAAATCGAGTGGAATAAATCTCTTAATTGTTTTTGGAGGGAAAGAGGATTTAGTTATGAAGTGACAAGAAAATAAAGCAGTGAGAAAAACAGGTTCACGATTGCACTCGGTTTTGCTGAGGGAAACAGGAAAAGATGAGCAAGAAATGAGGCTTAATTTTAATGAAGGGAAATTTGCTGCTAAGTAAAGAGATTGCAGGAAGTGGGAGTGCACAGGCTTCCAGCAAGAGCAGGGCCTCCCATTCTATTGTGATGGACGAGATTTTGTCCTTTAAGGAGTAGCAGCAGCACACAAAAGACTGAAAATCAGAAAATGTTTGAGGAAGAGAACGGGACGGGCGGCTGTGATGCTGGAAAGAAGGGGCTGCTTTCTTCCCAGATGAGCTCTGTAGAGGTTGATTAAGGACACGTCTCTCTCATCCTCTCGTTCCTCGTTTTCTTCCCTCTGAGCATTTGTACATGGAAAACATGTTGCAGATCTTGGCAGAAATTCCTCCTCCCTGCCTAGAGTAACTCGATCAGATTTTCCAATAAAAGAGGGTCTTGAGACATCTTAAAATCTCTTTACCATTTCTTACCTATTAATGGAATTAAAATGTATATATTCTAATATACTAAAAGTAGAATATACGTGTCTGCATATGCAAGGGCTTGTCTGGAAAATATCCAGTCACATATATCTCTGTTTTTCATAGCACGTGGCTCGATACATCCCAGATAGCCCCAATTTATGTGCCTGTATACACATGTATGTGCACACACATGTGCAACCTCACTATTTGGGGGTTCTTTCTATAATTTGATAGGTGTTCAAATGACTTCAGCGGGAGTAGAGTTTTATTGGAATGAAATGACGAAAGGTAAATTGTCTCCACTTCCTTGTTGGAGTGAACAAGCTGGCAACAATTGGTGTAATTACATTTATAGGTGTCTGAGCAGAATTGGGTCACTGAAACCTAGGTGGATTTGGGAATGATCCCCTCCAGACCACCACCCAGATAATGCAATCTGGCAATCTAATGTTTATATGGGTGAACATGGAGGGCAAAAAATACTTTGGTATGTGTTTAGAAGACAGTGCATGTGAAGCAGAACATAGAACTTACTTGGCTTTTGATGGTAGAGCCCAGACTAGGAAGGGTATACGGTACCTGGGGGCAGTGCTGAGACACTTCACTACTCCCTGCCAGCACCGTTCCCAGCTCCCTGGACGACAGGCCGCATCCAAAGGGCACATGCCGATTTGCAAGAATCAGGAATGTAGACTATAATACTTGCAAATCCTAACCAGAGGCATAGAAAAAGAAATTCTAGGATGTGGAGGGGTGCAGATGGAGAGCATATAACGATACTATATGTAGGATATACATATGTAGGATTACATCTACAATACACTATCCTATATATGTTCCATATAATATTATAGATCTAATTCATATATGAATATGTATTTATAAATCTATCACTAAGCTAAAATTTGATTCTCTGTGGGCCAGAAAGTGTTGGCATGCGGTGCTCTGGGGAAGAATAAAACAATCCCAGCCTCTTTCTAATTTGGGCCTGGTGGGTGACAATTAAACGCTGCCCCCCAGCAGAAGAGTGAGGCCTGCCCGGCACTTTTTGGGAGGCAGCCTGCTTGGGGCATAGCCAGAGTCCTACTACCAGCTTCCTAGCAGTTCCTTCTAAAAAGGATTTCCTTCCCTTCCCGAGCAATGTGATTGTATACGGACCCAGAATTCCTATTCTTCATATTCTTAGAAGTTCTAGATAACTTCAGCCAGCAAAGTTTTTCTTCATCTTGATTCCAACCCTGCATTCTTAGATAATTGATTTTTTCACTTCGGCTGAGCAGAGGCAGCATGCCTGTAATTACAAAGTGGTGGCGTGCCATCCCCAAATTCTTTTTTTTTTTTTTTTTCCCCTTTCTTCCAGAAATGGCTCACACCTTGGGTTTGAGCAATGGGGAGGAGGCAATCTCTTCAGACCCGTGGAACAGGCTGGGATCAGACAACATTTGCAGTGAAAAGGAGAAATTTTAAAAAGACCCTCTTCAAATATTCAGGGAGAGCCACAGAATGCCGAAGTAAATCCTTATCAGGAATTTTAATGAGCAAAATAAAATATGAAATCTGTGTGATTAAAATCAAATCTTCCCCCTTCTGCTCGGCTAGAGCAGGCTGCCAACTCAGAGGCGCAGGGAGGCCTTTTGTATTTAATTACTGCCAGGGTTTTTTCTCAGTTCAAAGCTCTCTCCTAAGCCCCCGTTGGGGTAATGGAGAACTTGAGAGAATAAGCTCCCTCCAAGCGATTTAGAGTCCTGGACAACAAACAATAAACATTTGGACTGAATTGGAGACATCAAGCCGGTTTGCCTTAATTTCCAGCCCTGATTGGGGAGGTGGGAAGTGGGCTTTAGGGGAGCGGAACGATTGACTCTCTGCTCTCCGCCTTTCCAGAACTGTCCTCAGTCGTCACCTGGTTCTTTGTCCCCTTCCTTTACTTTCTCACATTGTTTCCTTACGTCTGTCAAGCTCACAACCTTGGTGGTTGGACAAGGGATGAGTCCTCCCTTCCACCACTGTCTGAATGTGAAACTTGTCTTCATGTCTCACTCCTCATGGCCTGTTTGATGCCTCTGTCCACTTGGAGATGGGTCGGTCCTGCCAGCTACCTTCAGCTCCAGCTCCTGAACTCTGGGTGCTGACCACATAGCACCAGTAGCATCACCCAGAAGAAGTGTCCTCTGTCCCGGAGCGTCCCCTTCCACAGTGCTCACAGCGGTTACTTTCTCAGGGTGCCTGTTAATTTCAGACGGCTATTTATGCGGAATCTGCCTCTCCAGTCCGCCTCTCCAGTCCTGTCCATATTATCTTTCTATTTACATTCAAATTTGTTTCACTCCAAGCAGTGATTTCATCGCCTTTGTCCTTGCAAGGGTGTTTTACGTAAGCAATAGAATTGAACACAAGTAGGCCGCAGAGAAACTCCAGAAATCCAATCTCCTGCTTCTCAGATGAGGAGGTGATAATTGGTGTTTTGCCACCAGATATCCTCGGGTGGACTGGGAAGCTGGTGTAGCCCTGGCACAGGCCTTTCCCCAGATTGTCTGTCGTTAAGTAGGAGTGAAACAGGAAAAGGAAAAGGACTAGAGGTGCCCACGTCCCTGGGTACTTGTGGTGGCCAATGTGCTGTTGGGCTGTTTCTTTTCTCTGCTGTGCCATCTAACTCATGCCATGTGCCCTGTCCTTAGATATATTAGCAACCGTCTTGTTCAGTCACATCTGTTCATATTAACTCAATGTTACGTATACCAGGGCTTGGGCAATGAATCGTTGAGAATACACACTTTGTAATCGTTCAGTTGCTTTTTCATCATTTCAACAATTATTTATGGAGCAAATATTACGTGTCTGGCGCTGTGCTAATCTCCAGGAATGAAGCAGCAGGGTAGGTGGGGAGATGACAGCTTGGGCTAAAAACAAAACGAAGAAAGGACATATTGAAAATTGTTTTGGAGATGGAGCCAAGAACCCTGGGTGATCGACACTGGACGAGGAAAGCTGGGAATCAAAGATTAATTTGATACTGTTGGTTTCAGCCATTGGGTCAATGAGTAGTAGTGTTTTTGCATCTTGGGAAAGATGGGGAGATGCTTCTCAAATGTCTGAACAGCTAACATTTTTTTCCCCCTGATCTTTGGTAGTTTAACCAGTGTATATCATAATCAACAGGAATATGTTTGTTTTGTTTTGTTTTTAAATACATTGTCTGTGGCCTACCCCACTCCTATTGAATAGACTTATTTGAATGGTAAGACATAAGCACCTGTGTTTAAGAAAGATCCCCAGATGATTTTTTTCCATATTTCTGATTAAAAAGGTGCTGGGCGGGACCTGTGGCTCAAAGGAGTAGGGCGCCAGCCCCATATACCGGAGGTGGTGGGTTCAAACCCGGCCCCAGCCAAAAACTGAACTGCAAAATAATAATAATAATGATAATATAATAAAGAATAAAAAGGGTACTGCTGCAAAGTGTCATTCATACCATACATGAGTATTAAGTGTGCGTGGAGGGGGGATGTACACATGTATCTCTATAATCCGTAGAACTATGATATGTTTTTAATCTCAAACTGAGTGCTCCAGATACCTGCCTTTAATTCATCACTGCCCAATTACCATCAGTTGGGGGCTTAGGGAATGAATCTGATTTTAGTATTGCTGGAAACAGAGCATAAGTAAGTAGATAAATGTTCTGAGTGGGACAGACACTGGGATGAATCCCGTAGCCATCAGTCACCTTTACGTGGCTTTGAAATGTTGTCTCTTTATCTCTTATTTTTTTAAACTAGCAGCTGCCTTTCATTTGAATAAATAATTAAAAGTCGATGGCATGTGTTGATAGGTATAAAATCATGTGTTGTATATATCTGTATGTGTAATCTTGAAAAAAAGATTTTTTTGTTTTTGCGTTTTTTGGCCAGGGCCGGGTTTGAACCTGCCACCTCTGGTACATGGGGCCAGCGCCCTACTCCTTTGAGCCACAGGTGCTGCCCTAATCTTGAATATTTTTTAGCAGAGGCCTTCTTCTTGGAAATGCAGTTTTCAAAGCTTCATGGTTTGCAAATGCCGTCCTGTTAAAGTCTGTACACACATGACAAACTTAATACTCACATATGGTTTGAATGACGCTTTGCAGCAGTACTCTTTTTAACCAAAAATATGGAAAGAATCGTCTGGGGATGGTTCTCAAATACAGGTGCTTATGTCCTACCATTCAAATAAGTCTATTTAATAGGAGTGGGGTAGGCCGCAGACAATGTATTTAAAAATACTACAGGGCAGCGCCTGTGGCTCAAAGGAGTAGGCCACTGGCCCCCTATGCCTGAGGTGGCAGGTTCAAACCCAGCCCCGGCCAAAAACTGCAATAAAAAACAAATTAAAATAAATTTAAAAAAATACTACATATAGGGGCAGTACCTGTGGCTCAAGGAGTAGAGCACCGGCCCCATATACTGGGGGTGGGTTCAAACCTGGCCCCAGCCAAAAGAAAAAAAAATGCAGCAGAATATTTAGTCTTAGAAATAAATCATAATTTGAAAAAAAAATACTACATACATCACAGTATGTCAAATACAGTGATCATAAAGAGGCTTATTTGCAGGGTTAAAAGGGTCACACAGGCATTTTCCACTATAGCTGCTACTCCAAATCCATGGACTCAAATTTGAGTTCCTAATAACTGGCTAGGATTAAGTACATCTGCCTGATATTTATATATATATTTTAGCTAACTTAGTACCAATAGCTAATCAGCATTATTATTTATTTGTTCATGCATTCATTCATTCATTCATTTATTTTTTTGAGACAGCGTTTCACTTTGTCGCCCCTGGTAGAGTGCTGTGTCATCAGAGCTCACAGCACTTTAAACTAGCAGCTGCCTTTCATTTGAATAAATAATTAAAAGTCGATGGCTTGGCTCGATGCCTGTGGCTCAAGTGGCTAAGGCGCTAGCCACATACACCTAAGGTGGCAGGTTCGAATCCAGCCCAGGCCCACCAAACAACAATGATGGCTGCAAACAAAAAATAGCTGGGCATTGTGGCGGGCGCCTGTAGTCCCAGCTACTTGGGAGGCAGAGGCAGGAGACTCATTTGAGCCCAGGAGTTGAAGGTTGCTGTGAGCTGTGATGCCAAGGCACTCTACCCAGGGGGAGAGCTTGAGGCTCTGTCTCAAAAAAAAAAATGTCAATGGCTTGTGTTGATAGGTATAAAATCATAGCAACCCCAAACTCTCGGGCTCAGGTGATTCTCTTCCTTCAGCCTCCTGAATGGCTGGGAGGACAGGTGCCTGCCTAGCTGTTTTTAGAGACAGGGTATTGCTCTAGCTCAGACTGGTCTCGAACTTGTGAGCTCAGGCAGTCCACCCACCTGGGCCTCCAAGAATGCTGGGATTATAGCACTGAGCCACTACACTTGGCTTGCTAATCAGCATTATTATAGTAATAAGATAAATGGGTATTTGCTGCACAGGAAATTAGAAGCAAAGTAGAGAAGCTGATTTGATGCTTTTGACATAACCCAAATTATAGTTTAAGTCTCCTGTTCAGCCTGGCCTGGACTGTGAAAATGTCTTTTCAGTTCCCTCAAGGGCCAAATCCCATCAAACTCAGCGTAAAGGAAATATTTCGGACCAGACACAGGCACGCCAAAGGGGGTCTGCCCTCTCAGCCTCCCATATGCTGATACGATCTATCTTTTGAATACACCATCCAAACCAACTAGGAATGAAATCAATTTAACCAAAATCAATGCTTTTTTGTAGAGCTGCTTAAACTCTAAGTGGAAATGAAACCTTTGAAGCCGCCTTCCCTTGGTAAATGCAGCACTTAGGGAGCTTTTGATGGCCGCAGGAGCATAAGGAATCTTCCACCACCCAGCAAAGCACCGGCCATTCCAGAAGCTGGAGAGTAATTAGGGAATGGGCAGAAAAGGAATAATTGATGGTTTTGTTTTTTACAAAATATTTCCTCCTCTTAATTTGTCCCTGAGACTGTGTGTTTGCTTGTCCCCCTACCCCCCAGGTCCTGGTCCCAGCTGCATCAGATCCCACAGCCTCTGCCTTGAGGAGGACACAGCTGAGGAGTGAGGAAAGGCCCCCTTAAGAAGGGGGGCTGAGGCCCTCCAGCTGTCTCCTGTCTCTTGAAGGAGAATGCCTCTCTCTTTCCTGCCTTAGCCTCCCCCAGGCTCATAAGACCACAACCTCAGCCCTGAGCTCCTGCTTCTGCTGCTGTGTTTCTGTGGCTGTGTTCTGTGCATCTGTGCAGGCTCACGGGCCCCATGAAATCGTTTCCTTTTCAGAGTTAACATCCAGCAGAGACTATGGCATGGGAGAAAGGAGAGATGGCCCGGGGCCAGAAAAAGCATCCAGTTCTAAATTGTGAGATGACCGATGCCATTGATTCACACATTGGCAAAATTGGTTGATTGGGACGTTTCCAGGAAACAGCGTAGTCTTTAAGAGTTTTTGTTTTAAATTCTAAAGCGCATACTTTATAAGGATGTTAGCATTCTGGAATTGGCCAAATTATATAACTTCCTTTTAATTTCATGAAAAGGGGAGGTGATGATAAGAGCTAATGTTGATTCGGTGTTTATGATGTTCTAGGCACTCCAATATTTGCTTCATGCAAATTATCCCGTTTAATGACAGCAAGAAACTCAGAATTTCCATTCCTGTTTTATGTGTAGGGAGCAGATCCTCAGAGAAGAGAACTTCTCAGGTACCTTACATAGAATGACCAAACTGGAACTCAATACCAGCTCCTAATGGCTGACGCAGGGTCCATAGGGTCAGAATAAAAATGTTATGATTGACAACAAGGAGGTGGAGGAGGGAGAGAGGAGGAGGTAGGAGATGGTGAAGGAAATGGTTCCAAAGCTCTTTTCAAATAGATTCAATGAGTTTCAGTAGATATTAGGGAAAGATAAAATTTGAGTTTCAAAGACACTGAAAATATCAGATGTGACAGGAAATGGCTAGTGAAGAGCGCAACTTTTTAGCAGCAGGGACAGAAATGGCCCCACCATTGCCATTCAGTCAGCGTCAAGGACAAAGCTCCATTAAAATGGGTTTCTCCGCTATGATTTAATAAAAAAAAAACAAACAAAAAACTCAACTGGTTTCTCCAAGGCACTTTCTTGAAAGCTTTAAAGGCAAAAAAAAGAAAAGTCATTTCACATCAACCTAATGCCAGTACCTCGGAAATTCTAGAAAATTCCATGTGCTGTAAACTCAAGCTAAGGCTTTTGTGAGCACTGAGCTGTCACAGGGTCCTTCTGTCCCGGTGCTTCCTCCAGGGCCAGCCCCAGGAGCTGCCGGCTCCTGTGGCCCTGGTATCTCTGGGATTTTTGCCATGACCCTTCACTTTGAACTTAGTGGGTTAGTTAATGCTCCATCACTTGAGGCTCAGGCTGGTCCAGACTTATAGTAATAGAAGATGTGGCAGAAAGATGCTGAAAAGGAAAAAATCAAAATAAGAGTTTTTCATGGGGTTTTTATTTTATTTTAGTATGGGGGTTTTAGTTTCGTTTTGTTTGCCTAGGTGATTAGAGGATTCAGAAAACAGGTGCTGGAATTGTTGCTTCCCATGTTTTAATTCATGGGTAATCTTCCTTTCTGAAAGATCACAGCAGGGATGCCGCTAAGGGCAACACCTTCCCAGCCATTCTGAGAAAAGAATTGGAGCAAAGACTTTGCACCCTGTCAGGCCTCCAAAGAAGCCCCTTCCTGTAGTGAGGGAGAGGGTGGAGGGACAGCTTTGGCGGCTTGTCATTGTGCTGTGTGTGGTCAGTGCAGAGGCGGCACCCGTGAGAACCCACACCACGCTCTGATTTTCCATTCATAGGCATCTCACCTGGGTGCACTGCTGGACTGAGCTGCTTGAATGTCTTGACTTTTAACATGACGTGCGATGAATTTTAAAGAAAAAGCATCAAAAAGACAGTTTCTCCCTGATTAGTGTCCTGGTTAAAACCATCAGGTTCGAAGTTAAAATGTCTCATCGTATTAGTCCAGTGAGGCTGTGCAAAAAGTGAGTTTGAATACTGACATCATACTCAGCTGCCTAGTCCTGTGAGGTCTTGGGCATATAGGATGGAGCTGGTATGACAGGTGTAGCTGAGTTCTCCCTGATTAGTGTCCTGGTTAAAACCATCAGGTTCGAAGTTAAAATGTCTCATCGTATTAGTCCAGTGAGGCTGTGCAAAAAGTGAGTTTGAATACTGACATCATACTCAGCTGCCTAGTCCTGTGAGGTCTTGGGCATATAGGATGGAGCTGGTATGACAGGTGTAGCTGAGTTCATCACTGCACTCAGTGAGACAGAATGACCTGGTAGGTATTGTCCAAGTGAACCCAGAGCTAGACAGCAATTAAGGACTAAAAAGAGATTTTATTCAGGACTAATATGACAGGAAAAGAGAGATGGGGTGGAACTTGCTTAGTTCCACATACACCTCAGGCAGGTAGGACTTGATGGGGATCAGTGGATGCAAATGTGCTAAGAGCAAACAGAGGATTCTGGCTACACAAACAGGATTCCTACTGAAGGAAGGATGGCCTGAAGACATCACCCGGGGATGGTGGAGAATGAGGGGCCCAATCAGACTTTCAGGACCATCACATATGAAGTGCGGGGAGTTCTTGCTCAACTTAATTACCAGGGTTCTTTGCTACAACTGGATTTGATAAGGAAGAGTCTAGGAGAGCATCCAAGAGCCTGACTAAGGTTTGATCAAGCCCAGAATCTCTGTCAATCGACACGACACGTGTGTATGTTCTGATCTACAGTCTGATTTTTAGAAAACAGCTGGTGTGAAGCATCTGAGAAAAGTGTAGAAATGCTGATCACAATGCCAAGGGGACCTTGTGCACGTTTTCTCAAGCATTTGTTGGCGAATTAGCTAACCTCTCTGGGCCTCAGTTTCCTCATCTGTAAATGGGAATTACAATCACTGGATCGACCTGCTAGGGTAGTTCTGCGGCTGGAATGCCCTGGATGTATTTAGAGGCAGGCCTGATAATAGGCCTGCAATGAACATTAATTACTGTTTTGATGAAAAGTTCTACAGGACTGTCTGAGACCACCATGTGCTTCCAGGACAACCCCAGCACTGGCACCTGAGGAATAGCACACGTGAGAGGTTTAAGAAACAAAAGGCAGAGATTGTGCAGTAGCTGGGAGTTACCTAATGTGCTGTTTGTTGCTGGGCTTCCCCACACAGGGTTAAGTTTATGTGTGTAGTGAGGTCAGGCAAAGCCAACGGTACAGCAGCACACACTCCGACAGCTGATAGACATATGACAGATGCTGTCACTGCCAGGCTCATTTCTACCTCCATTGCTACGTCCACAATTACTACTTCAGAGGCTGAAGGATGCCCTGCAATAAAAGCTTCCTGTGTCTCAGCAAGTAGCCCCGAGGAAAAGGAAATAAAGTGCACTGGCTTGCATGGAGTCAAGGTTAATGACCATGGTTTGCACACACCGTACATCGAGCTACGACGAAGTTTATCATTCTGTGGATCAGGAGCGGGGACAAATGTACCGTATTTCACTCCTCCTGCAATACATGTGTACAAGTTTTCACATTTTAAAAATCCCTAAAATAGTGATGTGTTCGATGGCAGGTCGTAAGTTAATCAGAAGTAGTTTTTTCTTTCTTAGAGGACCATAGAAAAAGGATGTATTTTATAAACAGTGGCGTTTTGGATTCAGTGAAATATAGTAATGGCATTGAGTTTAGGAGAAGTATCCACTGAACACTGAAAAATGTACACATGGGGTTTGGTGATGACATCGGTTTCTTTAAAGCATGTTGTACCGGTCCTGAGTATCCTCACATGTGCAACACGCCTGCATACATTTACGCCATACTATACAGCCACATGTATTAATACAAATGAGACTCAAAAGCTAAGGGTCTAAGACCAAAAGTTAAACATCATGAAACACAGCTTCTAATTCCTATTCTTATCGTCCTAGGAACAGAATAAAAAGGCTATGATGCCTGTATTTTTTCTGCAAGTCTCTGTATTGTTCCCAGTTGAGACCTTGGCTATCTGCGCATTTAGGAACTGGGAACATCCTTAGTTCCTATCCATCCCCTCTGAGGTCCTCTTTCCCGCTCTCTTCCTCCTCTTCTCTGGCTATGTGGGTCCTGCTCCTATTCAAGTACCTGGGATATACCTTTCTCCTACAAACCTCACCCTTAGCTCCTTTTCCTGGAATGTTTGTCCCCAGATGCTCAGATTTTTACTCTCTCCTCATACTTCCCCTATCACCGCCCACCTCCTCATCCCTCTGCCTAATTTTTTTCATATTTAGCACTTATCACAATCGGGAACAGAGTGTTACTTTGGTATCTCCTATTCAGTGAGGACTCAACACAAGCAATAAATCTCAAACATTTTGTTCTGCTACGTCCTTCAAACCTAGAACAGTACTACTTAGAATAAACTCAATAGGCATCTGTTGAATGAGTTTGTTGATGACCTAAGTATTGCTTCTGTGGCTACATATCAAGGAAACTAAAGAGGGGCACAAAATGGTTTTAAAGCTTCTACTCTAACAGTGGCTTCAAATGTGAATTTCACCTTGGTGTGACTTTGAAAGGAAAGACGTTTCCTGGTTCATGATTGGTGGGGATCTGCCTGCCTGAGTGTCAATCCAGCGTCTGTGTCCACCTTAAAAATGTGGAGGCTGTTTTATAAGCAAATGCGTTTTACAGCGCTCAAGTTAATACAATATCTCAGGAGCACTATATCCAGTGCTGACTGGGCCAATTGGCTTTTATTGCTACTAGATTCCACTTTAGAAACGGCATGTATATTAAGTTTCCTATTTTAAAGGAGGATAGCTAGATGCATAGCTTTCCTGGACCAGTCTGAAGCCTTCATATATACATATGTATATATATATACAAAAATATATATATATATATTTTTTTTTTTTTGCAGTTTTTGGCCAGGACTGGCTTTGAACCCGCATATGGGGCCGGCACCCTACTCCTTTGAGCCACAGGCGCCGCCCCTGAAGCCTTCATTTTTTAAGTTAACAATGTACTAAGTGCTCTTACTAGAAAAGGGGATAGGACCCATGTATCCAGTTTCTTTTTAATGAACCATCAGGGCTCCCCCTTACCTTACTTAGCAAGTTCTTTCTTCAGACCCATGTGCGTGCACACACACACATACCCACACACACACACTGAGGTGTGGTTTGCAAGGTCCTATCATGTTTAGCAAATATTTCAGACGAACGATATGTTCATCTGTTACGCTGATTGCCAAGATTACAGCATGACAACAAACATTATTTGGGGGAGAGAAGCTAAAATTACAGCCCACTCTCTCTGCCGTCTGCAGTGATGAACAGATGCACATTAATTTTTTTGAGGCAATGTCCATTGCTTGGGAGCTGTGGACTCAGGGAGCACTGGCATCACGGCCAGCAGTGCCCGATGGCTCTGTAGTGGAGAACATTAAGCCAGTGGGCTTCTGATAGAGTCTCACCATCAGGGACCCTTCCTTCGGCTCCTTAGGCAACAGTTACTGTACTGGAAAGTTATATATGTGGTAAGAAATGGTGGAAGCATGAAATTTTTTGGCTAATTATAGAAGGCAGCGTGGAAAACAGCGGCAGAGGAAGGCTCTGGCTTCACATCCCCGGTACTACTCATGGCTTAATGAGTAGTATGTGGAAGCCAGCCCACATTTCCAAAGCAAAGGAAATCCACTGAGGTTTCAAAGTTTTCTAGAACCGCACGTAGAGGGGGAAAAAACCAAAAACGTTCACTATTGGTCACAAGTTTCAAATTGCTTAATTCTGGCATGAGGTTTGGAGGCCTGTTCTGTAGCCTATTGAATCTAATTAATTTGTAAAATGTGAGTTAGTGGTTTTTTTTTATGATGTCTAAAATCATATTCTGGTAACAAGTAAGCAATTAATGTCTTCAAACTGATAATGTTCTCTGAACCATTATGTTAGTTTTCTATGCTGGTGTCACAAATTTCTGCAAATGTAAGGGCTTAAAGCAACACAGCCATGTTAGCTTACAGTTCTGGGGGTCAGATGTCTGACGTGGGTCTCAGGGAGCTAAAATCAGGGTGTCAGAAGGACTGTTCCTTGCTAGAGTTCTGGTTTCCAGGGGTCACCTGCGTTCCTTGGCTCTTGGTTTTGGGCTCCTTCCCCTGTGCTGGAAGCTAACATCATAGCAGCTCCCCGACCCTGCTCCAGTTGTCAGATCTCCCTCCCTGACCATGGCCTGGAAAAGTTCCGAGAGTTTTTTGAGAATCCACATGGATAAATTGGGCGCACGGAATAACCCAGCACCGTCTTTCCATCTTAAGGTTCTTAGTTTAATCTCATCTGCAGAATCCCTTTTGCCATTTAAAGTAACACATTCACAGTTTCTTGGAATGAGGACATGGGCCTGTTCAGGGGACGTTATGCTGCCTACCAAAAATACATAAGACCCAACTGGTGTTGAATGAAATCTTCCTCCATCCTTCGAAGTTCATTCATTTGTGAAGAGTTACTGGTTAAAGACACTTTCGAGCCAGGCACATCTGAGTGCAAAACCTGACTGCCTCATTCATCCATCCATCCATCCATCCATCCATTCATTTATGTAACAAATATTTACCAAGTGTCTACTAAGTACTCAGCTTTGTTCTGATCACTGGGGATAGTGTGATGAATCAGACAAATTTGCTGTCCACAAGACATTTATGTGTAATGGGAGAGGCAGACATAATATAAAAAAAGAACTGTATCATGTGATATCAGATAGCTGTGTTACCATGAAGGTAAAGGGTAGTTCAGACTTATGCCGTCCATGGAGGAAAATTAGTCACTGTATCCTCATGTCCAATCTCTCATTCATATATTTGTTCATTGATGTTGCCATTAAACTTGGCATTGGGACTCTTACAGTGAATAAGGCACTACAAAAGTATATTAATATACATCTTATCCTTAAATCCTTGATATAAATCTGCACGGTAGTTGATATTTTTCAAATTGGCGAATAAGAAAACTGAGGCTTACGGAAGTTAAATGACTTTTTATATGACTTCTTATTGTGTAATAGAGCAACCAAATGATCTCTGAGTTTGGGGCTGTCATTAGACTTGAACTTTCTATTCTTTACCTAAGCAGGTGGTGACCCCCTTGTAGGTTGTAGAAGGGAGAGGAAAGCCTGGGGTGGGGCTTGAAACCCTTATTTTCCTACAATCCTGAGATAATGCAATTTCTTTGAGCTTGCACTAATTTTCTTTTGATCATTATGGGGCTATTATATCTTTGATTAATCATTTAAATCTGTGTTTACACAGGCTGAGCAAAGGGAAGAGTTAGACAATTACCCGTGCCTTGGAACTAATTTAAACAGCCTATTCAGGGCTCCAGCTCATCCTCTCTGATTTCCTTCTTTCTGCTCAGCTACTGATGCTGAGTACACACGGATTGGGTGAAATGAGGGAGAGGAGAGAGCTCAGAGACTCTGCAAAACCAGAGTCTTGCAAGGAGGTGTTTTGTGTTTCTTGTTAATGATGGTGTCTTTGGTGGTGGTAGTTGTGGTGGGCATTCTTTCTCATGAGCAGAGCATATTTTTTCTTTTGGTTGGTTAAATGTCCCTCACTAGCTACATACATTTATCACTTGAACACATTTGTCATAAAATGTTTTGGAGAGAATATGGTTATAAACAAATCCTTAGTCTCTAAAGGAAACAAGTGTTTAGCATATAAGCCTCCAATTGGATGCCATCTTTAATATCTGTCCTATAATTTCATTATGTGTATAGTTTTATGATTTTTTTTCTCCTTATCACCTTGAAAAGAGATTGATTTTCCAGCATAGCTAGAGGGTGAGCACTGAGACACTTTCTGCCGCAGAGAATGAGTGACCCTCCCGCAGTGAAGTCAATCTCATATCTCTTACTCTACCTTTCGGCTCTGCTCTTGGTGGACAAGTGCTGTGATGTCTCTGTCACAGTGTGTAACACTGTCCTCGTTTTTGTGCCACTGCCTCATTTCCATACCTGAATGTCTGCCTATTCTCTCCCTGGCCGTTGCTTTGACTTGTTCCCACACGCTAGACTGCAGCCCGTGGTGGCGGCCACATTTCTTCCTGTGGGTGGCTAGCTTGCCACATCTCAGCTTAGCCTCCTCAATTCCTTGAAACTTCTCTTTCTTGACCCCTGTGAATCATACATTTTTTGGAACACCACGTCTTCCTACTTAGAGTTGATTTCATCGCCGAGAGCTGAACATCCCACTCCCTTGTCCCCGAGCTTCTGTTGGAACACCAACTGAGCCTTTTGCTTTTAGAATCCTAAGACTTCACCACTAATGATGCAGATTTGCTTGCTTAAAATCTCTAGAAAGTCTGGGCCAAATTCTCAACGCTTCCAGCAAACTGGAGGGAAAGCAACACGTTACATAACAAGAGAGAGAAGTGTGTTTCGCATCTGTTCTTCCGGGCTTCATCTTTCGCCCTCCCCGTTGACCACACCTCCTCCCATGTTCTCCCTACAAGAGTTCCAAGGGAAATGCCAGTAAGTGCAAAGGCAATACATTAGAAATCCAAAGCAATGCTTTAAAAGGATGTTTTCCCCTGAAGTGTTAGCCTGAGAAAATAAAACTACAAGCAGGGGGAGGGGAGCAGCTAACCCAACAGTGACAGAGCAGGATTCTGAGCACAATATCCTTCTAAATGACACATAGAAGGAGTCGGAGCTGTGTAATACCTTTTATATTGCTGCCTGCCATCTGCTTGGCAATTGTTAAGCCTAAAATATTCAGGTAAGCTCTATTTTCTCAAATAGTGTGATGTTATGGAGATTTCAGCAGCCACTCATCTTTTTAAATGTCATTATATTTCACTGTTTTCCAGAACAAAGCAAACTATGTTGGCAGAATATTTGCATAGCACACAGGGTTACTTGGAACTACGGGGATAAACAGGGCAGGAATTCTGCACGGTGTGACTTGTGAGTGGGAGTGAGTTATTCCATTTTCTGTTTGAACCAGGAGTTCGGGTTGAGGCTTCCCATTTCCCATGGGTTGACTCTTTCCACCTGAATCCCAGGTGAGAACAGACTGCAAGGGGAGAATGAGGCGTGGACATTCAGCAATAACTTGAGAACTACAGGAGTGAAGTGGGCTCCTCTTTGTTCTCTAACAGAGCCCAATGGCAAGGAGGAGACCCAAGCAGAATGGGTCTTGCTTCTTTTTTCTGTTCAGCAAGACTGTTTGTGGATGGTTTTACAATTCTCTTATAACTGGTGAGAAGAATAATTGCATCAAATATAACCTGATGTTATCCCATGGAATATAACTTGCTTTGAGGTATCAATTCTGCCAATTATCTAGATTTTTAAATTAGGGAGAAATGCCTTTTAAATAAAACCTGAGATCCAGGCATGATGAGCTGGCAGAATGAAATATGCATAAAAAGAGATTTAAACTTCCGTCTGATCCTGGTGTCCACAGAGACAGATTCATCTCTTCATTAATTTGCTCATGCAAACGTGTATTCAGTGCACGTCGTGGGCACGCAGTATTTGCCAGACACAACAGTACGTGTAAGAAGCAGCGATGAATAAGCCCGTTCCACAAGAGTTTGTAAAACAAGGCTTTGGGAACAGGAGTTAAATTCGAGTCTTCCCCTCCAGCCTCCTTCCTCTTCATCATTCATGCTCTTTCTCTTTGATTTTTTTTTTCCATCTTCATGCTCCTAACGAATTTCTAGATGCTGACTCCTTCACAATTTATATTTCCAATTTCCATCTCTCTCGTACTCTAGACGCGTTTATCAAACTGCTTCATTTGCATGTCCATCTGCATGTCCCAGAAGCACCTCAAATTCAGCGTGTCCCAGAATGAAATTCTCATTGCCCTCCAAGCCTGCAACCCCGGCTGATTGCCCCACTCTGATGGATGCCACTCATCCTCCCGTCTGTCCATATGCATCCTCTCACCTGTCACCTACCGCTGTCCTGCTGAGGGATTGTACCTCATTTTTCTGTCCCCAAGATCCAATGCAGGACCCCATGTTGGATTTAGTTGTCACATCTTCTTAGGACTCTCTAACCTGTGACTGTTTCTTGGTCTTTGTTTATCTTTCGTGACCTTGACCACTTTCAAAGAGTACTGGTTCATTGCTTTGTGTAATATTTCTCAGGTTGGGTTTGACTGCTGTTCTCTCATGATTGATATGAGACTGTGACTTACTAGGGAACCTATCAAAGAGGTTCTATCCCTTCACAGTTCAGGACAGCAGTGGGCATATGATGTTGACAGGTGTCACTCTCTGGTGATGTCATCCCTGATTCCCTGTAGGGTCTGCCAGAATTCTCCCTTGTGAAGTCACTTTTTTCCCTTTGTAAATATTTAGGGGGAAAAATGTATCTTGTTTCTGCTTAAATTTATGCCCCCTCCTTTTTTTAGCATTGATCAATAATTCACTTTTCTTAAACTTTTTGTCAAATTAATATGGGGGTATAATTTGTAGATTACATATTCTCAGTTCCAGGGTAAAGTTCCATTTATAGAAGAGCCCCTCACCTGGGATTGTGTTGTAAACTCTCACATTGTGCACAGTAGGTGAGATCCTGCCTCATACCCTCCCTTGATCAATGATTCTTGCCTGAGGCAATTGTTATTATAGATTTCTAATGGTGATTTTCTGTTTCCCTTATTCTTTATGAGTGTGTTAATTGGGATTCTCCTTCAAGTAAAAGTGGTCTCCTCCTCCATTTATTTAGATATTTAGTTAATTATTTATACCAGTATAGACTCATGGCTGTTATATTGATCTCTGCTATTTGTTTGTTTTTCAAGTTGCTTCAGTTCTAGTTATTGGGAACTCTCCCAGGTTGGCTCTTGTGTGGTTTTAAAATGCACACAACCCTCTCTTTAAAAGCATTTTCTTAGTAGACCTTCCGTTTGATCCCATAATCCTATTGTCTTCCCAGAAGAAGAAAACTCATTTTTTCACAAAGACATTTGCACTTAAATGTTTATAGCAGCTCAATTCACAGTCACAGCTATGTGCAGACAACCCAAGTGTCTGTCAACCCATAAATGGATTGAGAAACGGTGGTACCTGTAAACCATGGAGTACTATTCAGCTATAAAAGAAGAGACTTCACATCTTTTGTATTTACCTGGTTGGAGTTGGAGAACATTCTCCTTAGTAAAGTATTTCAAAAATGGAAAAGCAAGCACCCTGTGTACTCAATGCTAATTTGAAACTAGGAGATGAACAAGAACAGGCCCACAAGAGAGAAAATCACAATTAAATTCAAGAAGGGAAGAGAGGGGAGGCGGGAGCGCGTTCAGTGAGCTCTTATCTAATGGGTACAATAAAGGGGTATGTGGAATACCTCCCTAGTGAAGGACTCAGCTACAACGTGGACATTACCTAACAAACTCAAACAGTGTAACTTAACTGTATGTACCCTTATATCAATCTGAAATTTAAATAAAATTAACTCAAAATAGAAAAAAAAAAGCATTTTCTTTCTGGCAATAGACAATGCTACAATTTCTTATTTTTCCACTCCTATCCCTGAAATATACCAATTTTCTAAGGAGCTTTTTTTATATATATCTGAAAAATAGCATTTAGAAACCAAGATCTCGATGGTGGGTGTGGTCATAGTTTCTGTGGGTTGACTGTCTCTACTCCTGTTCAATGGACGGGGCTAGAAGACATACAAATGTACATCAGTGAGCACATGAACACAGCCTTATCTATCTTTCTTTCTACATATTTATTTGTATATTTTAAAATCCCGTGAGTCCCTATCAGTGCATCTGGCCCTATTCAGCACCACATGGTTTATTGTGGTCTCTTCTCTTTTCTTATTTGAAACTTGACTCTCCAGCAGTGAGAAACCTGGGTCTCATTACCTACCACGTATTTGTTTAACCCTAATATGCAGATAAAGTTCTTTCAGAATTGCTAATATCTTTGCCCCGTGAGAAAAGAGAAAATACCAAGTAAGGTACAATGTTTGTGTATAATTCTTTCTGTTTTCATTTTTTACAACAAACTGTACAAACTAAGCTTTTTTTTATTATTATTTTTTTTCTGCTGGTTAGACCATGGAAAGTGGTATCCCCTGTGAGTTTTTCCCACTTCTGATGCATTTTTCACATGGCAGTCAGATTGATTGACCTAAAATACAAAGTCAGATTATATTGCTCTGCTGCTTAAAATTTTTCCATAACTCCCTTTATCCTATAAGACAAAGCCTCCAATGTTTGGCATTGCATATAAAGTCCTTCCCAATCTGGCTGTTATCTCATCCTTTGGTTGTTAGATTTATAGCCTTGGCATTGAACCTGATTCAGAACTCTCCGTATGTCCATTGACTGAAAAAGATGTGTAAAACCTTTTGATGAATAAAAACGCTCTAACAGCAGTAAGTCCGTGATGATTGCTCTGAGAAGTAAAAAAATTAAGAGAAGGCTTAGAAGCAAGATAAGAGAGAAAATAAAATTGGGTGAGTGTCTGCCGTGTGTCAGGCACTTTATGAAGTCATCTTCTTCAGACTTCCTCGCCTCTGCGAATGTGCATAGTTAATGTCACAGGCGTCGGAATTCAAGCAGACCTGAGTTCAAACCCCACTTTGCTACTTCACGACTGCATGAGAAGCCGAAGTTAGTGCTGCTGGCCTTGCACCATCCTCCTCCTCCTGGAAGGGGCTAATATGGAGTATCAGAAAAGCTGATGTGTGACCTGAGTCAGGAAGGATAAAAATGCATTCACCACAGACATGCTGATGGTCAAAAGAAATGCTCAGAAAAGGGCCAGGGGAGCATCTGAAAAGCAAACTTCAGCCTACTTCAGTCTCTTCCCTGGCTACTCTTTTATATATATGGTCCATGTACACTGTGTGTGAAGCTATTTTGCAATATCATGTCATAGAAAGGCTATGGAAATCAGAATTGAAAGATTGATTCTGATCGTGGCTGCACCCTGACTAGCGCTGTAACCTCGATCTTGCCATTTCATCTTCTTGAGTGTTAGATTCTTCCTATCTAGAACATTAAGGAGTTGAATAGATGGCGTCTCATGCCTTTTCTTTCTCTTTGCTTTTGGGATATTACTCGTTTTCCTTAGCTTTGATTACCACTGCCCATCCTATACTGTTAACACTCACTTAGTTTTACTTGCAAAATGGACTGATAAGTGCTACACCAATGAAGCTCACAGATGGGAGGAGCGAGATGGTGAAGTGAGTGGAAAAAAAGCAGAGCTGTGGCTACAAGGTGACCCTGACGCACCAGCTTTGAGTTTGTATCATTACCAAGGTATTGACTGTTTCTTTAAAATATCATAAATTAGCCACTGTATAGTTGGCACAGTGTTATGCACTCACAACATGGATACTGCCCTGAACTTAACTCATTTTCAATTATAGGCTTCCTATTCTATAGCCAGCTATGTGTTTCTCTATTAAGGATAACAACAGAAAACAAAAACAGATTGTGACTTGGAAAAAATTTGCTACAGAAAAGCTTTGAACCCAGGCAAATTGTGACCTGGCATCAGAATGTTCTTTCCTGTGCTGTTTCAAAGTTGAAACCACCCTGGTATCCCTTTCATCATTTAACTAGACTGCGAGGGGTTAATATATCCTTATTTTATTATGTCAGGTTTTTCTCCAATTATGTAAAATTTTCATTTTTGTCGTTGTGTTTCATGGTGCAACTTTCATAGAAAATGAGGACTATAGCTCACATGTACATACTGGTGTCTCGGCTGAGTTGCTCCATATGTGCAAAACTTGTATTTGATAGCAACTTCAAGACAAGAAAATCTTCCTTGTAAATTGAAGCCAATGTTGACTTTGGACTGACCGAATCAACTTACTGTTCCAAGTTAAGAGCCATCATTTTTTGTTTGTTTTTTTCTTTCTTAATTTAACAACGTTTACTTATGAAGTTGTTGTTATTTTTGATCTTTTGCACTGTTTCTGTTTCACTTAGATCCACGAAGTTTTTGAATTACCAATATGCGGCATTTATAGCTTTCCTAGGGTACCCAGAAATACAGACACCTGTTTTATTGACTCATAATACAACCTTCAGACAGAAACACAGAGCTGGGGTGCACTGGCAATTCCAGGACGTGCCACTGCATGCTGGTTAGGGCAGTGAATGGTTACCCTGTTGTACTTCCAATTCAGATATGTTGCAATATTTAAGAGAGTAGAAAAATACTTCTAATGGTGATATACCTTAAAGCACCTGCTTAGCTCTCAAAGGCTCTTTAGGCAATGCGCTGATGCTCTTTCAGCTGAAATAACGATGTGAAGGTCCTTATTATTTAAGACTTCTAAATAAGCCAGATTTACCAATGTCAAATTACTGTAGAGTCGTTTGACCCCATATTTATTTCTAATTTCCACAAGCTGTTGGTAAGAGCTGCTGTAAATCAGGTTGCCATTGATCTTGGCTCCCGTTTGTGTAATTCTAAGATGAACTGCCTATGATTAACAGAAAAAGACTACTGCTCTGAGAGAATGCCTGCGGAAGGAGGTCCCAGGATGCCCTAGGAACGTGTCTGGGTATTAATTATTCAGGGCAGAGGAGAGGCAGACACCTGTGTGCATAACTGAGGTGGAAGAGAGCCCTGATCCATACATCAGGAAATCTGAGAGCAGAGGGTAGTGAAATTTGTCCTTAGACGAAAGATTGGGGAGAATGATAAGCATGGCTGTAATAGGCAATCACTTAAAACTATTGATTTAATTAAAAGTAACTGCATATCCTTGTGCAAGGCACTTAAATGATCCTCACAGCCAGACTTCCTATACTTCATGGGATTTTTATTTGAGTTCTCTGTATTCTTAGCTGAAGGGAAGGCTCTTCAACCTCCCACAGGGCTTTGCCATTTCTACATGCAATAAAAATATTTGTGAGTCAGTCATCCCTTTCCGATGTTGGCATCTTCATGTTGTTTTGGTCGAGGGGGGTGCAGGAGGAAGCCGCAGGTCCGGGGAACAATGAGATGATGAGTATTCATTGAGTCCCTCTAAGACACTCACGGTGCTCCTTGCTTTGAGTGTGTTACTTATATAATCTTCCTACTGTCTCTGTGCGGTATTAAGAGAAAAGGGATATTTTTATGGGACTAAGAGAAAGAGAGCATGGTTTTGATGAGGGAATACAGAGTTAGGAATCAAATTATGTTTATCATTCTCTGAGTAAAGAGCTGCAGGTTAAAGGAGACGCTCCTCCATCTAAGGTACAGTCTCGCACCTGTGTCCATTTGGTGGTTTATAGTTGTATCTTGGTTTAGGTGGGTCTCCTTATCCATAAAATAGAATTTGAGAAATTCGGTTATGATGCAAATTTCCATGAAATCATATTTTTCTATCCATTTCTGTTTATAATTAGAAATTCATTTTTATTAGGAAAAAAAATCCCTTGAAACTATTTTTGGCAAGGAAAGAATTAGAAGGTGGTTAAGATCTACTTTTCCGGATACTGGGGGTTAGTTGTTCACTTTCCATAGCAACATTTGTGTCCCTTTAAAAATTCCTACTGGTAGATTCATGGAGTTTAGGCTACTGTCTTTCATTTTGACCCAAATGCATGGGAAATCCCCACATTTTCACATTTTTGCTTTCGAGAAAGTGTTGGCATAGGATGGCTAAGCAAACGGTGGTACCCAAGTGCACTCTGTGGAGCTAGGATTACAAATCCTCCTGGGCATTGCTTTTGCATCTATAAAATGGAAGTCACCCTAGGTCTCAGGTCATGGTACTGTTGCAAAGTGCTGCTGTTTGCCCAGTTAATTCTGCTCATTTTGAGGCCTGTCAGGCCTTTGGTATGCTTCCTGGAAGCTGAGCTCCATAAATAGGACTTATTATTCAGATATTTTGCCCCCGTCTTACCATTGTCTTAAAAATGAAAGGGTCGCATTATAATGACTATAAGCTTCACTTCACAACAGACATTTGCTGCACTGATGAGTCTACTATGCATGATAGATCTGCTGGCTGTCGACTCTTAGCCCCCTTGTGGATTCAACCATCCAGTGCCCTATATTCCCTTGTACGAATATCTCCAAATTTCAAAGAGCTTTGCAAAATAGAAATGACAGCCCCAGAATTGATCAGTTCTATGGTTAAACATTTTGCACATAAAGCTGAGTGATTTTCACATTAAGTTGTTCTAGTAGTTATTAAAGTTCAAATCTACAACCAAGAACACAGAATGGCGGTGATAGAGTTATCAGTCTCCCGTTCTTCACCTTGATTACGTGGGCAGCACAAAGAAACCCACTCCATGTGCATAACTTGTTCTTGGTGACCCTATTAGGCAACTTTTCTTCTATTCAGATGTCTTTCACCTTTTTAAAATCTTGTTTCTGTGTACTTTCCAGAGTGGTCATCGTCCCCACATTTCAAGCTGCGCTCTCATCATTTATTTGTGTTAACTTGCAAATAACTGATACCAGATCATCAATAACGTGCTCTCAATAATAGATCAAGGTCAATCTTAGAACACACATGGAAGCATATTTTCTTAAGATCTTATTCAACATCAGATAGGATTCGAATATCCATTGTGATACAAGTTATTAATAGAATCCAGGTGTTCTTTGTTTTTGTGTTAAACTTTCTAGCTCTATTGTTAAGTGAAACACTAACAAACCAACAGGCCAATGAACAGCAGACTCAGCAATCAGCAATCATGAAACCATCCAGCATACCATTTGCATTCTTTTATTCAGTAGGTAGATGGAGGTAGAGAGAATGTGATAAGGCAGGTTTCTGTTAGCATTTTCTATTCTCGTGCCATGCGTATGATTACCTCCTGGTAAGGAAATTGGTTCTACATGCTTAAATACTTTCCAAGTACCACTTTCCCCTTATGCCAGCTTCCATTTCTGTGTCTTAATCGTCTCTCCTGTGCACGGTAGGGCCTCACATTTTCCCCTTTTCCCTCCAACTTCATTATCTAAAACAGACGTCAGTGTATTTACTTTTGTGTTGCATTTTCTTTTCAGAGTTTTTTTTTTTTCACTTCTTAATTTTTTTTTTATTTGCAAGTATCTTATAACCTAGATTATCCCAAGTCAACCAATGTTCAGGTATCTTGCTCAATAACCAATATCCAGACAGACTTATTTCATGAGGAGTATTATTCCACAGAAAAGCTTGGAATTCTAGTATGTTGTTAAATTATCTGGCCATTCATAAGCTGATTTAGCTCAGTAGTATTAGAGAAAAGAAGAGCTGTACGTGCTCTTTCTTAATTATTAAATGAGTTAAAACATTAAATGAATTATTTGAATTAATTTTTATCACTGCATCCTAATATGTAACATCATATCCCTGTAACTTGTGAGGCTCTTATCTAATCAATTCATAAAAATTTAGATTCAGAGGATAGGTTGAAATTTTTATATTATCTGAAGGAATAGAGGGTAAGGAGTTCTAAGTTCCATGGGATTTAAGAAATGGTATAACATATTTTAAACCAATTGGAGCAGTTAATACTAAGATGAAGGTCGTGTGATGCTATTCTCTTTTGTTATGTGAAATTCCTTTCATATATTGTCACCTGTAGTGTCCTTGCAGACTCTTCCACCTGCCCTTTCTTTCTTTCTTTCTTTCTTTCTTTTTTTTTTTTTTTTTT
>NW_003852492.1:6480939-6500322 GCF_000181295.1 Otolemur garnettii | reverse complement strand
TAGTTTTGGGCAGGGGCTAGGCTTGAACCCGCCACCTCCAGTATATGGGGCTGGAGCCCTACTCCTTTGAGCCACAGGCACCACTACCATCTGCCCTTTCAATACTGATGTGATCCCTGCATGTGTTCATACTCCAGCTCACTTTAAATCTCTATAAGAAGCTTTTAACAATTATTCTAGTTCACAATGGACTGTCTCTTCTAATTTTTCTGGCATTCATAGTCATGTAACTCAGCAAAATAAAGCCTTGTCTTGACCCTTCATTGGTTAACATCTTTTGTATCTTTCCAAGCCTCTCAGGTCCCCAACAAAATTATGTATGTGGACTAAATCTTCTACTTCATACATTTTTTTCCCAGTGCTAATATATAGTGATTCACATTGATGTATACTTGTTACTTCAATCCTATAATCTCTGAGGATGAATCCTAAGAATATGACTGACCGAAATTGTATTAACATATTTTTTAATCTGTCCTTGTGCTGTTTTATATATCCTCAATGCCCAGATTAAGTTGCTTGTTGATGAATTATTTCCCTACTCTCCACACAGAAATATGCACAAACAACTAGATATTTTCTCTAAAGAAACCATGAGCTACCTCTCTTAATTATTTTGTGTTGCTATAAAGGAATACCCAAGTCTAGATAATGTACTTTTTTTTAAAGGGGTCTGTTTTGATCACAGTTCTGATGTCTGGAAAAGTTCAACATTGGTGTCTGCTGGCAAGAGCCACAGGCTGCTTCCACTCATGGCAGAAGGTAAAGGGAGCCAGTGTGTGCAGAGACCTCATGGTAATGGAGGAAGCAAGAGGTGGGGAGAGGTGCCTGGCTCTTTTCAACAATCTGCTCTCATGTAAACTAATGGAGTGAGAAGTCACTCACTCCCTCTGGGATGGCATGAAGGCATTCTGAGGGACCTGCCATTAGACTCCACCTCCAAAAATGGAGATCAAATTCCAAAATGGGGTTTGAGGAAACAAACACTCAAACTAAGGCAGTCCCTAAGCCACGTGTCAACACTTTAAATGTTTCTTCAAACTTCCCTCTTCTGATCTCATCAAGTAAGTTCACATAGATATTTCTCTGAAATAAACCCATGAAACACTTAAAACCACATTTACCTAAACAAATGGGACAGGTCCTCATATCTACAAAAAAACTCTCAATGTTATCAATTTAAAAAATCTGATCCAGGATTGCAATCTATATTCATTTTGGGAAGAACCTCAAATTGGTATTTTGGGATGAGACCAAACCAAAAACCTCACCTTTCAGTAATAAATATTTTTGAGCAGATACTCCCGCTACTTTAGCCACATAAAGTAATTTCCTGTTTTCAAATTTTTCAGGATAGCATGTGAGCAAGTTCTTTGTGAAACAACAAAGACTTTTCTTCTTTGCTTCAAAAATGTACATGCCTACTTTAGGTATCTGTGGTCCTTGTTGCTTGGATGATACAACAAAGACTAAAACACCAGCCATGTCTAGGGTGGTTGTGTAATCTAGCACCAAACTAGAACAGTTTTCAGAGTGGATGGGGAACCATTATGATGGTGCTAGCATGGCAGTCATGGACAGACCATCCAGGTCTAGATACATGGTCAGCTACTAGATACAGGTCTAGATACTAGATACATGGTCACCCTATATTTCTGTATCAGTGTCTTCTGGCCACTTTAACAAATTATCATAAACCTAGTGGCTTGAAACAACATTAATTTGTTCTCCCACAGTTTCAGAAGGCAGAAATCCTAAATCAGTATAAAAATAAAATAAAATAAAATAAAATGTCCGTGTTGACTGGGCTGTGTTTTCCTGGGTCTCCAGGGGACGGTCCCTTTCTTGCTTCCTCCAGTGTATGGTGTCTGCTGGTATTCCTTGGCAGTTGGCTGGATCACTCCACTCTCAGCCTCTGTGGTTATCTTGCCTCCTTCTCTTTTGTCTTTATGATATGACCACCCTCTGCCTCCCTCTTACATGAACACTTGGCCTTGAAAGCTACCCACATAATACAGGATAATATCTCTACCTCCATCTGAACCAAATCTGCAAAGATTCCTTTTCTTTATATAAGATGATATTTATAAATTCCTCATATTGAGACCTGATATCTTTAGAAGCTACCACACTATCTCTGCCCAGGTATGGTGTGCCTAAAAGTACCCACTGAAGGACACAGACTGTATCAGGAAGTATCAGTGACACTCGAGTGATAGGGACACTGTTGTTGAAAACACAGAAACTGGTTGACCTTGAGACTGTACCCTTGGTGAAAAGGGGACTTTGAAAAAAATAGGGAGGGATGTTTTGCTGACAGGTACAGAATGAATAAAGATTTGGAGGAGGGGCTGAGCAAGGAAGAAGAGATCACCTTCTCTTAAAAACAGAGTTTACACTAAGAGCAGTGGGAATAAGTGTGAGAGTTAGGCTGGCATCAGAGTGTTGGTCTTTCCTTTTGTCAAGATCTCCACTTTTTCTTCATTTATTCTAAAACTCTGCCTCTCTCTTTCATCTCTCAGTCAGTCCAACTTCTTTAAATCTCCATGATACATCATTTCTTTTCCTCCTTGATGATTTTTATGCCTCTGCTTTTGTGTCCTTTCTAAATCTGTCTTTTCCTGTCATGCAAGGGGATTTCTAGGCCTCTATAGGACTGTCCTTGTTGTTCTGCTTTGCAGATCTTTCATATTAGACTGGGAGTTCATTGAAAGGATGGGCCATGGCATGTGTGTCTTTGTGTCTCTAGTATTCAAGGAGCACTCGGAGTAATTTTTAAAAGGTGCACAATTAACGTTTTTTTGAATGAATAAATAGAACGATTTATACAAATGATCCCGAGATCCCACTGAAGGTCTTTATTGGTGGTATATTTATCATCAGATAGTGGTCCCTTTCCTTCTTCTCTTCCCATTAGCCCTCTTTTCTATCAAAAATGGGTATGGAACCATCAGGCACCATCTGGAGCTTCATGTTAATCTTACCCCTTCATCCACTTATGAGCAAACACTGAAATTACCTCTATAACAAGGTTATATGCAGTATGTTTTTTTCTAAAAATATTCAGAGATGATATAAATCGTGTTTCTCTGTCAATTTTAAGTATGGTTGATCTACTTCCTCATTCATTTTAACCCATTTTTTATAATCCATCCATTTGCTCTTGTTCTGCCTTAAGGCAGTTGGGAAATAAGCAATTGGCTACTTGTCCTTGATGGGCCATGAATGATATTGGTTTCTGGTTGTTGTAATTAAAGGTGACTTAAGTAGAAGAAATTAGATGTCTGCCCATTAATAAGCAAGGTGAAGTTCATACACTGTGTTGCCTCCATTGAGCTCCTAGCTTCAACCCCAGCAGCTTCTATTAAAGCAGGGGATTAACCATTAGCACAGCACAATGGAAGGAACCAGAGGAACAGCTCCTTGGGTCCCAACAACAAATTACTTCTGAATCAAACCTCTGATTAATAGCTCCAAGAGTAGCCTCTCTGCTTTGCATAATTAAGTTTCATGGAGTGTTACAATTAACAGCCTTGCCATCACCCAGGTAGAAACAGCCACCATTTATTTGGCCAGCCGAGTCAGAAAATGCTGAGTGGTGAATGAGGAGCATTTATTGAGGGGATTAGGTGCATTTGGGTCATAAATTGAATAAGGCTATAATTACTTTCCAATAAAAAGCTATACACATGATGATCCCATGATACTACCCCAAATCCCCTTTCAGTTTTTTTTTTTCCTTCCTGCCGATGTGGTTCTGACAACTCCCCTACCTAGTTAAATAATGGCCATGGCACTGAGAAACGGGTAGATACACAGGGATGTTGACAGTTTCCTCTTGCTAATATTTTACGGCCTCTCCTAACCTCTGGTGCATATCCTGTTTTATACCAATTATTACGGCTGCGTTTGTTAGCACACAAGTCATCAGGAACACCATGAAGATGCCAGGCTGGCTTCAGAACCTTGGAATTACCTGGGAAGAAAGGCAACACAACATTAAAACTACTGGGATACAACAAAGTGCTGATACTTTGCTGCTGATGGGCAGGGCGGAAATTAACCATTCATTAATGCCAAGGGATTAAAGCAGGACCAAGAAGTGTTCTTTTTAGAGTTCCCATCCCCCCATCCAGAATGATACTTCTCTAACACAATTACTCCTCTGACCAGTGTCATTTTAGCTAGTCAGATGGACCAAGAGTAGCCATGGTGGCATGGTAGGGATGATACCCTCTCTTTCAGTTTTCCTTGGATCAATAGATTTAAATCAGTGACTAATAGCAACTACTTTTATGGAGTTTTCTACATGTCAAGTACATTTTTATGTTCTTGTATAAATTAATAAAGAATGTGCTTCAAATATTTGATTACTTTTATCTTTTTCTGTATTTCTTACTCTTATTCGTTTTACTATCCCTCTCATCCTCTCGTCTGCTCCTTTCCTCCCTTCTCCCTTCTTTAGCCCTCCTTCCCTATCTATCTTTTTGGCTATCTTTGCATTCTCTCTGAGTTTTGGTCAAAAGAGCAAGAGAGAGCAATGTAGCAATGTGAAGGTTGAGAACAGAAGCCACATCATGGAATGTGACTTTGAGCCATCTGATTAATAAAATTGAGAGCCACATTATCTATTTAAAAAAAAAAAGAAGAAGAAAGAAGAAAGGAGAGAGAGAAAGTGAAGGGGCAGGTGGGAATTATAAAACCTTTTCTACTCACAGTAAAGTGTCATGAAAATCAATGGAGGCATTGCCTATCAAAATCCTCTCTAAACTCTATAGAACTCTATAAATTCCACTTGTTTTTACTGACCTCCTAATGAATATTTTCAGGAATTTTATTACAACTTAGAGCCAGGCATATTAAAAAAAGAGAGAGAGCGAGAGAGAGAGAGAGAGATCATGCTCCAGACAAATTAGGCGCCTCGTTATACGCTTACCAGGAGGAGAATGCTGCCATTCCAGGCTAAAAACCCATTTGTCTTGCAAATTTCTATAATGAACAGATTTTGGAATAAATACTATGTAATCTGTGATGACAGTTCTCTCATTTCTTTTTTATTAGTTCAATCTTCTCAGCATCTGAACCACAGAGCTACAGAACCTCCATAATCATTAAGGCAGCTGCGTCGTTTGCATTTTTTCCTCCTTTCCTTGGCACATGACAGAGTCCCCAACCAGTCTCTTGTTACAAGGCCCATGTTCTAGTGGCTAAATGCACCTGTGTAAGAATGCCAGCACAGAAATGAAAACAAATAGCAGGCTGCGTGGCCTTTGCAACAATGCACAATTTCCACAACTGACCTTTACCTTGGTATATTTAAAACTTAGATTTTACTTGGATGGAGCTGGTGGGAAAGTTGCATTCCCTTAAACATCTCGTTGCTTAAAATAGATCATTTCAATGGAACATAATGTGGTTGGGGTAAACTCTAACTCCCTTCTTTTTCTATCCTCTCTCCTTTTGTCTTTCCCTAGGTAAGTGATATTTGATTATTGTTTTGAGCTTCTTCAGGAGAGAGCTCAGAAGCCTGCCTAATTCTCAGTTCCATTGGAAGGAAGTCTTTGGCCAGTTACTATTCATCCCGCCCAAGTGGTTCCATTTCGTCTTTTGTCTCCTGCAGCATGGCGGGTACATAAAGGTAGGCTGTGCTAATGGGTTTGCATCTGTTCATGGTAAAAGGAATGTGAGTGTTGGATCAGTGTCAATGATACAATTACGAGAAATTACCAGGAACTGAATGCCAAAGACAATTATTTTACCTCTGCACGTCAACTCATTTTATGTGTTCTCATGAATCCTATGTTCATCTATTTATTTGAAGTGAACTTTGTAAGACATCTAAGTGAGTTATAAAAATTTCCTTGCTACTGATGATAGCACAAATAATTTCTGCCTTTTTTGTTAAAAAAAGAAGAAAACAGTCATAAAATATTTATTTTATATACCAGTTGGGTACATGGTTGGATCAGAAAAAAAATTAATTATTACCTTATTCACAAATTACAGAGTTCAGCATGTTTACACAGGTACTTGGAATAGTGCATAAAACAGAAAAATAAAGGCGCAGAGGGACAATGGATGTATGATGTGATTCTGAGGCTCAAAACCCCATATTTTCTTTGCGTGTATAGCTTAGGGCCCATTGAGACACTGTCTCATAAACGTCGCAGCAGAACTTTAGCATTAGCGTCTTTCATGGAATTGTCTAGTAGGCTACCAGAACCCTCAGCTTCACCCTATAGCACCTGGAGAGATCTTTTAATTCAGGTGGTCATGAAGGCCAGATGCGGGCTAGCTGAGAACAGCTGAATCTGTGCCAGGAGCAAACCTGGATGGCATACTACACAGTAACGGGGGGCCTCGGTCTACACAAAACACAAACATGACTATAGTGGATTTTGAGTATTTCTACTAGAAATACCCTCCCTCTGCCAAGTTGATGGATGCATGCCCAGATGTGGCTATGGAGATTCCTCACTCTGATTCAGGCAGAGGATGTGTTCTTTTTTCATCATCCAAGTTCCATGTCATCGTGACCACCTGGTTCACGTGCCACAGTGGTCTGTCTGTGCTATGCCCTTTATTAGGTTAAGTCCATGGAGCATCTCTGTTGACTTGTTCAGGGATAAATTTCAGAAAAGGTAAAAGCATGATTCTCAAGCAGACAGAAAATGGATGATCATTAAATATTTTATTTAACTCATTGACAAGGACATAAGTCAGAGCATAGATAGGTTTCCAAATGTAAGGAGTACAGATATATGTGGAGTAGTGGAGTACTGATCGCAAGTTGCAAGTGGACATAAGACTAGTTTTTTCCTTGAGAGTGAGGAAATTTGACTGAACAAACCTGTAGCAGACAGAATTTATTTGCATGCTCATGGACAAGAACTACTTTGTTTGCTCTCAATTTTCTAATTTACAGAGTTGTAAGATGGCTCAAAGGCAGTAGAAGTCTAGAATGAAATGACCCATAAGGTGTGCTCTAAACAGAGCATTCTTTTCCATTGAAGATGTCCAGTAATATTTTTTTGCTTATTTCTAATTTCTTGACACACGTAAGAGTATAGATTTTTAAGTCCGTAGGCATCATCTACCATATTTTTTAATTCCAGCTGCATTCCTATTTATTAAAGTTCAAATCTGTGCAATGTCTGGAACTCCAGCCTCCCTCTGCTGTTGTGTGCATGCCTACCTTAGCCTTCTGTGCCTTCTCTAGAATGCCTGATTCCATCATTGCTGTTAGTGAAGAGATTGTTAGTATTTTATGGGAAATGATGATTTCTTAGGCAATACCTGTTCGACAGATGAAGAGCCCTTTAAAGCTATGCATTAACTAAGTGTTCTGTTTTCTTTGGTTATTTACTGCACAGCCTTATGAAAATATCCCTCCAGTGGAAAACATTGGATTTGAAACTATTTGCTAAACCTTTGCTCTTGAAACACACTTTGTCCACATTAATCCCTCATCCTGTTTGGCATGGTGTCCTGTAGACTTCACATCTGGTTCATGCCCATGGAATAGCAATGTGGTCAAAGTACGTTATATTAGGTGGTTGATGATATAACTATGAATGTGCATTAGGATGTCTCACTCATCAATGTGGGGCCATGTCCCAAAACAAGTCAGGACTGGAGGGAAAACAGGTTGTCTAAACCAGAGAGGAGGAGAGAGCTGGCACTGCCCAGCCGCGGTGAAATTCCTCCTTGGCCTGGCATTGTGGCTTCCGCCCCCGATTTCAGGCATCAGGGGAGCCCATTGGTCTGTCTTCATCTATGGGTGTGATTGCCTCCCAGCAGCTGTGTTAGAGCTATTTCTGTGTGTGCAATTTGCCTCTGCAGAACTCTGCTTCACGCTGTTGTCACTGATGAAAATCCCTCCCGGTGGTCTAAAGCTATGGTACCACACAGACCCACAGTGATGACTTTTTCGGGGAGGCGGTGCTTCTTTCCACCCCATCCCTGAAAATCATATCATTTGCACTGTTAGCAGCTCTCACTGAGATTTTCCTAACTTCTCTCACACAGAAGATCCAGCTGTGCTACTAAGAGGAGTTGGAATATGAAAGACCTGTTCCAATATTTTCTTCCTCATAAACCATCTGGATTTTTTTTTCTTTGTGAGATTTCTTTTTCTTTGGGTGTAAAGGAAAGCTCTCAACGAGAGCTGAGTTTTCAGCTAAGACCTCTTGTTAACTTTCCCAAGCCCTCCTGGGCAACTGTGTGCTGCTGGATTTACTGTGCAAGTTTCTCTTATGGATTAGATCTTAAGGATGCTTTTACATAATAGATCTCAGCCTTGAACTTTCTTCTTGGGGCTAATTTAGAACCAGACAGTGTGGCTGACTTGACCGAGATGGTAAAGGTGATTGTTAGTGGGACTGAGTCCAGAACTCAGATGTGTTTACTGTTTGTAATTAATTTGTTCAGTTCTCTGTGACCCATGCAGGACCAAGATGGGAGAAAGATCCCGTTTGGTGGCTTGTTGTGTATTAGTCAGTTGCTACTCTCTAAGAATTACCTATCAGACATATACTCAGGGTGAGTACCCATCAGTCTGAAATCTACTCATTTTCCTGAGGGTTCAAGGAAATCTGAAGGAAATCCCAACTTTCTGGTTTTATTTGTTTGCTTGTTTATTATTCATTTATTTGTTTTTGAGATAGAATCTTACGCTGTCACCCTCAGCAGATTGCTATGGCATGATAGCTCACAGCAACCTCAAACTCTTGGGCTCTAGCAATCCTCTTGCTTCAGCCTCCTGAGTAGCCGAGACCACAGGGGCCTACCACAATACCTCACTAGTTTTTCTATTTTTAGTAGAAATGGGGTCTTGCTTCCTCAAGCTGGTCTTGAACTCCTGAGCTCAAGTAATCCACCCACTTCGGTCTCCCAGAATGCTGGGATTACAGGTGTGAGCCACTGCACCTGGGCAACATTCTGGTTTTAAATTCTGGGAAAAAAAAAAAAACAAAAAAACATGTGGTTTGTAAATACACAAAAATGTGATCCCAGATGCTACCTTCTTCCTCTCCGCTCGCATGCCCTCCTCCTTAGGTCAAAGAGGGTGTGCATCTCCAGCATGATGGGAAGGAAAGTGGAGGGGGATGGTAGGGAGAGAGTAGGATGTGGTGTCCGTCCTTTGCTTGGGTTTGGCCAAGCTCAATCCATACTGTGTCTTTTCTTCCTTGTCCACAAATTCTACCCAGATCTAAAAACACCTGGATGTCATGGCAGACTTCTCCTGGACTGAGGTGTGTGATGATCTGGCAAACCCTGGCTTATGAAGTTGAGTTTATCTGGTTCTCAGATGTCTTTGTGGAGCAGATAGTCATGAGGTTATGTCTCTGAATGAGACCAGCCCCCGTGAGCCCCTCTCCTCTTCTTTTGCCTTCTGCCCTTTCCATATCATACCTCTTCCTTAGCCCGCACAGTCCACAGCAGAGCATCCACATATGCGAATTTTAGTTGCAGATTGATTTCCAGAATCATGATGAGAAGCCACAAGCAGTATGCCAGGTGGTGGGGAGTGAGATTTAGCTTCCTTATATAACTCTCTGCAGCTCATTCACCGCATGTCACTTTTCCTCGAGTCCACATATTATATCTCATTCTAGCAGATGCAATACGGTGGAAATATAAGGGATTTCGGAATGCAGTTTATTAAGACGTGTTTTGGAGCCGGTTGGAGGGGCACTGGCTGGAAAACGTTAATCACAGTAAACACCAATGTGCGGAGGCCCTTCCTATTCTCCTCTGCCTCGGGGAACAGGAGCACATTCCAGGGCTGATATCCCTCAACCTCAGGTTATTATTATCAGTATTATTTCCCTTCTGGAATATGTGCCAAAGCGTATATTTTTATTTAGTGGGAAAACAACAAAATAATATCGAAGGGATCACAGGACAGTCACTGCATGTATGTGGGGTGGAAAGAATTGCCCCGGAGGGAAGGAAGTGGGGAGTTTTGAACCCCTAGGAGATTTTCTGGGTGTTGGAAAGAAACTGAGAAGGCACCGTGAACAAAGCAATATCGCATCTCTATTGCAATGAGTGTTTCCAGGAGCTGGAAAAGGCATTATTACTCTTGGAGAAAAGAGCTCTCTTTTTTCCCCCTCCCTTTTGATTTAGACTTCTGTGAGCCAAAGTGTTCTGGTGTTTTAATGGTCTGTTTTAAAGATGGAAAGGGCCCTTATGTGTCAGAACACAAACCTGTCCCAGCCAGCACGGGGCTTTGTTTGATTATGGAGCTTGTTTGGGATAGATGATATTTTTATAGCCTCTGCTTTGCTTCACCGATGGCCATATTGATACAGCTCTCCAGGACGGGCCTAATAAATAGTTTATAAAACTGTAAGGCCATTCTCTCGGATAATCTACCACCGTGCCTTCACAGACTGCAGGATCGCACGTCCACAGCGAGCTGGCTCCTCACATGCAGGCCGACCGCAGGCTGTGGAATGGGAGGTATTGGGAGTGTGTGTGTGCACGCACACCTTTAAAAGCACCACCTGAACTTTCCCGTGAACATTTTACAATAGCAGGGAAGATAAAACTCTAAGCTCAGGTATCTCATTAATGCTGCACAATTTATGCTCAGATGTCGCAGCCACGCCAAGGGCTGGGGCCCAGAAGTAGCTGTTGAACCCTCCCCACGCACAGTGGCTTAAACCTCTGTGATCTCCCCCTTGGCCAGAAAATCTAGAAGAAATTGAGAGAAGGTGGGAAAAATGGAAATAGGCTACTGGCCCCTCAGGGCGCAGGTGGAGGAGTGAGGAGGGTTGGGGAGCACAGCCAGGGATGACCGCAGTTAGACTTGCAATGACCGTCACGTGCCTTTCACGGGGGACAGAGGATGGAGAAGGATGGGGGCTGCACCCCTCAGGGATGCCCACCAGCAACACTCTGACCACCGGAGGGCAAGGTGGTGACAGAGATCTCCATCTCTGTGTGCCAAGGTAGAGGAGGGCACTCTGGGGGCCTCGCCTGACGCACGCAGCTCACCGCTCACGTGGCTGAGCCCCTGTGCGGACATCCTCTCATGTAAATGTAACCATCAACAGCCCCATGGAGCAGATATTATTCTCATGACTTTAGAGATGAGCAAAGGGCCTCAGAGAGGCTTTAAAGCAAACACAAACAAAACCCCAGAATGGTTGCCTCTTGGCGTTTCAGCTAGTAAGCGGCAGAGGCAGAATTTGAACCCAGGTTTTTGTCTGACTCTACAGCTTTGCACATCGAGCTGTGTATGGTACAAGAAATGCTGGTGTTATGTGCAAGCTAAGTAGGCAGCTTTTTATGAAACACCCTTGCTCAGAAATCCCCATGGCTCAAAATATGCACCTTAGCACCTCAGCTGAAGTCTGAGAACCTATCTGGAGTTTGAGTAGTTGGAACTTACAGGACAATTCAAATGAGAAGAGCAGAGGCTGCTATTTCTTCCTGAGACTCCAGTCCTCTGGCTTCACATGGCTTAAGGGAATCAGAATAGGATTCCAGACAAGCCATGCTCTGGCTCCACCTCCACCCAGTGAGTGGGAGTGAAACCTCTTCTGAAATCCCTTCCCTAGAGCTGTGGGAGGCCCCAGCATGCTGCCCATGGGAATCCATGAGTGGCTCTGGGCTTCTGAGGGTTGTCTGTTTCCTGTTCTCCATCTTCTGTTGGCTATGATGACATCTCCTGAAACAACCGCAAACTGGCCCCAGGAAGCCACCCATGGGGCTCTGGTGCTGGTGCCTGCAGTGCCTCTGACAGCCCAGGGCAGCCCTCTCTGCACCCTAGGAACTATGCTTGTTTGCGGCTGCCAGGAAACACCACCTCTCATCCCAGGACATCCTAAACGGGCTAGCCTCTCATTCTGATGGTCCATGCATGGCAGAGCATACTCGCTCTTAAGGTGTTGATTTGTTCATTGCAGTCAAAGTCACCCTAGGGCTCAGGGGCAGGTCTGCAGGTGATCTGAATTACTGGCAAGGTACCTTTATCTGCTGAAGGTCACCTCTCGATTCCAGTATTTGCCTGTTCCTGTTGAGCTAAACCATGGGGGCTCTCACCACCCCTTATCAGAAGCTTGGCCTCCAGGTCTCTAGAGGTGCTTGGATGCACCCGAATGCTGGGGGGAGAGGCTCTGACAGGCTGCATCTACCAGCTTACCCTGTTATTGATGCCACCTTTGTCGCTGTAGAAGGAGAGAAGATACTGAGGACAGACTTTCTTAGTACATTAGAAGGGAAAGTTCTGGGGTCTGAAGTGCTGGGAAAGGCTCTCTCTGTGGTTTGCAGATGGCCGAGTCCTCACGCACCTCCAAAGGGATTGAGCTGCCTGGTCAGAGCAGCCCTGAGAGGTGTTATCCCCTGGCACCATGAAGAACCAGAACCCTTTACAGTCACCTGATGGGGGAAGAGAGTTGTCATTGGGTTTCCACGGACCTTCCGAATTTAAAAACAACCAGAAAATAAGAAATAAAAATGTAAACCCTTGTCCAAGCTCATCCATTAACCAACTGTGTGACCTGAGTCTGCTCTGTTCATCGTTGAGTGTCTTGCACTCAATTTCCTTAACTGTGAACAGCATCAGCGGCCCTACTCCCTAAAACTGATGATAAAAAATATGTAAAAATACGACCATTTTGAAGTCAAATTTAAATCGCTATTAAAATGTGTAGGAGAGATCTGGGACTGTAAGTGTTCGCCTTATCAACTATGCAAAAATTTCCTAAATCGGAGTCCATCATCCAAAATACATAAACACATGGTATCAGCCTAATCCACTATTTGTTATGCTCTCATTTCTACAAAAACAAATAGCTCTATCATCTAATCCGAAGATAATACCGGTTGTCATTATTTCTTATGCAAATTGCGGCTGTGATTTCCTCGCCCTGTCCAGGGCTTCAGTTTCTCCCTCCCACACTTTGCTGGGTTCTTTTCTGAGAACCAGGCACTCCCAGCAAGCCACCAAGGGGGGAGCAATGCCCCTGGGCTAGGTTTGTTTTGCCCTTGATCACCCTTTCAAGATGCCCAAGAGAAATAGCCCATGGGCCAAGGTTTTCCTGTCCATAAGTCCATCTCTGGCTGGTTGGTTTAGAGCAGCAGAAGCCTCTCTCAATTCTGGCTATTCCGAGAATGACTTGGGCGATTTGAAAAAATAAAAACAAAAACAGTAGTGATCTCCCGCCACCCCTAGGGACTTTGATTTAATTATTCTGGAGTGCACCCTGTGGATTCCTATGTTTTCAAATTTCCCAGATGACTTGAATGCACAGACATGGTTGAAATCCAAGGAGGGAGGGGATCCTCCCATAGGGACCCCATCCAGTGGTATTTCCTATTTCTCCAAGGCTCACAGCTGAGTCCCACCCCTCTCTTTTCTAAAGCATTCAGCCTATAAGGAGAGAATGGACGCTGAGGAACAGTGAGGCTGAGAGCCTGTAGAATTCTCCCGGTGCTTAGATGCTGGGCCAGACCTCTGGACTGTGGGTTGTCTCATGGTGGGGCTGTTCCCAGCGGGAATATTTCCAGGTGGTGTAACCTGGAAGTCTCTAGAAAGTAGGAGTCCAGGGATAGTCAGAGAGAAAATAGGAGACAGGTTAAAAGCCCTGCACCTTTTCAGAGCTCTTTTTTTCTCTGCCTGCCTTCCCTGTGGCAGGACAGAGTTTGGGGAGGATTCCTGATGGCAGTTCACACCTTCAACCCTTCACTCACCATAGGAGCTGAGTACTCCTATCGCTGCCACACAAAATGACATGCTTAGCCTGTACTGGCAGTTTTCGGCTCCCATCCTTCTTAGAAGTAGAGTCAGAGGGGAAGCTAAATTAGAATAGAGCAGGTGGCTCCCTTCCCTGAGAAGTCAGGATGGAAAGATGACCAGCGGTAAGCAGGAGGTGGTAGCTGGTGAATGAGCCAGAAGCTAGTTGTGGGCTCAGGGACACTCTGCCCCCTTCTCTCTCACACAGGCTGCTGTTGGAATTCAGAAGCCTAGCAGATGGGGCTCCTGAGGCCCTGATGGTCTCCTCCCCCTCCTCCAGCTTCTCTCTCTGGCATCCCCATCACACCTGGACAGTTCTCTGGATGGTCAGTTCTACTGGATCTCTCTACCGCCTTTTCTGTTTAGAGTCCCCTTGCTAGCCTGGGGAGGTGCTTTGCCTCCAAATCTCTTCCCTTGGAAACTGTCCCTGGCTCCACCAACCTGCCCTCCAAAGACAGTTTCAAGCCAAATTTTACCTATTAACTTGTTGGCCTTTTTTGTGTCCGAGTGTACTTGCTCTTTCTGGTCAGATGGCTGTCAGCCTTATGTGGCCACTGACGAGGTGAAATACAGCTCATCCAAGTTTCAACATAAAAATATTCAGAATATATTGGGTTAAAGATACGTCAAAATGATTTCATTATTTATTTTTACCTCCTAGAATGTGGCCTCTAGAACATTCAAAATAACATGTGTAGCAACAAAGTTAGATACTTGGTTCATTGATATTGGATAGCTGTGGTCTGCAGTGAGCAATGAAGGGTCAGTAGAGCTCATTCCACTGTGTGTTTCTTCTCTCTCCCTGGGTCCCCACTCCCAGCCATCTCCTTTCCCACACTGAGTCAGAGATAAAAAGACAAATAGGATCTTGGTCTCTCCCCGTCGTTCTCTCTGCCACGAATTTTACTTTTCATGAATCCTCCAAACTTCCTCTGCACAGTGCCTGAAATAGAGTGGAGTGGAGCTCAGCTAATAATTATTGATTGGTTCATTCACGGAATTATTATTTATCTGGGGGGGACCTTTCAAAATTAAAATGACTCCTTTTTTTCCCCATGGAGCTTAGAATTTTTAAGGTTTATTTCATTTATAAATATGTATTTCCCCTCCACATCCTTGAGGCTAGCAAAAGGGCACATGGTCAGCCTCAGATTTTCTTGACAGGCAAGTAAATCACACTACAAATAAATGAGCAATGAGGCCACCAAGAACGGTGCCCTGAGGTCTGATCAGTTTGTGGTCAAAATATCTTACATTTCGGGATTAATCACTGAAAAATAAAATGAAAACTGAGGCTGTGCTGACTATGACACTTGGTCATAAGTACTTCTTCAAATGTGATGCTTTGTATTTGGGGAAATGGATATAGAAACTGTGCTGAGGGGCAGAAGGAGGCCAGTTTCCTCCAAGTCCCTGAATTTACATTCCCTTTACATCCTGGCCTTTCTCTCGATTTCAGGATATGCTGCCTCTCAGTCATTTCTCTTTTCTCCTATTTTTATGTAATTTGTACTGTTATTTTGAGTTGTCTTTTTTTTTTATTAAATCATAGCTACGTACATCAATGCAGTCATGGGGTACAGTGTGCTGGTTCTATATACAATCTGAAATATTTTCATCAACTGGTTAACATAGCCTTCGTGTCATTTTCTTAGTTATTGTGTTACAACATTTATATTCTACATTTAGAAAGATTCACATGTACCCTAGTAAGAAGAACCATAGGTGTGGTCCCACCAATCACCCTCTCTTCACCCATCCTCCCCCCTCCCCTCCCCTCCCTCGCCCCTTTCCCCATATTCTTGGGCTATAATTGGGTTATAGCTTTCCTATGAAAGCTATAAATTAGTTTCATAGTGGGGCTGAGTACGTTGGATACCTTTTCTTCCATTCTTGAGATACTTTGCTAAGAAGAATATTTTCCAGCTCCATCCATGTAAACATGAAGGAAGTCTGAGTTCTCTTTTGAACTGCTCCATGCACTTGGTACATGTTTGTGTCTTTCCAGTGCGACGGGCAGCTCCTTCCCGTGGAGGACCATATGGTTCACTGTGAACATCTTTGCACTGCAAACATACAGGATACCCAGGGCCTTTCTCAGGGCAAGAACGCAACATGTTGATATGCCTAAATGAATTAAGAGAGATTTCAGAGAGTGGCAAAGTCTCATAAATCTTCTTTAGGGAGTTAAATCATTAACTACAGAGACGTTTCTTAAAGTTTAAAACTAGTTTTAAAGTAATTAGATAAATAAAACTAGGTTAATAACAAGTGTTATCAGAAAAGGATCAGATATAAAGGCGAACATGTCCCCCAGCTGGGTCCCTTTAGCAGCTAAACACGTTTGATTGGACCCTTCTTTCTCACTGGCCCTTAATTCTGACATTATTCCAAATCAACCATTGTAATAGATGACAGGAGCTAAGCACACCCGTGTGATGAGGATTCTGTGCATAGGGGGCTTCCCAAACTCTTCCTCTAGTTGAGTTCTCATTAAAATGTATCCTCCAAACTGCTCATTGCTCTATAGAGAATCAATTTCCCCACTTTTTGTGTTCCAACTCAGTTTGTTTGTGTATCTAATACCATATTGAATTGTGAGTAATTGTTGCATATATTCAGCCTCTGTCCCACACCTAGACAGACTGAGTTCTCCTAAAGCAGTGGTTCTCAACCTTCCTAATGCCACAATGTATTTTCATTGTTAAAAAGGGGTCACGTCCCCACAGTTGAGAACTGCTGTCTTAAAGCAAGAACTGGGTCTATCATTTTTCATTTCGGGTGTGTCTGCTCTAAGGCCAGTGTTCTCCATGCAATATCTCATTTAAATTTTTAAAACTTTTCCAGCTCCATTTTTGTAGGTGGGAAAATAAATATTTGAGGGAAGGGTATATAGAGAGAAACAAATAATAGGGCCTCCTTTAGAAGACGGCCAGATCACCGTTAAGATGTCAACTCCCTTCCCAAGGGTAGTGGGGGATATTTGTGTTTAGGCTTTCATTTATACTTTTATAAAGTATATAAAAAAATCATGCTTTGTTTTAGGGGACCATATTATTACCTTATTCTACATAGGCTGAAACTGAGGAGGTTCTGAGATTTTTTTCATTGACCGAAATCATGACTGGTGAGTGCTAAAGCAGCCAAGGCTTACATCTTGGTGTGTTCTGTTCTAAAGCCAGTGGCCATTACCCTGCCATGTGCTTACCTGTCGTCATCATACTTGTGTCTTCTGTGCCTGGCACCAGAGTTGGGAGTATATAAACTGCTAGTTAAATGAATGAAGCTGAACTCCAGGACTCCAGTTTCCGACCCCCTTCCCGCATGGGCCAGCATCTCTCCACCTGTTTCCTCTTCCTCCCCGTCACCTGTCCCTATCTCACTAGCAACACAGGCCATTTTCTACTTGGTTGTTATTTTGTTTATACTGCAAACCTTGCAAATATTCTCTCCCCAGCCCTCACTGACATCTCCCAATCACCCCCTTTCACTATTTGACATTTTCGGTGTCTCTTGCCAAGACCTGCTGTGATTCTTGTGACACAGAGCTGCGTGTGAGAGTTTGAAACAGCCTGAAGGGCCACTGACAAGACAGGCTGTCCCTGAACCTGTCAGGCACTAGGTCATAATGAGTTTGCCATTTGGAAGAGCCGAGTCACGGGTTGGGCGGGGTTCCTCCTCCCTCCTCCCTCTTACCTCCCTCCCCATTCCAGGTAGATTGGCACAGACCAGGTTTTTCTGGGTGTAAGAACATAAAGACATGAAATATTCTCTGAATGAGAAAAGGCCACACAGCTCAATATATTGACCTCTCAGGTTAATATTTCTAGTGATTCTCCGGTTTGGTAAAAGAGCTCGACTGATTACTGATGGCAGGAAATAAAGAAGCAGAAAGGGTCTTTTGGGTCTGACTTTTGGATAAAGGGGGACGAGGTCTGGAAGAGTATCAGGCCTAAGACCTCACTTTAGGAAGGGTTAAAGAAGCCTCTGGAACCTGGTGGGTTTTCCCAAGGCCCCCAGATATGCAGTGCTTGGCCCAGATCAAGAAATGGATTTTCTAAGGCGGTATCCATAGCACTATCCTAAAACCCACGCTCCAGCAAAATGAACCTCTTAGACTTGGAGCCTATCTCCTGATTCTATGTTAAGATTTATCTGAGCAGAGTTGCCTTGTGTCTGGCTGTCTGCATTCTTCCTGTATCAGTACTAGAGGCCTCTGGTCTCAAAACAGGTGGAATGCTGGGTATGATGAACGCCACGTGAGATGGACTCATGGTTTATCTTTCCAAGCAGGGCTTCCCCTATTCCAAGCTTTCCAAGTGTCTCTAGAGCAAGCGGTGATTGATTCCCAGTGAGGAACTGTCTGCAGGATATTTCAGCCCACAGTGGGGGTTTCCCTGTTCAGACTATTGCCTCAGTGCCTCTGTAGAACTCTTTAGCTACCAGGCTGGAAAATCTTCCCTAAGCGATGAGAACAGTTCCCAGGAGGGTTAGGACAGTTGCTGTCTCTGATAAAATCTCCTGCTTTTTCACCAAGTGCCAGTCTGATTTCCAGGTGATCCCAAGCCATAAGGAGCCCTCACTTTCTTGAAATATTTCTATTTTCAGCACGTGTCCCTGGCAAATAGAGTGAATCAGAAAATGTAAAAGATCTCATTGTTTTTATACAACCAGGGTACCACTTTATACCATCAGAGCCATAATCCCTTTGTGCTGCAGACCTTACTGTATCCTGAAATGTGCATGGATCACCTGCTAAAGGCCAGGCACAGGAAATGCAAGTATTCAAATGTGGAACTTCAAGCCATTGATAGTCAAAGGAGCAAATGTTAAGTGTTGCTCTAGAGATATGCAAAAAAAAAGTTAGGAGATTTCATTTCCTCTTAAAATTCAAAAGGGGGAAGGACAGAGCAGACCTCCCTAATGAAGTGTTCATCAAAAGTTAGCTAGTCATTGAACTAGCTTAGCGACAGAAAATCTGTTGGTTCATTCAGCCCACTTTCTCCCTTGCCACAGGTGAAGAATAATTCAGACCAGTTCCAGCTTGGCACCTTTCTCCTGTAACATCCGATGATGTTTATATTCTTAAACTGTCATGGGTACTTCTTAGAAACATGCTATTTCTAAGGAGGGACAAGGACAGGCTGGTAAAAAGACTGAATTTATGTGCAAGGCTTAAGTAAATGGAAAGATACAATATGGCCTGGTTTTCTATGCAAATTTAGGAAGATTCACCTGTTTTGCCTGATGAGTAAAAACTCCTGGAGGATAGAGACAGGCCTCATCTAGTCTTCACTCTGTGCTGCCAACACCTACATACAGTCGAGTGGTTCAGGTTCAATACATATTTCTTCCCTATCAGCACCCTCTTCTTAATCTGATCTCACCCTGTTCTGGTCTTTTATTTTTATCTGGGTTGGGGGTGGGCGGGCAGTGGTTGGAGAACAGAGACAAAGGGAATGCCCAGTGACTGTTTTTTCCTACATAAGCGATTAACTCCTTGTGCACCAGTATTTACACAAGTACCGTCAGCTTCTCTCCCAAAATTTAAGATAAATAATTTTTTACAAAAAAATTTCGATTTCTTTCATAATGAGTAGAGTTGTTTTAAGTTTTTTTTTTTTTTTTTTTTTTTT
>NW_003852492.1:6464832-6480894 GCF_000181295.1 Otolemur garnettii | reverse complement strand
AGAGAAACTTTTCATTTCTCTGTTTGCTGTGGGAAAACGTCTTTTAATAATGCATTAGGATTCTCTGAAGTGGTGCAGGGCCAGGTTGGCAGAGATACCACCGGCCACAGCTGAGAGCCCGGTAGAGGTGGAGAGACCAGGGGAGCGTCTGTTGAAAACTGCTCTGGGAGCTGTACTTAGCTCTGGGCAATCACATTGGGAGGGAAGAACTCAGAGTCTGACTCTGCCTTCTGAACTTGACCAGATAGCTGCTTCTCAGGAACCCTCAGATTAGAAGACAGGAAATTAATATTGGGTTGTGGGTCTATTTGTGCTAAACCGCCCAGAGGTGCTTAGAAGGGTTCATAGCACTAAGCCAAACCTCTGTGCTTCGAGAAAGCAGCACCACCCGTTCTGTAACATGAATTAAGACCTGGAAAAGAAAGGACCCGTTCTGAGGGAATCAGATCACTGAGGATTATTTAACCACAACATGCTACTTGTGAGATGGGAAGATTAGCGATGTGTAAAATTCTCTGTGGGAATGCATTTAAAGAGGGGGAGACTACAGTTTACTCATTCACGGGCAAAAGACTGCAGGCACAGGTGTGGAAGAGCTGAGGTTCTCCTGCAGACTATCCACCTGGGGTTATCAGTAGCAAGATCCGGAAATCACCAGCTTTAAGCACAAGCACTATGCCTGGGTGGTTGAACGCAGGCCCAGGCTTTGGCGTTGAACACGCTTGGCCTTTCATTTCTGTTCTCCTGTTGTTTAATGAAACGGAAGTGGGCAAGCTACTTAAAGGCTGCAAGCCTCAGTTTTCTCCACTGTTAGATGAGGATAAGAGAGAATTCATGGAGTCTCGGAGAGTTAAGTTAGGAACATGAGAGTTAATCATACCCTTTTGCTCTTCACCACCGGATTGGGCATCAGTCAAGTAGATGAAAAACTTAAAAATCAGACCAAAAGATTAGGCTTATTGCTTTTGGTATTAAGTTAGAGAATATAAGTTGGATCTTCAGCGAAAATTGGTCTTCCTAATATCCCTAGAATGGAAAATGACTGAAGGCACTGGGAGAACTGTCCCCTCAACTTGCACCCTCTCACATCGTGCACAAACCTACATGCACACACCTACATGCACACTCATTCGTGTACACTCATACATGCACATACCTATGTGAACACTCATACACGCACACACCTACATGCACACACCTACATGTACACTCATTCATGTACACTCATACATGCACACACTTATGCGCACACTCATACATGCACACACCTATGTGCACACTCATACACGCACACACCTATGCACACTCATACATGCACACACCTATGTGCACACACCTACATGCACACACCTATGCACACTCATGTGTGCACACACCTACATGCACACACCTACGCACACTCATACATGCACGCACCTATGCACACTCATACACGCACACACCTATGAACACTCATACATGCACACACCTATGTGCACACATGCATGTACACTCATATGTGCACACACCTACATGCACACACCTATGCACACTCACATGTGCACACACCTACATGCACACACCTATGCACACTCGTACATGCACACATGCACAGCATGGGTATTTCTAGCAATGACAAGCAGAGACTCTCTCATGGGAACTTAATGACAGGAGAATGAGTCTAAGCTGACAATGACAAAGGTGAGTCAAATAGCTACCGGCCCCTTATACTTACAGTAATATTATTTTATATATATTGCTTTTCATCCCTGTGCATCTCTAAAGGAATGAATTTATAAAGCACTCCTCTTTTTTCAAGGGAAAGCAAAACAAAACAACAATGACAAAAAAAGGAGAAACCCCCAGTAATTGTACATTTCCTTCATTTTGTTGCTTTTCACAGGGACCTGAAAACAGAAATTGATACCCACGGTTTCAGTCTCTTTAGTCATGGCATGTGGGTGCTTCTCATGCCAAGAGATCCAAGCCTGATATCCAAGCAGGCTTAAAAGAACTAGTCATTGTAGAGGCTGGATATTCTCCACTGTGGGACAATGGCTATTAAGGCCAAGATATTCCAGGCTTACTTCCAGAACTCCAGGACTGATAGAATCACACTCAGGGTATCTCAGAATTTAAAAGGGCTGTTGTAGAATTCCAGAAACAACCTGTCACCTGGAGTTAGGGTACATAATCAAATCCCATCTCTACTGGGTGCTACCTAAGTGACTTTAGGACAATTAGTCCCTGCATCTCTCTGTCTCATTTTCCTCACCTACAAAATGGAGCTGATAGTACCTCTCTTACAGGGTTTTGGATAAGAGCATATTAAGTAATTGTATTTCAGATCTTGACAATAGTAGATACTCAAATACATCCCATACAGGGATACATATAACACAGGCTCATCCAGTTGGCTCCCCCACTCACCTGACCCTCTATAACCTGAAGGGGAATGATTTCAGGGAAATATAGGACAAGCTATTGTCCAAGAGCAGGTGGCTAGGCAGCAACATTTGGACTGCGGAATCTTTTTTGCATGATATTATAACTTCATCTAGAAATGATCAAAATGTCTAACACAAAAATTAATGACAGCCCAAAAGGTTTGTTTTGTGGTTTTTTTTTAATACCTGAGGTTAGCTTATGTTTTATTTGCTATAAAATGTATGATATCCACTCATGTTATCAATCAGCACACTTTCTTTCTTCCCATAAAGCAAAATTATTAGGAAAACAAGGACTTTTGAACAGGGAAGCAGATTAACAAAAAGCATCTGCGCAGGCTGAGTTAGGTGATTGGAAGTGGATTAAAGGAAGACAGCTGGGTGTGACATGTTTGGAGGTAAGGCATGAGGCAAGGGAAGGAATCAAGGGCAGGAGTCAGGACAGGAAGGAGTCAGGATGAGCAACACTGGAACATGTTGCAATGAACAAAACTGAGGAATTTGTTTGTCCCAGGCTAAAGTAAAGGAGTAGATGAATTTAAAATATCTACAGGACATCTATATCTATAAACAACTGGAACTATGTTTGAAACTTGAGTGATTTGGAAGTAGTTGGCACAGAGAAAACAAGTGAAGCCATCAGAATGGGTGAGGTCATTCAAAGGTCTTGGGTAACAGCTAAAATTCCTGGGGCAGTGGGAGTGGACAGAGAGACCAGTATTTAAATAATGGAAAAACAAACACCACACCAAAATAGTGTATTCCCTATTAAACCCATGAGCACCAATGTGCATAGAGGGACATAAAACTTGGAAATTAAGCAAGGGGGCAGGATGAGGAGATAGGCAAAAAGCTAGCTATTGGGTACAAGGAACACCATCTGGATAACGGGGATCCTTGTAACCATGACTTGTGTTATTAGAGCGATTTATATAACCAAAAATATTTGTGCCCCTGTACCGTGTTTCCCCCCCAAATAAGATACTGTCTTATATTTACTTTTTCTCAAGACACAGTAGAGCTTATTTTCAGGAGATGTCTTATGCTCCACACTGAAATGCATGGTGTGGCTATGCAGATATGCCCATCAGTAGGTCTTATTATTGGGGTAGGGCTTATATTTAACAAATGCATAGAAATCCTGCTAGGGCTTATTTTTTGGGTAGGTTTTATTTTCAGGGAAACATGGTAATACTTTGAGATTAAAAAATAAATGAGAGAGCAGTCAGAGAAGTCATAAAAATAAACTGGAGAGAGGGTCTAAAGGCCTTGATATCATGGCGGAGAAGAATTTCAAGAGGAAGGGATGATCAACAGTTTCACACACTCTTGCAAGACCGAGATGAATGGGGAAGACAAAAAGGTCTCTGGTTTTGATAATTAGGGAGTCATTATGGACTTAGAATATTTCCAAATGTCAGTGTATCTGGGTTTGAAGATTGGATGGGTGTGGGATAAAGGCGTTAATAGTGTTTAAGAAGACTGGGATTAAGAAAAAGAAATGAGGAAAAAGTCTGTGGGTTTTTTGGTTGGTTTCTTTTTTCTTTATAAAGAAAAATTGAGACTTGAGCACGTTTATAGGTAGAAGTAAAGACGAGTAGAAGAGAGTGAAGATTTGCAAGTGGAAAAGAACCAAGATCCTGAAGAAACTGGAAGAGTGGAGGGCAAGAGAGAACAGGAAGGAGGGCAGGATGGGGAGATTCACCTGACTTCCCTCCCGGGAGCCTCTGAGAGGGAAGGGCACAGGAAGGGCAAGGATTGCCACAGTCCTGCAGGGAACCAGTCGGGAGCTCCAAAAACAGTAGCAGCAACTCAAGCAGTGAGAGCTCGGGTGAGACTAGAGGCACAGTGAACTTCACCACTAGCTAGCTCTTGGCTTATTTCCCTTAACACTTTCTCCATTTTATTTATATAGCATGTTTAGGGGGACCAGATTTTAACATTGGTTAGGCGGGACAACATGGCCGGGGGTGGGGTGAGGTGGGGGACGAGGCAGGGCAGGCTTAACAACAATGCAAACTTTGATAAGCAGTTCTCCATAGTCACTTCTCAGCAATTATTTGTTATTATTACAGTTTACCATTATAAAATTAACAAAAATAATATAAAACTCATGTTCTGGCAAAATAGCCACATGGCAGCCGAAAACCGTATATTCCCTTCTTGTTCTCCCATCCATTCTTAGATTCTTTCCAAAAATCGGGACTTTTTTAAAGAGCGGCGGGACATGGGACAAATTGTTGAAAAGCAGAACTGTCCCGCGAAAAGCGGGATGTCTGGTCACCCTAAGCATGTTAGAGTTGCCAAGGTCAGAAATTGGCAGGGATCTACTTTGGGATTGCATAAGGAGCCATGTACATTTTATTAATAAATATGCTCCTAATCATATTGAGAATTATAATTTCTTCTCATGAAATATTTCCTGCAACAGAAAGACATAGTTTTCTCGGCTCCATTCATTCTTTACTGCAAAAATTGTTTCTGGTTTTTAGGAAGTCATTGCTTACACTGAATCTTGGGATTAGTCTTTGACCATTATTGTAATCATCTCTCTCTTTTCTTTTGTTTGTTTTCTATTTAGTCATCCTTTAGTGGTCATCTGGTAGATTCAAACATCTCACAAAGTATAATTATTCACTGATGAGCAGCAGGATAAGAAGGAAAAAAATAGAAGAATAAAAAAGAGAATAGTTTGGTTGGTTTAATGACATGGATGTCAAGGAAGGAGACAACAGCTTCAACAATTTCTCGTACAATGCCCTTTCTCCTTTTATTAACAAATATTTATCGAACACCCCTCTGCTGGACACTCAGCTGGGTGCTAGGGATACAGTGTTGAATAAACAGATCTGCAGGTCCCAAAGCTTTTAGTGTCCAGCAGAGGTTAATATTTTCAACTGTGGTATATTAATCTCAACTTGTCATTCTCCTGGTGGGGGCCTGAGCTCATATCCGTATTTGTAGAGACAAAGCAAGATGGATAGTGATAACATTCTCCAGAACAGTGGTTTCAGAATTCTGGCCCGTGAACTGATGCTGACCAAGGATGAGGCTGGGAACCTAGGGAGGAATGGGAAAAATTCAGAGAACAAAGGCAGGGGGAGGTCACTGCGTTAACCACTGTCCTTCAAGCTAAGATTATGTCCTCTCTATCTTGGTGAAGAAAAAATGCACCTCCTATTTTTAAGAATTAATGATGAGAGAAAGTAGACACTTTTGCTTGGCAAAATAAAAAATTTGCTACCTAATTCTTGTCCTTTCTTTTTCTCTTAAATTTTACTGGTGTATAAAACCCAAAGTTGGGAAATGTCTGTTAAAAATGATCCAGGCTACCCTTTTTTTGAGGGGAAAAAAATAAGAATTTCCCACTTGACTCAATCTTGGTAGGTTTGGGACCACGAATCTGACTTACCTGGTGTTTATTAAGCCCCCACACTTCCCTTCCCCTGGATAGAGTATGGATTCTGCCAGCCAACTCACCAGGGAACTGAAGGGTGCCTGTAAGTAAATCCATTTAATTGCTAATTATGGCGCAACCCACAAATGTTCTCAAGGCATCTTAAAATCATAGCTGCCACTTTAACCCAAGGATAGAAGACATACATTTGAAAGACAAGTCCAAGGTAAGTGACTCAAGGCAAATGAATATAAACAATACCCAGGGTTCCCGAGAAAAAGAAATTCTTATACTTTCCTGCTAAATTGCCCTGTTCCTTCATTTTTCTGGCTCTTTGTCTTTCATAGTATTTGAAGATGGGATTTCAAGGAAAAACTGAAAGTTGGAGTTAAACTTGACTAAGTAATCATTTTTTTTATGACTCAAGATGGAATGGTAGTGTGGGATCCCCTGACAGCTAGACTCGATGCTCTGTGAAGCTGGGGTCCAACTGTCCTGACCAAGCACACATGGACACTGTCAGTTTCCTAGGCTGCCGTCATGACAAGGTGCTACAACTGGGTGGATTAAAACAAAGAGGTCGTTCTATTGGTCTGGAAAATACAAGTACAACATCAAGGATCTGGTGGGGCCATGCTGCCTCTGATCACTATAGGAAGAATCCTTTGTCTGTTCCTGCTTCTCGAGTTCCTCTGGAAACCCTTGGTGTTCCTTGGCCAACAGGGGACTATGTCAGTATCAGCCTCCATCCTCATGGGGCCTTCTTTCCCACTTGTCTGTTCTTATAAGAGCTCAAATCACATCACATTAAGTCTCGCTGTTCCAGCCTGACCTCACCCGAACTAACTAATTACATCTGCCAATAAACACTTTAGACCAGTGTTTTTTTCAACCTTCTTTACCTCATAGCACACTTTGAACCTATAGTTAAACGACCATGGCACATTTAAGTTGATCAAAAAAAAGTAAAAAAGAGTAAGTATATATACTCCTCAGTAAATATAAATATATATTTACTGTGCCTTGAACTTCTTTCAAGCATAATTGAATTAATAATCTTTAAAACATTTTTTGGCACACCTATGATCCTCTCATGGCATACTAGTTGAAAATCATTGCTGTTAACATAGCAATGATGATATGCTGTAAGTTCATAGTTTGAGGTAATGGGGATTTTAATTTCAACATATCTTTTTTTCTTTTTTTTTTTGAAGGAGGACATGACTTAACCCATTACAAATGCTCAATAATAAATACATGAATCCATGATTCTTAGAACCACCACCGGTTAGGACTTTGGCTGAGGGGATGACGGATATTGAATAGGAAAGTATGTATTTTCCTTAATGCTGAATGCAGATATAGATATAGACAGACTTATAAATACATGCATGCATGCAAATACATTTTTATATATTCGTGTCTTACACGCATCGTGGTTAAAATCAGAGTATTTAACATGTGCCTTTGATAGATGTAACCCATGAATTTCAAAGTAGTAATAATTAAACTTACTCATGATCTAATTGCTCACACTCATGAGATTTTCCCTTATTGAAAGATTCCGCTGATACCAAGAAAAATCAGTTTGCAATGGGACAATTTCTTCCTAAAACGATCAGGTATTTTCCAAGGCCGAGAGGACCTCCATAGAGGTAAACAGCTCCTTTTGTAGGAAATGGGGCCCATTCTTTCTAGAGAAGGATAAGGACCATCTCTCTTCAGCATCTGGCTTAGCAGCTCCCTTAAGGGACTATTTAAAGCTTAGGAAGAAATTTTAATGATTAATTTAAGAAAAAGTTTCTTTCTGCAAAAAAAGCTTCTGTCTCCTGAACTTAGATTTTTCAAGAGAAAGAACAAAGCAGACTCACCTTGTTACAACCTTGACCTGGACTACTGAGATAGGGAGGACGTGTTGAGGGGTGTGGGGTCAGTTCTTTGCTCCTCAGAACACTGTCAAAATTGGGAGCAAGGTTTAGTGGGAGCTGATTTCCAGCCTCCAGCCCTTGATGACTCTTGAGTGTGTAACCTTCATAGTTGTCCCTTTTATTTTAATTTATTTTCAAGATGGAGTCTCTCTCTGTTGCCCCAGGCTAGAGTGCTGAGGCATGAGCCTAGCTCCCAGCAACCTCCTGGGCTCAAGGGACACCCCACTTCAGCCTTTACGTAGCTGGGACTACAGGCACCCCACCATAGTGCCCAGCTAGTTTTTCTATTTTTAGTAGAGACTGGGTCTCACTCTTGCTCAGGCTGGTCTCTAACTCCTGATCTCAAGCAATCCACTTGCTTCAGCCTCCCCGACTGCTAGGATTACAGGTGTAATGGGTGCACGCTGCCCATTTGTCACTTTTCAACCCTCAAGGCCTGGTACTCTTCCAGCTGTGCTGGAAGGGCTTTCTTACCAATCCCTCCCTATTCCTCTTGTTCACATAAGTGGCTGAGCAAAGGTGCTGGTTTGTGTTCGTCCTTTGACTCCAGCTTGAACAAAGGAAGTGGGATGGTTGCTTGCACAGCCCACGTTCATGAGCTTTGATTTCCTAGCTCGCAACCCCCACTTCCTGTAGGCCACCACTGTCTACTGCCCTGCCATCTCCCCTCCAAACCTCCGGCAGCCTTCTGAGATTAAATGCAGAGCTCTTGTGTAATCTAAACACAGCAAGAAGTCACTCTCTCAGTGGCAGGCCGAGTGTTCTAGACTGTCAGCTTATTAAGAGCAAAAGGAAATTGTGATTTAAAGGAAGGCCCTTAATTTTCCAACAAGGGGTGGAAGTGTAACTTTTCTTCCTCCCTCCCTCCCCTCTCCTCTCCAGTGCTGACTCACCACGGCATAGAAACCTGGCTTGTCTGGGTCCTGATCATTCCTTTGTGCTCAGATACTTTGTCAGAGTCTTTCTTCTCGAAGAGATATTCCTTAACAAGAAATGCATTGCCACCGAGGAAGGGAACAAATTGATACTTGTTTGTGAAGTTTGGTAAAATAAGAAAAATGTGTTCTCAGCACAGGGTGGTGCATGTTCAGGCCCCGCTCATTGCCACCCCCGTAGCCACCTCCCCCAGGCCTCACCGCCCTTCCTGGTGACTCATGCTCTGTGCCAGCACCTCACAGGGCCAGCCTGAGAGAGAGGCACCGTGCCTTTCATGTGACCACAGGGGACAGGCTGGCTCAGAAATACAAAAATAATTCCCTGACAAGGAATACTGTTTCAAAGTAGTGTTCTTGGTAAGGAAAAGTCTACATCTTGATAAACGTCTCAGAATACAACGCTCGGTGGGACTCAGCGCAGCGTATTTTGTTTAGTAATAACCCTGTGTAACACTGTCTGATAATAAATAACTGCAATTTGTATGATATTCGGGGCTGTTAGATTGTTTTCTTTTTGTTCTACAAGCAAATTGCATTTATCTTTCACTTTTTTTTTCCAGTCCAAATATCCCTCAACCACTTAAATAAAGACCACTTCAATTGACAATTTATTACCAATCCTGACTGTTGCAGCAAGCAGTGTTAAGAGCCAGGACACCCAGGCCTCTTCTAAGGGGCTAATCTTTGGATCGGGTGCTGATGTGTGTAGATGGTGACACTGCAAGAAGCCCCTTCCTTCCCATCAGGAATCGTCCCTGTGTTCACAGAGCTTGTACCTAAGTAAACACCTATAGTTGTGGGGACAGATTGGCAAAAAGGTGGGCGTCAGTCTCAAACATGCTGCATTGCCTTACCAAGTTTGGGTCTTTGTGCGTTAAACATTGAGCAGTGTAGATGCAACAATTGTGCATTTTCATCTTGCTAACTCTCGCACAGAGCACACAGCTGGGTCCATACTGAGCGCTCTCCTAATTTTACACAATGTGTCTGTTCATCAACAAATAAATGAGAAGGTTGTTGGGGATTCAATGAGACTACCAGTGCATGTGCCATACAAGTATAATTCGGTGGTGGTTTCACATCTGTAGTAATTTCTGAAGGGTTACTGTAGACGGGTGATATAGTATCAAGGTATCAGTTGTACTAGTCAGTTTCTGGGTTTGTTTCTTCTTTGTTAAATGGGAGTTACAGTTCTGTTTCACAGCCTGTGTTCAGGGAAACAAAGCATGGAAAGTATTCAGCTTAGTGCCCCTTGGCCAGGACAGTAAGAGCTCTTTAAGTAGAAGCTAATTGGTGTCACTATTATGGATAGCTATGAAGATATCCCTTCCTACCATTTCAGACTACTAAAAAAATTGATATGTCTGAGGCCCCTCTACCTTCATGCTTTTGGTCTAGATGCAGGCAACATCAGGCCAAGCCCCGGGGTGTGAGAAAGGAAGGGAGGGCTTTGCGCTCAACAGCTTGAACAAGGGAAGAGAGAATTATTAGTGGATGTTTACTCTGCGCTGGGCTCTGGAATACAGAGATACTTTATCCGTGTTATCCTCTTTAATCTTTATACAGTGTTTTCAGGTAGGTACTATCATCCCCTTATCTTATACATCAAGAAATTTAGGCACAAAAAGTGTACACAATTCATTTAAAGTCACACATTAAGCAGACCATGAATCCAAGCATTCATGGTTATAAAGCCTAATCCTTCTAAGGTGTCCCGTCTGTGCGGCCTTCTCATCAGCCTCAAGGCAAATGAAGAATGTGTGCATCAAGTTGAAGGGACGATCCAGAATCCTGACCACAGGCCTAAACTAGAACAGGGCACACTTGATTTTAGTCAACCATTTCCTCAGGCTAACGTTTCTGGAATCTCTCTGGGCCCTGTATGCTTCTTTTGAAAATCTGGTAGCACAGTAGAGATTTTTACAGGTGGATTCAAGATGTCCTTTATGCTGTCTTAATTCTGGACCTATAATTCTGGACTTGGGAAGGGTCACATTCGTGGAAAGCAGATCAGGCTAAATAGGAATCACTTAATTGGAGGGAAATCGTCTCTTTCCTTTTCCTGGCTGGCTGAGACTCTCTGAGCCCCTGCAGTGTTAAAATACAAACCACTAACCCCAGCTATTGACACTGTTTTCAATCTGTCAGCCAGTGAAACTCCATGTTGAATGGGACAGGAAATCTCTATGGGAATGCACACATCCGAAAGAATAAACAGGTATCCAATATCTATTTTAAATGGAAACCACAAATATGTCATTTGTACTTAGCGTTTCTCTCCTAAAACACTCCCTAATATGTCTCCAGGAATCACAGAAATACAGAATTTAGGACCTGGAGGGGACCACCGGGATTGTTCATCGAGCCCTCTCATTTTTCAGATGAGTGAAGAGATTCTATTCCTTTCCCCAACTGCGTGATATTTTTAAGTTCCCCAGTAGCATAATTTCCCATCCATCTAAAGCTTACTGTGAGGCCACATGGAGGAAATATTGGGAATACTGGAGTGTGTCCCGCAGTCCACACCCTGAGTCTCTTAGCCTCGGAGTCTAAGAATAGATTTGCTCTCTGCCTTCTCTCTGTCCAGCTCCCAAACACCAAAACAAAACTTAGAAATTAAACACAAAAATTAACAAAGGCACGCATCGTGGATTCTGAGTGGCTTTGCTGTTATTCTTAGCAGCCTCCATGGAAGGTACAGGGGACTGCGATGTGAGAATTAGATTCAACGTTTACATGTAGGCGCTCCTCGGTATCATCTCTTGTATTTTGAAGTGATACTTCCTAGTTACCTAGCTACAAAAATAAATGTATAAAAGGTATAAAATCACACCTCTTGGAGGTATTTTCCCTTATTCATTCCTTTCATTATCACAAAAAACTTTCCCGCAGGGGCTCCGAGGTTGGCCCAAACCCTCGTACCATATTCTCTTCGTTGGTAAATGATAGGATGTTCTTCTTGCTCTCAAAAAATGGGAATCTTATCAACAATGCTCCCCTAGTTAGAGAGATGGTTTCCTGCTCTTAGCGCACATTAACAATATCATCCACTTCTGACATGGAATTCAGCCTCTGCGTGCTAGTCTCTGTAGCTTGTTCATGTTAATTCTGCCATTGCCTGAAGGGTAGCAGGTGGCTTTCAGTGAAATTCACAGTGCTCATCATCCTTTTTTTTTTAACTAGCAAAGAAAGAAAAAACATTACATAGTAAAAAAACATAATAATAATTCGGTCCATGTCAATGTGAAAATCTGGGCTGGCTGTTGGGAGATGGAATGTCTCCAAATCAGTGAGTAAGAAGGCCATGGAACCCCCAACCCAGCTGTTCTGCGTTCTTTTGAAAGGAAGGCCCTTTCAGAGTCTCTGAGGTCTTTGAGGACAGTCCCCCTTCTCTGTGGCAGGTCACAAACAACTGCTCGCTGTAGAATGTTAGAGCCCAGTTATTTTTTTCTCCATCCTTCCAGGGAATTTCCAGTTTGGAATTTGAACAACTCAGTGGCTCCCTTATTTGGTGATATTACTGAAAACACCAGGTCCTGGGAGTTCAGAGCTCAGCGTTGTCCTGCTCCCCAGAGAGTTGTACCATCATTCTTAGACATAAAGAGGCTTTCAAACTGCGGAGCCCAGAGGTCTTTACTGGGTCTTAGACTCAAATCTGAAGCCTTAGATCTGACCATTTTTAGTTCCAGGACCACCAGCTGTCCTGAGGCATAGACCAGAGAGGTGCCCCCTAGAGTTGTGCAAAGGCATCATACTAACTGGTGCTACATTTTACACTGGATCAAAGTTATTAATAGTAACATTTTTTTAAATTAAATGATAGCTGTGTACATTAATGCAATCATGTGGTACAGTGTGGTGTTTTCATATACAATTTGAAATACTTTCACCAAATTGGTTAACATAGCCTTCATGTCATTTTCTTAGTTAATGTGTTAAGATGTTTATACTCTACTTTTAGAAAGATACACTTGTACCCTTGTAAGATAAACCATAGAGGTGATCCCTCCAATCATCCTCCCCTCCTTCCCCCCTCCCCCTATATTCTTAGGCTATAATTAGGTTATGGCTTTCATATGAAGGCTATAAATTAGTTTCATAATAGGGCTGTGTGCATTGGATACTTTTTCTTCCATTCTTGTCATACTTTGCTAAGATTTTTTACTGTAAATCTTAAACAGCATGGTGGGCATAAACTGCCTTTAGAGAGCTGTACGTGTTGCTAGAGTTTCATTCCGCTCCGCGTTACAGGAGACAGACTATCTACCTTTATCATATTCAAAGGTCTTCTGTCTCCATTCACCCAAGTTATTATATTTGAAATCTGTAAATTATCTTTTATATGATGGCGAATTTAACTTGCTCAATACTAATCACAGTTTGGGAAACACAGTTTCTAATATATGCATTACCAAAAAATGGTTAATGTATGGTTTTGTCCTTTTTCCTGGCAATCTATAATTAAATCATAGGAAAACATACTGATTTTACATCATTATAATAAAGGTGTATTCTGATATTGCTGATGACTGCGGCTTGCTAGCATTCATTATTTAATTGCTAGACATTTTACTACCAGCTCACACAGCGTTATCTAAATTAATTGTGAACTTTAATATATTTGGATCTAAAAAGGAAATCAGTTTTCTCCTCCATAAAGGAAACTCAGAAAGCTGAATAGACTAATTTTACGCTAACAACTTAATATCCTCTTGCAGTTAGACACAGACTCTGAATGTTTTGGGAAATGCCCCTTTCAGAGATTTGTAAGAGCTTCTGAATTGTGATACTATTCTATCAGTTGAGTGGAGTGACAAGCGTTTTATTCACCTTTTGGTGATTGTATTTCTAAATCAATTTCAAGACAGCAAAGTCAATGTAAGAAGTTCACTTAAATATGGTTGAAATATTCAGAGGTCTTCACTCCGGCCTAAAGAATTTGCTGGAAATCCTTGACCAGACTAGGAAAGAGAGACGGGAGAATATATAATGGAGAGAAATGTCTAGACCATTATCATCGTATCAGTGGGTGGAGAGGCTCGGGATCATACCAAAGGAACTATATTTATTGGATGGATGAGAGAAGAAGATGAAATTTAAGACACAGAAGGCAGTCACATTCTACCATGGGTCAGAACAAAATAATTTTTGGCAACATTATATTTAATACAAAAAAATCATAAAGGCCTACCTATGTTTGTTGAGTGACTCTTATGATGCAGGTACTAAATTAAGAATGTTATATGCATACCTCATTTAATCTTTACATTAGGTATTTAAGAATTGATTGTCTCATTTTATAGATGAGAAAACTGGGGTTCAGAGTGATTAGGAAACTCACTCAGGGGCACACAGAAAGTGTCAGGGGCAGGAAGTAGAATCTTTTCTTCATATACCATCAATAAAAATTACTGAGGTTCAAGTCTGTAATACAATGTTAATTCGTACGACTCTGGAGCAATGCTAAGAGTAAGGCTTGGAGAGGCAGTAACTTGGTCCAAATCACACTGTGAGCAAATTGCAAGAGCTGGGCTTGAAGCCAAGGTCATTTTAATTCTAAAACTTATGCTCTTTCTAACATATTGCATTCCACTGCCTACAAAGTCCTTTCTGTTATACTAAACACCCTCTCTAGGGAAACAAACAATAGTGTATCAGCTCAAGGTGCAGAATCATACTTCTGGCTTCAAGATAGAGAACACAGCACAGAAAATGTATCTTGAAGGTCTTTATCTGTCCGAAGATAGACATGCAAATCTCTGAGATGATACTTAAAAGGGTGGCTTCCATTTGGATATCTCACCTACCTTAAAGCCTGGGGAAGCCCTCTAGCACAAAAGAATCAATTGGGACGGGATTCTAATCCTGAGCAATGGTGTACGCTATGGCACCAACCACAGTGTTCTGGTTCAGAACATTAAGGCTTGCTAGTTCTATGTGTATTCTGTACTCAACATATTCTCATTCCTTTGGACCGCGTGGACATATCTGGACTGAAAGCTTCCTTAATGCAAGGAGTGTCCCCAGCTGCTCACTTATTGAGATCCTAATATATGCTGGGCAGTGTTCTAAGTCCTGAAGATAAACTGGAATGAGACAGACACGGGTTTCTAACCTTATTCTTTAGTGGGAGATACTGGCAGGCAGTGACAACAGGGTGGTGCGGCAAGGTTTTGGTGGGAGAGGGGAGCGTGGACGTGGGAGCCCGTATGATCCACATTCAGGGGAAGATTCTTTTTCCATCTAAGAGGAGCCCAAAGGGGCAGGTGGGCATCAGTCATGGGAAACTGAGGAAGGTGGAGGCTGGTGAGGGCTCCAGCATGTTTGAAGGAATGGAAATGTGGAAGTAAGGGATAGAACGGGGTGTCCCAGAAATTGAAAGTTCCTTCTAGAGGGAGCCCAAAGCACGTGGGGTAGGGAGGGGTTGAAGGAGAGAGTGTGGGAGCCTCCTGGGTCTCCTCCCCAGGTCCTGGGTCTTGCATAAAGACTCATAGATTCGCTTGTTTCCTTAATAAGAAACAAAGACTGGAGATTTGATGTCTATTTTTCTGGACTTTTCTTCCCAGGGCTGCTTTCAAAATTGCTATTTTGATCCTGGTCCCCTAGGCCTCACTTTGCGCCGCCCCTCCCCTTTCCTAAACAGAGGTCTATTAATACTTGATTCACAGTGAAGTTGTTGGGACTAATTATCTGGTGCCTGCGATGCCATCTGAGACCCTGGCTGAGAGACGTGCCACCCAGTCTCACTGCTTCTCAAAAGCCCTGATTGCTTCCGGCACATTCCCCCTTCTGTTTTCGTGGGACAGCAGCAGCGATCTGTCTCCATGCCTGTTTTCCCAGCGTCTGTTACTGTCTCAGCATCTGGCACCTGGGGGGAGAGCTGGCAGTGTCTTTGGTACTCAGCCTGGTCCCTTCAGACACCGCTTCTCCCCTCTATGGGAGAGAATGCCGAGCTGACCCCACTGGAGTGGGGACACAGCCCCACGTGGAGACTCCTGTGTAAGGGCAGCAGAACCTCCCCTACTCTCCGACACCGGCTTCCCCATCTAGTTTCAAGGTAACCAAGTCATGCTTTCTCTTGCTGTACAGACGCTGCATTCGTAACACTTGTCAGGAAAAATTAATGGTAAGTTTCTTTCCTTACCTGTTTTCAGAGGAGAAATTGATGGTAAATACTCAGCCCTTTCTCCTGATACTGCATTCTCTGGAAGGACGGAGAGCAAAGAGTGGCAGTATCAGGATAGGAAATGCTTATCAGATTCTCAGGCACATTTCACACTCAGAGCTGGAAGAGGGGACAGTCAGCACACGCGGCAGGGAGCGCGGTGCTCCCGGGATGGGACGTTGCAGGGAGCGCGGTGCTCCCGGGATGGGAC
>NW_003852492.1:6401572-6464538 GCF_000181295.1 Otolemur garnettii | reverse complement strand
GGGATGGGACGTGGCAGGGAGCGCGGTGCTCCCGGGATGGGACGTGGCAGGGAGCGCGGTGCTCCCGGGATGGGACGTGGCAGGGAGCGCGGTGCTCCCGGGATGGGACGTGGCAGGGAGCGCGATGCTCTCGGGATGGGACGTGGCAGGGAGCGTGGTGTTCTCGGGATGGGACGTGGCAGGGAGCGTGGTGCTCTCGGGATGGGCTGAGCACTAAGAAACCATCTTTCCCTCCACCCACTCATCTCCCTCCACTCCCCTCTGGTCCCCTCTGGCGGCTGGTCCCAGAACTATGTTAACTATGCTGTGTCCTTCTGTTCCACAAATCCACCTGGAGTCTCCTTATTCAGCTGTCCCTCTCCATTGCTAGACTCTCCCTTCCACAGAACATGTACAGCCTAGAACTGCCATGGGCGAAAACCCCACATCTCCTGAGGTCTGTTTATAGGACCTGGGAAGTTTAAAATCTCTGAGATTAACTTCACGCCTGTGTGAAGTAAAGATAGGAGCACTGAACCTCTAAAGGTCTGTCCGCACAGCAATTAGAGTCCTACACCCTTAAGGTACTTAGTTTACTGAATACTCTGTGTACTATTGGTTATTAGTTATGACATATTGACAACAGCTGGATAACCACGTACATTTTATAAAGACCTCTTGTGTATATTTCTGTTGATTTTATAGAGAACTACTGTGTGTTTTTCCCGTCGATTTGCAAAAAGCCCTGTTAATTAGGTGAAGAAGGTATTGTTATCTTGCTGACTTTAAAGTTGAGGACTCTAAGGCCTGTACTTGTACATGTGCCGGGTACCTTTTAGTTTCTGGTTAATTCTGGTGTGTTAGCTCACCCCTGGTACCCAGGATGGTGGGTGTGCAGTCAGCACATGGGATGGCTGCGATCAGACAGGCAGGGTCCCTGAGGACACACCTCCATGCTGGGGACAAGAGGACAGTTGGGAGTGCTCAGGCTTGCCTCGTTTATAATACAGTGAAACCTTCTGAACATTTCCCTCTTGACAATTCACCGAGAAGTCCCTGATTATATTTGTCAGCTTCATCAAGTCCAGAAGATGAGAACAAGCTCTTCTTCTGGAAATGGTAGTGCCCTGTCCTGCATGTAATCATTTGCAATATGGTCTTTCCATCATTTGGAAGGAGTCATTTTTTCCTCTGCATCGGTACTTACTTCAGGAATTCTTTCCTTCAAGTATTAACATGCCTCAAGCCTTTACCTTCATTCTCCTTCCTCTTATTACCCTCCTGCCACTCTCAGCAACTCAAAGGGTTAATTTTTTTTTTATTTTTCAGTATCAGTGTGTTTCCTTTCAGTGGTTTTTTTTGGCTTCCAGAGTCCAGGAAGAAAGAAAAAAGATGAAAAGAACCTATAAAAACCATCTCTCTTCAGTGTGGCATTTTATTTATTTTCATCTTTATCATTGTTTCAGATTAATTTGAGGGGACAAAGGATTAGGTTACAACGTTTGCATTTGTTAGGTAAAGCCCCTCTGATAAACTGTTGTATGTTAAATAGGATTTTTCAGGGGTCCTGAGCACAAACCCACATGCTAGGAATTGTTGCAGAGTCCTCCCAAACTGAATCATGTCAAACTTTTACTGAACGACTCCAAATGCAGCTTGGAGAGCGCTGAGCCCAAAACATGTGCCGGCTTTTTGGTACCTGTGTGGGGAATATAAAGAAATATGCCATTGTGTATTTCTGATCTCTGGTTTCTCTTTCCAGTGGGTCTTTCTCTTAGCAGGATCTAAAAGCCCACGTTCCGTCCCTGAGTCATGCACGTGGCTCCATGTTTATTGGAGATGGGACCCTCATCAGTAGCATCTGCCCCATACAAGAGTGTCCAGTAACCACAATCATGCAATGTCCACTGATGGGGCGTGTTCAGAGAGAGGCATCCCTAGGTGATCTCATCAGCATGTGAGCCTCTCAGAGTGGACTTACACAAGCTCTTTTTTCCTTTATTACTGCCATTCCGTGTATCATGTATCCAGATTTCTTTATTTGCTTATCTCACTTGCGTTTCATTACCAGGTACACTCTACGAAGGCAGAGGCGTTGTTACGTTCACTGCTTCATTATCCCCTAACTGAGAATAACGTTTTCCGCAAGCAAAATAAGTTTCGCTTAATAACAAACAATTCCATTTTTTAACTGTAATTCTCATTTTTTAAAAAAGAACTCCGATTTCTTCTTTACTCTTCTCGTCTCATATCTGTGTCTATGATGTGGGAAGCGATTTGCTCCTACCAGATAGATGGAGGTGGTTGTGCTTAGATGGAAACACATGGGCTACTCGTCACATTGAGATTTCTACATCTCAGATTTCAAGGACCTGTCTGACTTTGAATGGCAGAGTTTTAGAGGAAGAAGTATGTGGTATTCTGCGCAGGCTTGCCATGGTGAAAAGTATTGATTATTTAACCTCACTGCTAGGTACAAATCCCAGCTCAGCCAGTTATGAGCTGTGGGGCCTTGAACAAATTAATAAACCTCTCTGTGCTTCAGTTTTCACTCTTGTTTTTTTTTTTTTTTTTTTTTTGCTGGGGCCAGTTTTGAACCTGCGGTATCTGGGGCCGGTGCCCTGCTCCTTTCAGGCACAGGCACCACCCCAGTTTTCACTCTTAAAACTTGAGAAAGTAAATGATGGATTGACGATATAACCACATAAATTTGAATTGAAAATGAAATGGATTAATACCAGAAAAGCACTTAGATCTAGGCCTAACATAAAATTGTTTATTTAAAAAAATAATAAGAAAACAGGGTACTTTGACTGCTGGTTCTGGGACCCTGAGCAAGTCATTTCTTGTCACTGGGCCTCAATTTCCCTATCAGTGAAGGTGGAGGGGGAGATAGGAAAGGGTGAATATTTTCTGACTGAGATTTTATCCCCTCTAACATTCAAAGTCTGAGGTGAGATTGTCTCTGAGCCAGGAAGACAGATTTTGTGCTTCTGATTTAATTTAATTTTTAGTTTACTCCTGCCCAGGCCTTGAGGTTTCAAATGGATTATCCAGATTTCAAATCCAAAGCCTGCCAGGCCCTGCTGTTCCCCTGCAGTTTTTTCTTGAAAAGCAGAGCGAATGCCCAGTAAGTGTTCTGAGAAGCCCCTGAGTGAAGCTTGGGCAGGCTGGGGGCAGGCTACGTGGGGCAGGGTCCCCAGGCTGTTGGGGCTCCTGGCATTGCCAGGGGCAGCTGGGAGGACATCAGATCACCAGAACTACAGATATGAGTGAGAGTGGGCCAGGGGTGACACACTGACATGTGTCCCAGGAAGACTTTGCAGAAATCTTGGACCGACACCCCCAGAGACCCAACACAGCAGATGCCCAGGAGGGTAACTGGTAACCCCAACCTCTGTGTGGCACAATGGAAGAATTGAACCAAATTCTCACACTCAGGAAAACCTCTTGCAGAAGCTGAATCATTGTAACATCTGGTGGCCTTCTTGTTCAAAGTGACAGTGAATTAATTGGCACTCCCTAATGTGATGAAGAGAGATCGCACCGCCGCTCACCTGCCCACAGGCCTTCCTGTCCCCATTCACCTTGCTGAGTACCACACCTGGGTATGAAGTCCACCCTCTTTGGCCAGTGTTTCCCACCCAGATAATTTGTTTGTTAGCTCCCTCCATCCCCTATTCACAGGAATAAAGGGATCTTTGTTCCTCTGTGCTGACTGTGATGTATATGGCCTTCCAGAACTGGATGCTGTTCTAATGGTAGGGCCTGGGGCCAGCAGGCTGTGCCAGGCTATCCTTGTCTTTGCCCTTAGTGCCAACCACCAGCCTGCATGAGTGAGGCAAGGGGACCCAGGGGAGAGGCTCCAGGACTCAATGCTGTTTGCAGCTTTTCTTGCCAGCAAGAAAGCAGAGGGGCTGTGGGATATGCTGAGCCCCCTGGAATTCTCTGCAGCCAACTACTAAGGGTTTCTACTCTGAAGGTCACGGACCTTCTCTAATAATCAATAAATGTAATAGTCTCGACCAAGTATTTTTCAGAAGTTGTCCCCAACGTGTTCAGCTACACTGACCTCCTAGAAGAATAAAAAGAAGGGAAAAGTAAAAGCAGGAAGGTAAAGACGGAGAGAAAAGGGAAGGTTTGTAGGACCAGGTGTAGACTAGACCCTCAGTGCATGCTTACTGTGTGGGGAGGGAATGCACGTTATAGAAGGACAGATAATTCAGCTCTAAAAGTCATCCTAGAAAAAGTACTACAAAGTTCATTGCTGAATATCACCAAGGTCACCTTCCCAGTGACCTTGGGGAGCTGTGCACCAAAGCCAGCACGTAGGATACCCTTCAAGGTGCTTTCTCTAGGGAGGTTCACAAAGTTAATTGTCTGACTCCAGACAACAGCTCTAACAGCCATTCCTGAAAAAGTTCTAAAATTGCTTTGAACGGTGGGCTAGGCGCTGGCATCAGTGCACAGCTTCCCAAGGGGAGACTTTGAAGGTGACCGTAGTGATGTTCAGCAGTGAGGTATGTAGCAATTTTTTTCTAGAATGAATTTGGAAACTGAATTATCAGACCTTGTACGTCATAACAAGATTGTTACCAATGCCAGAAGCCATCCATTGTTTGGGTAATAAGGAGACAACGGCCATATGTTGTAAAGAAAAAAAATAAAAGGAAAGAAGGATACTGAGAGTTAGATGTCTGGTTTCTGCTCTGTCTGATGGATGAACTCTAGAAAAAAGTCACTGATTTCGAAGAAACACAGGGGCCTTGTCTGTGATACAGAGCCCAACAAGACAACCTCCTAAATCCTGCTAATTCTAAGGACTGTTCATCCCTCCACTGCGCAGACATTCGTAGAGTGTGTATATCTTCTAGAACCTGAGAATAGAAAAGGGAAGAAGTAAAGTTGTTGGGAGGTACCCCAGCCATGTTGGGTACCACATTGAGTGTGACATCTCAATGCATAAGGCCCTTAATAGCTTAGGGCTCTGGGGGTTACAGGAACAGGGAATGGCCTGGACACCTGCAGAGGAAGGAGGTGCCTAACCCGACAGGTGATACAGGTTTAGAAACAACTGAGGATGGAAGGCAGTGTGATTCATATTATTAGAGAGGGGTGGTCGATGAAACCATGACTTTGTTTCAAAGCACAGTAAGACGAGAATCATCCCACGGGCTCCCTTCTCTCAGAGCGCTGCCCTTTCATTTCAGAACTGTCGCTCATTTCTAAACACTTGGACTCCCATACAGCACTAACCTTTCCTTGCACATTTTTTAAAATTATAGGTCGTTGAGACAGAAATACAACTTACTGAGACAAAATTCTAAATGCTGTTTTCGTACCTGGTTTTGTCCACTTCAGTTACCGAAAAATCTTGACTTTAGCAGTTAAACAGGGCCATGGTGTTCTGGAGTTGACACCTGTCAGGAGCAAGGAGCTGATTTTTAAATATTCAGGAATTTTGCGAGCCAGTTAAATTGTTAGTAACGTCAGATTGGCCCTGGTGGGAGTATGTACCTCATAGAAATCAGCAAATACTACAAATCAGAGCTTTGTTTTTTTATTTTCTTTATCTCTCTCTGTCCTTCTTTCTTTTTTTTTTTCCTTTCTTTCCTTCCTTCCACTGATTTATCAGACCACCACTGGGTAGAAGTCACATGGTTCAGGTACTAGTTAAAAGAATTAGCCTGAAGACTTTTTCACAACAAATATTTGGAGAATTGAGGTAATGCATGATAATAATATCAGTCATTCCTAAAGTTTACATTTTTACCATCTTTGTAAATAACTTATTATTTTCTAATTTAAAGCTATTCATGTTCTTACATATATTTATAAATAAGTTTTTATTGCTACAATAGTGGAAAAAACACAGCACCTCTTGCTCTATCATAAACTGTAATTAATGAATAGCATTAAAATAATCCCTCCATATGCCACCTAATATCACCCTACATACTGCTAGAGGTGTGTACATTACACAATAAAGATTACTTAATGAATTCTTAGGATAGTCTCCAGCGTTTATTCTCTAAAAGTTATGGTAACAAAGTGTACCTACAATTACATGTGCACTAATGCATTAGTTACATACATTAGTTCATGTGATCGTTGTGAAATATCCTAAAAGGAAGATATTGTCATATCCCAAGGTTATAGATAAGGAAACTGAAACAGGAAACCTCTAATAACGTGCCAGGTTAGTGGTGAAGCCGGAGGGAAGCAGGAATTGGACTTTTGAGTCCCTGCTTCTCATCCCTCCACTGCACCACTGTGATTGGCAACTTCTGTTGAAATAAAAAATGCACATGATGCCAGGACTGCTCCAGTAATGCTAACTCTTAGCTAAACCTTAGCAGCTATCTCGTAGAAATAAAATCAATATAAATTAGAGTAGCTATTTGTGATAAAGTTGTTACTAGGATGAAATAACGTCTTTTGCAGCAACTTGGATGATACTAAGAGGCATTAAATGAAATATCTCAGGAACAGAAAAAAGACCACATGTTCTCCCTTATACGTGGGAGCTAAACAATGGTTGTATGTGGTTATACAAAGCAATGTAATGGGTTCGGAGACTCAGAAGGGGGATTGATGGGAAAAGGCAAAGGATCAAAAATCACCTGTTAAGTACAATGTACACCATCTGTATGATGGGTACACTGAAAACCCTGACGTCCCCCCTGTATGATACAATTCATCCATGTCACAAACACAAAAAACACCTGCACCTTCTAAATCTATGAAAATTCAAAGGAAACATTGTGACAACCTCAGTCAACTTTGGCAGGAAAAACTAGCGGATGTCCACCGGTAGGCGAGTGGTTGGTTAAATCAGGTCACCCAGACACCGTGGACTATTAAGGCGTCTTCAGAAAGAACGGACTCAAACTATGCAGATAACTTAACAGCATTTCCAACAGGATCGTTGAAGAAGAAAAGAAAGAGGCAGAAACATAATACAGAATTCTCATTTTTATAAAATATACGTCGAAAGTATCCTTTCTCTCTAGCCATACGGGTTATCAGCCTTAAAAGTGCCCACCCATCTAGTTAAACGTGAGGGGACAGCAGTTTAGTTTGTAATTCCCCATTACTGGTGAATATGAACGCAATTTCATATATTTGCTCGCGATTCGCACTTGTTCTGTGAATCAGCCTTTGCAAATTTATTTATTTATTTTCGGGCCGGGGCTGGGTTTGAACCCACTACCTTGGGCATATGGAGCCGGCACTCTACCCTTGTGAACCACAGGCGCCGCCCGCCTTTGCAAATTTCCGTTTAATAATCACCTCTTTTTAATTAGCAAGAGTTTTGTTTCATTTTTCTTTCTTTCTTTTTTTTTTTTTTTGAATGTGTGGCCTCCTCTTTGAAATCTCCCCCAAATCTATTTCTCTTTTTTACAGTACTATGTATAGCCAAAATGCCCATAATTTTTTTTATGAGGCTATTTTTTTTTTTTTAAATTAACTCTCTGCTCAGGTAAGAAGTGCAGAAAGAGAGAAAACCATACAGACCCACATGAAACCTTGGCAGGAAGGAGCCTCTTCCTAGCCAGAGTCAGAACCTAAAGTCATTCTCCATCCTGACCCTCTCTGCATGGTATCATTACGGCTCCCCAGACAACAGGGCTGGGTTCATTCCTTTTTCAGAGTTGTACTCCCAGCTGTGCACTTCACACCCTGTCTGCTTACCAGCCCCTGCAGCCAGTGGGAGGCCTTCTGCACAGGAAGGTGAGAAAAAAAAAAGAAGATGGCCTTAGGGAGTTGGGTTATACTACCAGACGGATGGCATAGCAACTCCTGGTATTTTATTATCCTAATTAGATGGGCATTAGGTTATATTTAAAGCTTAAATCTTCATTATGTCCTATTACAACTGTGGACTTAAAAAATCTAGCGTGTCTTTGAATCAAGGTAGGTTTCTTAATTTGGCTTTCCTGCCTCTTATTTTCTCTATTTGCCTGTTTCTTCCTTTAAAAAAAACAAAAACAAAAACTATATTCAATGTGCTTGTCATCCTATATTCCTCCTGAAGATCTTCTGGGGCCTCATGCAGCCGTGGAAATATGACTGGTTCTCATGCCCCAGTACATTCCCCTGCTTCCCCCTGGCTGTGCCCAGACACGCCACTGCCCAAGTTTAAACCTGGCACTTCACCTTGGACTCCTCTCCCTGCCAGAAGCATATGCAGTGCACAATAAAGTTACAAAATGAATTTCCCAGCACAAGTGAGGCAGAAGTTCAAGTGCAGGCTTCTGGGACATCTGCTGCAGCTGTTCTCCTGCCTGCAGTCTTGTGTCCTCTGGGTCTCCAGACCCTGGCGATGGTAACAGAATCCCATCTTTGCCCCCTTTGAAGAGTCACTGTCTCTAGGAAGATAAAATCCAAATCCTTTTGGCACTCAAACGCCTCTGTTTCCTGACCCCAACCTATCTCTGCCCTCGTGTCCTCCCTGTGCACTCACACCATCGGCTCATGGTGCCCTTGTGGAGTACCCAATGCCCTTGTGCGACCCAGAGAACAAACCTGCACCCTGCTCTCACCGCAGCCTGCCACCTGTCTCCTCACGGGCCACACCTGCCCTTCCTTCCTTCACGCTTTCCCTCTTTCTGTGGGAGCCTGTGTTCTAAACATTCTTGAAAGCTCAATTCAATTGTCACCTCTCTGAAACTTTCCCAAGGCTCCGAGTGAAAACAGCTCCCCATTTTTTGATGCTCTTCTATACTTTTTAATACTCTGATTCTAACATGTGTACTGATCTTAGTGACTTGAGGTTCTGCCATCTCTTGACTGTTTGCACATTATTGAAGGTAAGGCCAGCGTCACAGTCGTCTGTGTAACTTTTGCTCAGAGCACATTGAGAGTAGCTGTTCCTTAGTGCACACTTGTGGGAGGGAAGGAGAGAGGGAAAGAGGAAGGGAAGGAAGGAAGGGAGGGAGGGAGAGAGGAAGGGAGGAGGGAGAGAGGGAGAAAGGAAAGAAAATGTGTGTTAACACTAAGTACCTCCCTGGAATGCACTTAGCTTGTTTGGTTCTTGCTTTTTTGCTTTGTTTTGTTGTTTATTTGCTTTTTAAAATATAATAAGCAAACTGTTAAACTAACAGGAGAAATTTGCTTACAAATTTTGCTTATTATGAAGATTTACAATGTGACTTGCACTATATCAAACATATAGAAAGATACCAACAGAGCACTTATCATTCACGTCATTAATGATACTACCATTTCTCAATCCCATTTTCCATTCTAATACACAGTAAGAATTGTGTAACAGGAAAGAGTCACTTTCTATAGTAGGGTCTGTGTTTCTTTTGCTGTGCTTCATTAAGGAATTGATCATGACCCTCTTACCTACTGCCCTGCTCAGAAAACAGAATGAGGATTAAGAGAAAGAATAAGAAGATATCCATTGGCATAATCAGACAGGGAGCACCAGAGATGGGCAGAAGGCAGGTTGGAGGTTTGATGGAGCAAAGCCCCATAGTTAAGATTCGTGAGTTTCCTAGAAGAAAATAGCTAGAATTAGAAACATTTGGGGAATGGCTCACAACTGTCCAGACTCAGAGAGTTAATCAGAAATGGGACCTCCAGAGGTTTCCCAGCTCCAGAGAAGCCTTCCAGCCCCTTATCAGGTAACTTCAGTTGCTGATGGATGACAGCTTAATTTATAAGAATGCCAAGCAACAGAAAATTTGAAAAATATCCCCAATATACACTTTATAAGGACAGGGAAATGTGATTCTGCATTCCGTTGCATACTTTAACCGAAGCTTCATCAACTCCATAATTAGATGATCCCTAAATTGGATGAAACATTAATATTAAATATTATGAGAAATTTACTGGAGATGGCTCCGGACCTCCTGTTTATATTTCTGCACTAACTTGTCTCTCCTATTTTAATAGACAATGTGCGAGTCTGTATTTTAGAAATTTCCATTAGGAATTAATTCTGATGTCTTAATAGATTAACCTTGCTGGTACCTAATATAATTTATTTTTAAAAAAATGAAATTCCTACTACAGCAAAGATTTTAATGGGTAGGCTTTTTTTTTTTTTTTTTTTTGTATCCCTCTGGAAATCTCCCTGCCTGAGGCTGCCGTTTTCCAAAAGGCCCTGTCCCCTCTCCCCTGTGGTCTCTGCTGCAAAGCCTGCCTGCATGACAGCTGTGAAAAATCAGACCAGCGTTTCTCAGTAGAATCCCTCATCCGGTGAGATTCCCATACACTTGAGTATTATTCAGAACCCCAGATAACTTAGTATTTTAATAGCCTCAGTCATTGCCCCCCCCCCCTTCTTAACTTTCACTCCCTGGACAACCAAGAGACGTTTTACCGCTCCCGGTGGACAGACAGGCCTCAGCCTTTGTGTCTGGGATGGACCCAAGAACTAAGAACTTAGCTCCTCCTAATGCCTGGTGTGTTTGCATTCTCTGAGATAATGACTTCACCGAACTCTTTTGAGTCAAATTCTCTGAGAAATTGTGACTCCTGCAATCATCTCACTTTCTCTGCTCATACCTCCTAAAATGACTCTCCCAGACTTGGCCAACATACAGAATTGGAATTGGCTCTTACAGACACTTGAAGGGCGAAGGGTGAAGGATGAGATACAGGCTGGGAGCTCTTCACCTGAAGTCTCCTTTCTCTACCTGTCACTTTCTGTCTCTCGGAGAATATAAACTGTGGTTCCTTTTATCTACAGAAAAGAGCTGTTGACTAGAATTATGTGTCATCTAACAGTGAGAGTTCGCAACTTGGCTGCCTTGCTGTACCTATAGATACCTGCTTGTTTGGGATGCTAAGATCTAGCCCGAACCTTCTGTTACAGACCTCTTTTTCTGTTCTGTAAAATGGCTTATGTTCAAATTTAGAGGGTCTAAGACAATCTCTGCCAAGAGCCTTCTGTTGTAGCCTACTCTCGTGAAACATGTTTTAAGTACCCTCGAAGGTTCCAATAACTTAGCACAGGTATGCGGAATTTCCTATATAAACTTGAGAGGGTCACAAAAGCATTAGTCCTTTTCTCAACAGAAAATGTTTCTCTGGTTTCCAGTGATGGCCCTTTGCCTCAGCACACTGGGGTTCTCCAGCCGGGTCTGTGTTTGCAGGAAGCTGGACCACCTTCGGCTTCGCGGGGCATCATGCTGACAGGTGCGGCAGCCATGAGAAGTGGGAAGGGAGTCGTGTTAGGACTGGTGATGGTTTTGAATGCTAGAGACCCCTCGCTAATGATAGCCAGAGTAATTAAATTAAAGAAGAGCTGTCAACTCCAGTTCATTCTTTGCTCTTTAGAAAATGTTTTCTCTCCTTTCAGGTGCCCTTTTTATGAGTGTGGAAAAGTTCTAATTAAGGAAATGTCTCCTGGTGTGGTCTTTGGTAAACACGGTATTCTTTCAGTCCAATAGAGCTAAGATTAGGATTTTTTTTTCCTTGTGCTCTTTCTTCACTATCACAATGAACTATGTTACAATGTCATTTTTCAAAGGATCTTTTGTCTGATAGCTTCTCTCCCTCCCTCCCTTCCCTCCTCCCTCCCTCCCTCCCTCCCTCCCTCCCTTCCTTCCTTCCTCCCTTCCTTCCTCCCTCCCTCCCTCCCTTCCTTCCTTCCTCCTTTCCTTCCTCCCTAGCTTAGTATTTATTTATTTTACCCAAGCCCTTGACAGATAGTTTGGCTGATGCAGAATTATAGGAATTGTCCAAAATAGTGAAAGCTTCACTGTCCTGTACGCTTAAGTAATTTTTTTATTGAATTATAACAGAGATACAGAAGACGGGGAAAAATTATGCATATAAAGCTTAAAGAAGTTTTAATTTTTTTTTTAAATATCTGTATCTCCTAAGTGTTTACTGCATTGCTGAGCACCTAGTGTCTAATCCCCCACCCCCAAATCCGTGCTATATGATGCTGTTCTTTGGCTGGGTTTGACGACTTGGCTGGTTCCTTCACTGCCTCTGACCAGAGAAGTTGGGTTGCTGGGGGTAATGAACTGGCACTTCCCAAGCTCAAGGACAGCGACCTCAACTGTGCTGTTCCTCCCAGCTTCCCCTGCAGGCCACTCCTATATACTTTTTTCCTTCATTGAGCTTTTGATGAAACTTGCTCAGCCTGCTGGACCGCCTTCTGGCATTGTTATATGTAAAAATTAATAAGCAAATCACAAAATGCTTTGACATTCTAAAGTGCTGGAGATCTGCTTAATGATGATAGAATCACCATGGAGCTGTCTGGTTCCGATCACATCTTCGGAGGGAGTCTGGATGGATCTGACAGCTCTGGTAGGTGAAGTTTAAAACACATGAACTGTCAGAAGGATCTGAAATGGGCAGTGGCCTTGCTGGTGTTGCCTCTCAGCCTTTGTCTTGGCCGTCTTGACCCTGTTATGAAATGTCCCCCAGAGCAGAGAGCACATCAGAAAGGTCTGTCTGCTCAGGGTCAGGGAAGGCTGGGCCGGGAGCTCCTGTCATGTTTCTGATTGCAGCGGTTCAGCAGCTCGAGCTCCAGTGAATAACTGGCTTTATATCTCTAAACAGCTCTGCAATATTGATCCTGCCATTTTCCCAAGACATATTAGCACACAAGCAGGTGTGGACCCCCAGGTGGACCTCATGGTGTCAGTAGGTTACTGCCTTGGCCACACCCTGAAGCTTGAATTAACTTGAAAAGTTTATGACCTTAAACCCAACTCTCTGATACTCCCATTGGCTCTGTCTGTGACCCCTGCTCTTTTAGCATTTCCCAAACTCCAGGCCCTGATGGCTTCCTTCCTCCGTGTCTGCTGGTAGCTTCTCAGTATCACTGAACTTGTCCATCCACCTGAGAACACACTCGGCTCACCCACCACCTTGTCCCCTGGCCCCAGATGCCTCAGGAGACCTCCCTGCTGAGCAGACACATGGCCCTGCCCTCTTCACCCTGGATTCTGACACTGTCGAGTTATGGCTTTAGGCTACATTGGGCCCTCTGCATTTCTCTGTGTTTCTCTACTTTGATTATTCTACTTCTTACCACTCCCTTTAAACTTCCCATGTATCCTTTTTATTCTCAACAGATGGCCGTGCTCTAGATTCACAGAAGAAGTAATCGTTTATGAATTCTGTCAAATTTGGTACCCACCTCCCACCTACAATCTCTCTGTGTTCCTATCAGTCTGCCCCTGCCCTCCCCCCTCAACCAAAGAGGTGTCCCACATCCTGCTCGAAATTAAGCCCTACCCCGTGGGAACTGAACTCCGTTAATGAGCCCATATGCTCTCTTGTATTTTTACAAATCCTTCCTTTGGCCTTTTTTTTTTTTTTTTTTTTAAGTTTGTGCTCAAGTCTCCCTCATCTTTCTGAAAATCTCCCTCACTCAGTGGTGCTTTCTTTGCTGCCAGGATATCTGTTTCCCTGCCTTTATAAGCCACCAATTAAAAGAATGAGCCACAGTCACTGTTTGCATTTCCTTATTTCCTCAGCATTCTTCAAGCCGTGGCAGCTTAACTTCTTTATGAGGCTTTCCTGAACTTGTGTGTGTCCCATGCCGTCCTTTGAGGGAGGGAACTCTGTCCCTCCTCCTGCTTTCTTGATTATCAAGATGCTCCCCAGAAATGTTTATTTCTCTAACCCTGCACTAGGACTATTTAAAGGCTGAGATTACATGTCCTTACATGCTTACTGCACGTGGCACCCTTCCTATAGTAAGAGTTAATAAATGTGTGTTGAACGAATTTTGAGCTCTTCCTATCAGTGCCTCCAGTATGAAATAAAACGGGTCCTTTCCCCATCAAGCTTCTTAATTTTAAGGCGTAGGGAAGTTGTTTGGAGTGAAAGAAAATGCATTCTACTGTTGAGCTGTGGTCAGGATGAGCTGGAAATTCCAGCACACGGCCCCAGGAAGGTCTTAACTCGGTGGCTGCAGGACTCTTGTTCTTTCCTGGGACCTACTGGCTGCATTGAGAGCTCAGAGTTTTGTTCTCCATCAGCAGCAAGAGCATAACCTCTGGATGGCTTCTCTTGCCATGCGGAAGGATTTGGACTGGGCCCTCTATCTACCAGTTGGTTTGTGCTCGAGGAATAAAGACACTCTAATTTTTGGTCCATGACAATCTGCTGTGTCTACAAGTTCCATCCCTGATAGCCAAGGGTTATGGTGGGCACCTGTAGTCCCAGCTACTTGGGAGGCTGAGGCAAGAGAATCACTTGAGCCTAAGAGTTTGAGGTTGCTGTGAGCTGTGATGCCGTGGCACTCTACCAAAGGAGACAAAGTGAGACTCTGTCTCAAATAAATAAATTAATAAATAATATTCCAGCTCTGGCCTTTCCCAGTAGCGAGGAGAGTTGAGAATTGACTGAGGAAAGCTGCACTTTGCTCTACATGGCTGCACGCTCCAGAGAATGAGAGGAAGGCACGTCCTTGAGAGCTGACTGTGACTTTTCTGAAAGTCACCTTTTACTCAATGGCAAACTCACTGTGGGACCAAACAAGTGAAATCACAAAAAAGATGGGCCCTTGGGGATGATCTCCACAGCCTTGTGAACTATTCCATGAGCACAGAGCTCCCAGGTGGTGGTGGCCTGAGTGCCTGTTGCCTGACAGGTATCCCACCCTCTGGGAAACTCTCACCCCTCTCCCATCTTCTCAGACTCTGTTTACTCCAGAATTATCTGTTCTACATCCCATGCATTTAGAAACCCACTCTTTGCTATCCTACCAGGTTAACATCTCCTGATTATGTTCGTGGTTAGCAATCCTAATGGCAACATTTTGGGGGCCACTTGGCAAATAGTGAAACAGCATTTCATGAATTATCTCCTTCAATCCTACTTCAGTCTTTTCAGGCATGTCTGTGCCTTGTCATTTTTGTCTTTTTCACATGAAGAAATTGAGACACAAAAGATTAAGTCACTTGGATAAGCGCACTCTACTACTAAATGGGGGAGCTGGGATTCCAAGTTGGGCTGTCCAGTTCTAAAGCCTATATCCTTTTCCTTCATGCACTAATGGGCCAGTGATGCTCTTGACCCATCCCCCATTCTCTGAGCTCCTGCTGTCAGCACCTAAGTGTCTCTGCCTAAAAGTAGAGTCCACGTTCTCAGCCCTGAAGCCCACCCTGTCTGGAGCAGCAGGCAGGAAGGACTGGGAATTGATGCATCCTCACTCATCTGGGGCAGCAGCCCCCACCACGACTTGAGGAGTTGGTCTGTACACTTCGTAGCTCCTTCACCTACCTCCCAGGGAATAACCCTGAGATGCATGCACTACACTGACTCTGAGAGTTCTCTATGTAGGATTAAGTCCCATCATCTGATGCTGGCTGCCATTCTCACAGGTATTCTCCTTTATCTCCCAAATAAAAGACTTTCCTTGTATCCTCATCTCACTGTCTGCCTCTGTGATAATCTAAACTCAAGCAAATGATTTGCTGTGCCACATACTCCCAGGCCCCCTGCGAAGACTTTCTAGTGCCCCAAAGAGAGCAAAGATAAGACTGTCGCTTAAGACTTCAAAGCCCCAGTGGGTGTCCAGGTTCTGTCTATCCAGGGACTGGCTCTGCCTTTCTCTCTCAACATCGTCTGCTTGTCACCATTTCTCAGAGCAGGTGTCCTCTCGACAGGGTCTTCCCACCTCGCTGTGAACACATTTACAACACGTCACTGCACCTTCCTCCACTGCACCTGAAAGTATAAACAGTTCTCGCCTCTCGTCCCCCAGATCGAGTCATTTGGTGGTTGGTTATTGCAACAAAAACAACCAGGTGAAGGTGTCAAATCAGCTCACCATGTTCAGCTCCACTTGCCCGAAAGCCCAGCCCTCACCTTTCCAAGAAAGACTTGCCTTTATCCCCACAGCAGAAACCCTACTTAAAGGCACATCATTTAGCATATTTACTCAGCACTCTGGGTTTGGGGACCCAGAGAGACCCTCCCTAAGCCTTGTAACTTCTATTAGAAAACAGCAACTCCCAGGAGTATTTTCCTTGAGTTCCGGATTCTCTTAAGTTTCAGTAGATTCTGGAGTTTCACAGGACTCCCCAGGCTCCAAGCAGTTGCCTGCAGCAAACACACAGTGAGCTGTCTGTTCCCTTAGCAAAGATAGTGCAGGTAAAAATAAAGCCAAAAAAAAAGAATGCAAAGGTGATGCTATAGAATCTGTTTTTCATATATTGCCTGATTTTGTCTGACTTTCATTTTTTATTTTATTTCTCTGAAACATATTCTTTTGATCTGCTAAAAAAAAAAAAAGAAAAGAAAGAAAAACAAAGACAGATATAATATCCCCTCCTTCAAAATTAATAGGTGGGCCTCTCAGCTACACCCTGCTAGGAGGTGCTGTGCATACAGAGGGGCTGTGTACCGGGGTGGTAGGAACACTCCCAGGACCTCAGAACATGACTGTATTTGGAGAAAGGACCTTTAAAACAAGGTAATTTGAAGTAGACTGAGATCATAAGCAGGGCTCTACCCCAATATTACTGGTGCCCTCATGAAAACAGGGAGAGGCACTGGGGCATGCTGGGCTAAGAAAGCCCAGGTGAGGCCACAGCGAGAAGGCTGCCGCCAGCAAGCTGACGGGGGAGCCCTCAGAGGCACCGTCCCTGCTGACACCGCCATCATGGACTTGTAACCTCTAAACTGTGATGAAATACATTTCTGCTGTTTGAGCCACACAGTCTGTGATAGTTTATTATGGCAGCCTGGGCAGAATAATAAAAGACCTCGATGTGTGAATCAGGGCACTCAGATTAAAACCACAGCTGGGTCATTTAACTCACTCTTTGATCTTTAGAGTACGACTCTGTCTCTCAGAAGCTCAATTTTCCCCATCTGATGATATGGAAATGATATCAATCCTTCAATCTTGCTGAGATGGCACATTTATAGAAAGTGCGTGACGGTACCCTGCGCACAAGGCCTGGCATCTGAGTCCTTAATACATATTAAATATTTGGTGATTTAATTTCCGGGAGTAAAAGGAGGGGGCAGGATTCAAATTGTTTTACAACTTAGCTGCCATATAAGTCATAAACATTTATTAGGACTAACTAAAATATATGCGATGGAGTCTAAGTGTGAAAGTGGTAATAAACACGGGTAGTCCTTACAAGGAGAGGATGTCGGTGGATGGTGTTTTTGTGATGCCGGGGAAAGATCTCCTGAAGCTGTGCCTTAAGCTACAGCCTATGAGATAGGAAGATTTTGGAGAGCAGGAAGGGAGAGGGGAAGGACTGAGAAATGCATGCATGGAAGCATCAAAGCTGGAGGCATGAAGAGTTCCGCAGGTGCTGAGGATGGCACCTGCTATGTGCTCCTGCAGGCTACTGGGGGTGCCAATACTCTCTTCTTTGAATTTTGGGAAGAGTGTCACCTAGAAAGGATTCTTAGATTCGGAAGGAAGCTGGACTACATAACCTATGACCTCTTTCAACTATACGATTCCCTTATATGGTTAAACAGTGAGTTAGGTATGTTGGAAAATTTAGACTCTATCAATTTTGTAACTGGGAACAAGAGAATGTTTATTTTATGACATAATAGATGATTATGTTGGAAACGCAGTAGAAAAAAAGAGCATACATCTTGTCTCTGGCTCTACCATTTAAAAGGCGTGTGACCTTAGGAATACGATTTCATTTATTTTTATATATGCATTCATTCATCAAGAAAATAATTTAGTGCGACCTTACTGTCTTCCAGGTACGCTACTGAGAAATGTGGAAGTGATGGTAAATAGTTCCTGAGCTCATGTATTAAATAGTCTACTGTTAAGAATGGAGAAGGTGTTGGATGATAACAGAGTAAAAGGATGCGGAAAACTAATCTTCAGGGTTCAGGGAAGGCTCTTAGGGGACGTAATGTTGAGATGTCCCCAGGTAAATGATGTCAAACACATATCCAAGCTCAGCCTCCCTTTCCTCATCTCCCCCACCCCCCCAAAAAAGAGCTAGTGTGCTTTACTTCATCTATTTTGTATGAGTACAAACAAAATAGATGTATAGGAGATGTTTGGAAACTCTAAAAGCTAAATAAATATTGGATAGCATGCTTTAAAGAGAGTTGATAGAATTTAGCGACTGATTAGATACAGGAGAAAAGGAGAAGAAATACGTAAATTCAGGCTGTGATATTGGACCTGGAGCTATGAAAGATGTGGGAGATCTTCAAGTCATTTGGAATTAAGTTCAAGGCTGTAGGGAGCGACACTTGTTGCATAAAGAGAAGGCACCATAATGAGTGCAGCCTTGGGTAGGTTGACTCCGAGGGGATTTAGGATGGAGGCAAATGAAAATACAGCCTGGGCTTAGCTAGAGAAGGAGGGATGTTTATAGAGACGTGAAGTCTTAAAGCAAATTCAGAGATTGGACAAAAAAAATGCAAAAGGGCTTCCTTACATTATTTTGAAAGAGACCATTGGAAGGCTGAAGCTTTCTATCTCCAAGCTGAGGGTTGGTGGGTGGGATTCTAGCTGTTTATTTTATTTTATTTTATTTATTTTTGAGACAGAGTCTCACTATGTTGCCCTCGGTAGAGTGCTGTGGTGTCACAGCTCACAGCAACCTCCAACTCATGGGCTTAAGTGATTCTCTTGCCTCAGCTTCCCCAGTAGCTGGGACTACAGGCACCCACCATAACATCCAGCCACTTTTTTGTTGTAGTTGTTTATCTAGCTGGGGCTGGGTTTGAACCTGCCACCCTTGGTGTATGTGGCTGGCGCTGTAACCACCGTGCTGTGGTCTTAAAGCCCTGCTAGCTGTTTTAGTTTGTGGTATGGGTACTTCTGCTGTGGGATGAGAGCCAGAAGAGAAATAGGGACCATCACACTGTCACACTAGTGTGGTGAACCAACAGGCAATGATTTGTGGGCTACTGAATGAAGGATCTTGTGGGGAGAGAAAGTGATTGATTGAGCCTTAGGGAATGCCCACCCATAGTACAAGAGTTAAAAATAGTTGAGGAATGAAGACTGTGTAACATCATGGATAGACACCTTAGCAGGAGACAGAAGTGCCTACGAGCACGTCTTTTTATTTTATTTTATTTTATTTTGCCCCTCTCTACGCCAAAGGGTGAAGTAGTCAGCTCAGACTTATTTACAGGAAAGTAGCACACAAGTTGGAGGCTTTAAAGGGAGAAGGTTCCTTGGGAGGCCTCTCACATTGCAGGATACCCATTCTAATACTTTTGTTGGAGCCATTTCCAATTATTTAATGTTTGAATCTAATCATTTCCTTGATTTAGCAAATCAGAGATATTTTTTTCCTTCAAGGGCAAAATACCTTCATTTTATTTTCTTCTCCATAATTAAGTAATTTCTTAATTAGTAATGTTCAACTGATCCAATCTGAAATGACACATTTTATTCCTTTTTATAAAAGCTTACATACACACACACCCAGCCCCCGCCTGGTGGAGGAGCTTGTCATTCCTGGGCTCTTTTGTGTGCCCCAGCGTTCTCTGTCTCCCCTGTTTTCTCTCTTTCTCACTTAGTGAGAGAGATTAGGCATCTCCAGCAGTTCTTCCTGAGCGGGGAGGGAATCCAGCTGTGTCATCTCACACTGGCTGACTTCCTGGTGGCTGTAATTAGCACGAAGGAATTTCTCCTCCATGGAGATGTCTCACTGTGGCTTTGCACCTGGTGGGCAACTCTGCTTTGGGGGCTTTCTCACTTGGCAGGCAGGGGGGTGGGGCAGCTGCTACAGAGGCTGCCCCCAGCTGGCCTGGGCTCTGACATTCCTCAAGGCCCTGCAGCACTTTGCATCTGAGTCCATGCTGCAGGGAGCACAGCCCCTCTCCTGTCCCTTTCTATCTGTGCAGGCTCTTTGTCTTGCTCCACTAAGCCCAGAGTCAGATGTCACTCCCTCTTGTCAACCAGCTGTAGACTACAGAAAATGGTAGGGGTCCAAGCAAGGGCTGGTCTGGATTGGATTGAACAGCACAGTTAAGCATGGTGACTGATCCTTTCTGAGGCTGTCCCTTCCTCCATCAACAATGACAGTGTAATGACAGACACCTCTACTAAAGAGCTCAGCCAACCAGTATGTGCTGATTGAATACCTAGTATGGGCCCAGCTCTATGAAAACCCAGCAGGGGTGGCGGAGAGATTCCCTCAAATGGTATTCTCTAGTGCAAGTTTTCAAGGGCACTCTTGTAGGACACCCCTTCCTTGGACATGTGTGACTCCAGTCTGCTGAGCTGACTTTAAGGACCGCCCGGCCTGGGATACAAGGAGATTGTCACTGTCCATTTTCACTGGTGGCTCACTCCATACCCAGCTTCCCCAGGGCAGGTGGTGAGGAGGATAATGATTCAGCACCCCCATGAGGCACAATTAATGTTAGAGTAATAGAACAATAATGCCTGCCTGTGATAGGGACTTTGAAATCTCCAGATGAAAGGCTCATAGAAGTACAGCAGGCTATTATAAGCATTTATGTAGCGCATTTCATCTTCAAAGCACTTTGCAAATATTAACTAATGAACACAGAACACTGTCTCTTTCCCCCCCTGAAGGAGAGGGAGGGGTAGACTCTGACGAGAGTCTGGACTTTAAATGGAAACCTTGCTCCATGGAGTGGAGGCAGAGAAGGTCTATTTCTCTTGCCGTCTTCAGGCTTCTGGGGAGGGACACTCTGAAAATCACAGAAGAAGTCCTCACTTTGCAGGTGGAAAGATTGGAAATCAGAGCCCAGGCTAAACCAGTGCTGTCCAAAAGTCCTGTGGAGGTTAATGTGGGCCATGTAAGTGATTCTGAATTTTCTAGAACTACATTTAAAGAAAAAAAAAGAAAAAGAAAGAAGAAACAGGAGATTAGCTTTAATAATTGATTTAACCCCGCATGGCCTCATGAGATACTGTGCCTCTAAGTTTTGAGATAGACCACCTTGTGTTCCATTAAGTCACTGCCGAGGACCACAGTTGGCAGTGTGCTTTCTGATTCACCTGTGCAAGTTTCACCATGCTCAGCTCATCAGAGCTGCTGTGAGGGCTCCATTTCCATCCTTACCTCCTTCTTGGATTTTGGGATATCTCAAAACTTTCATAATAACCCACATATAATTGTAACAAGTAATCAACACATTTATTATTAATAAATAATTGTGTTACTTTTTTGTACTAAGTCCTTGAGATCACTGTGTATTTTACACTGAGAGCACCTCTCAGCATGGGCTCGCCACATTTCAAGTGACTAATAGCCACCTGTGAACAGTGGCTACTGTATATGGCAGCCCAGATCAAGACTGCCTTTGAGAAGCATGCCCACCGTACCTGGTCCAATTATCTGGGGCTGTCCTTCACATTGCTGGCTAATGCATGGTCAAGTGTATGGGCTATTGTCTGAAAGACCTACAGTTGAATACTGGTTTAGAAATTCTGGCTACATGACATTGGACACATTATTGAATCCATTTGAGTTCAGTTTCTCCATCTATCATATCACAATGCTTCCAGCTTCAATGTCACAGTTTTTATGAGAATTAAATGAGATTACTTTTATAAAGTACTTAGTGTAGAGCCTAGCATGTAGTAATAATGCAATAAAGAGTAGCTATTATCATACGAATAGGACGAGCTTGTATTCCGGGGCCCTGGCTCTGTCCCATCCTCCACTGGCACCAGACACATCCTACTTCTAACTTTGCACATGGCTGGGTTTTGGCAGGGTGGTTGACCTAAGAACTCCTCAGCCTCCATCCCTGAGTGATCTGTGCTCCGCTCTGCAATATTCCCCTATAGCTGTGTGAATACAGAATATAGGCCAGGGAAAGGAACCTTTATTAGGGTCGCATGGTTTGAAGAGAGGACGAATGAAAGGGATCATTTCTACAAGTCTGTCACTCCTTCAATTACTTCCCGTTGTCTATTCCTTAATCAGAAAGTCTAGAGCAGTGTTTTTCAGCCTTTTTTATTTCACGGCACACTTGAACCTGTAGTTAAATTTCAGCAGCACACTAAAATTCTGTTGATCAAAAAAAAAAAGGGAGTAAAAAAGAAGAATATACTTACTGTGCTTTGAACTTCTTTCAAAAATAATTGAACTAATGATCTTTAAAAATTTTCCTGGCACACCTAAAATCCTTTCACAGTATACTGGTTGAAAACCATTGCTTTAGACCTTCCATAGCTCCAGCTTGCCACTAGCCTAACTCCTTCTCCATTCAATGATGTGATGAACATCCATTCAATGATGTGGTCCTTCAAACTTCTCAGAATGTTCTCTGTTCCCTGCCTCTTTATTCACCTTCTTCTTTCATCAACTTGATGTCACTTTGCTTCAACTCAAAGATGTATCGTGTTTCCCCGAAAATAAGACCTACCCAAAAAATAAGCCCTAGCAGGATTTCTATGCATTTGTTAAATATAAGCCCTACCCCAATAATGAGACCTAGTGATGGTGATCTAAACGCCATGCATTTTGGCGCGGAGTGGTAAGGAAGACTGGAATACCTTTTATCTGCCACAGCTCCTTTCTCTGAGCTGGGTTCGCACTTGTGCGGGTGCATGTGTGGTTACGGTGGTCGCAGGCATCCTGTTGCGCATGTGCCAACGGCTAGGGGAAAGGAGTTCACACATCACTAGCGCCAGCCCCGCCAACAAGGTTGGTTCCCCCTGTCAGGTTCCAGAAGAAAATGACTTAACTGTATTTGAATAAATGTAGATTATTGTATTAATAAAAATAAGACATCCCCTGAAAATAAGCCCTAGTGTGTCTTCCTGAGAAAAAACAAATATAAGACAGAGTCTTATTTTTAGGTGAACACAGTATGTTAATGTAATCCTGGCCCTTGTAACATCTTATCACACTTAATTGTCCACCGTGCAACAAGGAGTGTACACCAGCTTCATTAAATGCTCACAGAATCTTTGATGAGTCCATACAAAATTAACATCCCATGATGGAAGAAGACATCTAGATGGCATAGCTTCTGGATGCATGCAGGCCCAGTCTCCCATCCCAGGGTGTGTCCTGGGTTCTCTGGGGTGTCCCCTCCAAAGCTCAACCTTTCCAAATGTTCTCTACAGCCACAGCTCCTTCACTCTAACTCACTTTGAAATAAGCATCAGCAATGGAAATAGAAGCTGTCCTGTTGTTAAACATATCACTTCTGGAAGCATTTTTTTGGTGAGAGGTTTTCATCCTGACACACAGGGATTGCCTCTTTTGAAGCTTCTCGACTCAAGGAGAGGACTTCTTCCTCACAATTCCAGACACAGTAGCTGGCCCCTGTCCTCGGTTTTGCTTTTTGGTTTCAGTTACTCACAGTCAAGTGCAGTCTGAAAGTACTAAATGAAAAACTCCAGAAACCAACAAGTTACAAGTTTTAAATTGTGTGCCTTTCTGAATAACGGGATGAAATCTTGAGCAGTCCTGCTCTGTCCCAGTGGGAACATGAATCATCCTCTTGTTCACACTTCTGAGATGTATAGGACACCCCCCAACCCCCCAGTCACTTAGTAGTGGTCCAGGTACTCAGCTGTCAGATCACATTGCTTCTATTTAAGTAACCCTTATTTTACTTAATAATGGCCCCCAAATGCAAGAGTACTAATGCTGGCATATTGTTACAATTGTTCTATTTTAACATCGTTATAAATCTCTTACTGTGCCTTATTTACACATCACACTTTATCGTAGGTATGTATACATAGGAAACATGGTGTATGTGGGTATGTGCCAAAAAGTGTATACACATTTCAAGAAAGAAAAAAACTCTTAAAATTGTGATACTCAATATGTATCAATAACAGAAGACGAATACAAGTCATGTTTGAGCGTCTCTTGTAATTTGCAAAAGTCAAATGGGACTTGAGTATTACAATTTTGATAGTTTTCCTTTTTTCCCTTTCTTAAAATGTGTGTACATTCTTTGGCACTCTGTAAATATATGTGTGGGGGGGTGGCACCAACTTTCGTTTCAGTCATGCAATGGCTGTCTTGGCACATACCTTCTGCTGATAAGTGGGGGGACTACCACATTCTAATACGGAAGGTATCTTCATGCACATCTTGTCTAACCCTCCCATTGCACAGAGGAGGTCACAAGCTCTCAGCTTCTTCCTGTCTGAGTTGGCAACTGAACCCAGATCTGACTCCCGACCTCTCATTGGCTGCACCTCTTCAAATTAATGAATGACTATGAATGACCCTACGGCCAGAAAATCCAGGTATCAACGAGGGAGGAAGCTCTGCTTGCATCCCTAATGGGGGTACCTTTCTTGTTTAGGACCACAAGCAGCAATAGTGTGGGTGCTGTTGAGCCGGACTTCGGTTTCATAGCAGCTTTCCCCTCCTGCGGCTCCCCCAGGCAGGCAGCTGCACACAGCACGCTCTGACTTTGCCACATCTTGTGAGCAGCTTGGGTGCGGGTGCTGATGCAGCATTCCTCATTCTGCTGTTGCGTTTGCATTGAATACATTTGATTCCTCCCCAGTTGCTTTTTCTTTCTCCTCTTCTTCTTTTCTTGTATTTTATTTCCTTGCCGCTGTTCTCTCCCTCTGTAGATGTCCGATACTAGGGCCATGTAAATAATAAACTGCCTCTTAGAAGAGGGGTGTGGGAAACAATAGCAGTTGATTTTTCTGAGCGCTCTGGAGTGTCGGACCAACTGGCCCACGTTGGATTTCTTACTGAGGTGTCTTTTGCCTCCAGGAATTGCCTTTGGGGGGCTCTTCAGAGGAAAGCACAAAAGCACCAAATGCAACCGACCAATTGTGCAAAACTATTTGTAGGAAAAGATAGTGTGGTTGGGTGGGGAAAGGAATTCTCTGTGACCCCTGAGGTGGCCAGCTAAAGCTGCGGAGCCTCTGAAGCATGAAATTTGATTACCCTTATCTTGGTGCACAGCTCCGATACCGCTGTCGGTCATTCAATTACCCAGCAACCTCTACAAATGTCTGCGGAGGCAGTTAATACGGCGTTAGGGTGGAACGCTCGCCTTCCTTGTGTGGTTCCTCTGAAATGGCAACAGACCATCCGCACCATGGAAATAGGCTTGGCTGGAGACGACTCTGGGCTTTGATCCTCACTCCCAAGCATTTCTATCAAATAATTCAGTGCTTCTTGGCCACTTTTAATATATCATCAACTCCCTTTCAGATCAGATATTTAAAAATGATTTAGAGAGATCCCCAAGTAATTAAGGTATCTGGAGAATGAAAATCCAGAAGAAAGGCTAAAAAACTAGCATTATTTAACTTGGAGAAGAAGGGTGAGAAGTGATTTTTTAAATGTCTACAAATGCGTACAAAGACTTACAAGGAGGGTGATGACCAGCTGCTCTGATTGTCCTCTGAAGCCTGTTCCTTGTCCTGGCCCTTCGCAAAAGTCATCTGTGTGACCCTGGTCATGTCCCTTTGCTCTCTGGCCTTTATGCTATGTGGCCTACTTTACTTTTCATATATATATATATTTTTTCAGATTACTATAAGGGCACATACAATGATTGTGTTACGTTGTCTGCGTTTGTTAGGTAGCATCCAAATTATAATGGAGTTCTTCACCCAGGAAATGTGCCATGTAACCCCTTACCTTGTACCCATTAGGTGGGAGCTTGCCAACTCCTCTTCCTTTCTTTCCCCCTCTCCCCTACTTGAATTTAATGGTGTTTTTTCTCTCATGTGGGTCTGTATCCCAAGTGCTCATCAACACATAAATGGACTAATAAATTGTGGTATATGTATACCATGGAATACTACTTAGCCATAAAAAGATGGGGACTTTATAGTTTTTTCATTGTTAAACAACATTCTCTTTAGTAAAATATCTCAAGAATAGAAAAGCAAGCACCCTATCTACTCAACCATAATTTGAAACCAGTAGATGAACCAATACTTTTTGTGTCTTTAATGAGTCATTAAATCAGTGGTTAGACTTAAAAAAGGGAAGGTCTTACTGTTTGGTGTGGTCTTATCTAGAAACAGAAGAAGTTGCTAAGTAATCTCCAAAGGATTTTTAGGACAATTTATAGAGATTTGATGCTTCATAGAAAAACATAAAAACTGGAATTTTTGTTTTTAATTTTTTTGGAAAAGCAAAAAGAACTGGACTCTGAAAGGGTCTAATTTGGGAATCAATTATCAGTTTCCCTTAATGCGGACAAAAAGTCAACAATTCTAATCTCTCTCCTTATGACAATATTCCCATTGTCTTCTTATCTTCAGGGAACATCTGTTTCCTGTCTTCTTCCCTTTTCTGGCTAATGCAGATGGCAGTTTGGCTCTGAGGTCATTTGAATACTCTCACACATTGCTGGAACAGTGAGCAGTGAGAGATTGGCTGCCTCATGTAGCAAGTCTGGCAGATGAAATTTCACAGGCATTCTAGTTGTCATCTATCAGGGAGGAAAGACCCTTCTTCTATCCTCTTACATTCTGTAGGGAGACCTGTGTATTAAGCTGATAAAATATAGATTAACAGGATAAAAGCATATACATTTTATACAATATTTTTGCAGCACATGGGGGGACTTCATAGGAAGAAGTGAAAACCCCAAAGAAGTTATACTTGGGAATTTATATACCACTTTAACAAAGAGTAATAGAATGTGGTGATGTGACAAGACAAAAGACAAAGGGGTTTTGACAAGGAGCAGTAATTGGGGGTGACTTGGAAACAGAAGAAGGATACTTACGGAAGATAGGGTTATTTTAGCTGGTTTCTTTGTACGGCTTCATCTTGGCATTGACTCTCTATCTCCAATAATAAGAATATAGAAAGAGGGATGTCAGAGGGCCCTTTCCACATCTCATGTTTCTCAATTGTCTTCAGCTCGAAACAATCAACATGCCTAAGTAGCGTATTTTGGGATGAACTATTCAGGTACCCTTTAAATCCTTCCTACAAAGCCTGGTACAACAGCTAGGAAATGGAGGTGCGTCTTCTGTTAGTCTGGAAGTTCAGCATCTCTATTAGTCTGCAATTTATCTGGCTATGGCTCCACAAAAGTTGATGTTGATATTTTGAAAAGCTTAGCTATTACATCATCCAAGATGGCATTTATAGTTTAAGTATTGCCTATGAATACCTGCAAGACCAAGCTAGAGGAAGACCTGAAAAACAGTCTTCCTCTAGTGGAGGAAGTAAGTATTATTTAGCTGAAGTCAAACTATACCCCTGATGCAATCCCAACTACAAAGGCAGTATATCCTAATTAACTGCAAATGGTTTGCTCATAAAGCTGTCATCACTGGGCTCTAATGTCTGTACTTTTAATGATGCATTTGATTAGAAGATAATTTTATTCACTTGTTGGCAGTCAGACCTGTCTGGCAAAGGTCCCTCCCCCCTCCTCTTTTTCCAACTTTTCTCTCTTGTTTGAAGTAGTTATGAGTTGTGATGCCCTAAACTATCTAATAAGTAAATAAGGGAATCTATCAAAGCAATCTAATGTGTCTTCTGCTCCTCGCCAGCCTCTGTGTGTATGCATGTGTGCTGTGTCACATAATGATTTAAAAAATGAGGTTTTATTGGGCAGTGCCTATGGCTCAAAGGAGCAGGGTGCTGGCCCCATATGCTGGAGGTGGTGGGTTCAAACCCAGCCCCAGCCAAAAACTACAAAAAAAAAAAAAAAAAGAGAGAGAAAATGAGGTTTTATTTATTTATTTATTTTTGCATATTGGAGCCATTTCTAGAATCTCCTCTTTTGCAAGCTAAAATTTTACAACCTAAAATTCTTTTTCACTTTGCTCCAATTCTCGTAATTGACAGGACTTTATTAAGTCTCACATTTTGCAAATTGATTCCATGTTATTTCATGTCACTTGCGTCTTGTAACAAACCTGTGAGAAGGTTTTACCCCCGATGAAGGATCAGAAACTCAAGAGAGTTGGTTTTCTTTCCTAGAAATTTGATGAATAAATTAGGAATTCCAAACGAGATCCCAGTCTAAAGTTTGGGCATTCTCCACCACATCACATGGCTTCTCTTCAAAGAGTAGATTTTTGCATTTTTTTCTTTGAAAACCAAGCTTGGAACTGCCCCACTGTAAAGTCATTCTTGCTACAGGACTTGTGGGGGACATCTGGGTCTGAGGCTCACTCATCTCTGGACCACTTGGGTATTTGCTTTGGAAGCACAATGATGTTCAAGATAACTACAAGTTGAGCCCTCTGAGTATATCTGGCAACTCTGTTCCCCCTTCTCTGCCTCATTCCTTACAACAGTACTAGGAGTATCTTCCATGTAGGAGTCAAAGCCTCTTACACCATGTGTCCATTCTAACCTGCTGACCACTCCTTCCTCTGTCTTTTATTTTAATAATAATGGCTAATATTCATTGAGGGATTACTCTTTCCACATACTGTACATGTGTGGCCTCATTTGATCCATGAGTAAAGTGGATACAGTAGTCACACCTCGCCCCCCGCCCCAAGGAAACTGCAGTCTCAGTTGGTGATGCTTCTTGCCCAAAGTCACAGAGCCACAGAGCCACTGAGTAAAGAGCTTCAAGTCTGACTTCAGAGCCTGAGATCACCACCACTAGGTTTGTTCATCAACATTCAGCTAGAAGGTATATGCTGTGCTTAACTCTGAGCTCAATGCTGTCAGGGGTATTGGGAGAGAAAAACTTGGGATCCCAGGAGGACAGCAGTTCCCTAACATTACAGTTGAGCATTTGTCCAGCAAGACATTTACATCTTCACCTATGAATCTCAAAACACAGTGGAATGTGGACTAGTTCGTGTTGCCAATCCCCCACCCTCTATTTTTAAATTGAAGGTCAGAAAGGTTTAAGTGACTCTGATTTGTGAGGTATTGATACCAGGTTTGGGTGTATAGGAACCAATCTTTTCTTCACTTTGCTACGCTGCCTCTTTGTATTTTTTAAGGAGCAATGGAAGAGAACAGCTTGTTGTACCCATCTCCTTGGAGTTTAATTTTTATTCTCCAATGTTTCATCTCTAGCTGCTCTTTAGGTGGTTGGTTATACTTCTATGTATGAAATCTCCATTTGAGGGAAAATCATATTGTACGTTAGAACAGACAAACGAGGTACTCATGACCTTGCATATCTTTGTACTCCATCTCCCTCCCTGCTATTCTCTTGTGCCTCTAGCAGGGAATTTGACACATTGAGGCAGACAGCCCCTTATTATTAAATCTGTTTGCAAATGTGTGGAAAGCATTCTGCACACCCCCGGTTATGCATGATGGCAGATCTTGTATCTGATTCACCAGCTCCTAGAAGTACATGACTTCTCCCTTTCTTCTCTCTTTTCTTAACACATATTGTCTAGATTTCAGAAACAGTGGGGGATATTGATGTTGGGTTGTCAGAGCTGTGGAGCACTGTTCTGGAACATGGGGGATAACTGCACTTTGCAAAAATAGACAGCATGGGGAAATGGGTTCATCTCCCAGTGAAATGGGGTCCAGCGTCCCCAGAGGGTGCTAAAATGGAGTGATCAGGCTCAGATTGGTTAACTCCATCTCACCTACTTCTGCGAAGTCCTTGATCATATGCAATCGATTAACGAAGTTCTGACTGCCAAACACTCTAGGAACACAAAGTGCCAGGGACAAGATTGTTAAAAGTAATAACTTCATAAACCAAGGTTTGGGTTTGGTAGGTGACTAGAAAGAAGGGCGCCTGGGAAAGCCTCTTGGTCCAGTTATGAGTCAAGGCCTGTGCTTTTGTTCTTTAGGTCAACACCCCTTTCCAGATCTACAGGAAAAGTCAAGGGAGGGAGAGGATGAGAAAGAAATGAGGGGAGGCAGCCGCTGGCTCTCCTGCACCATGCTCAGGAGTGGGAGTGTGAACACCTTTGCCATAAGCTAGATCTCAGGCAGACCTGCACATCTCATTTATATCTCTGCCCCATAAACCCCACCAGCCCTACCATTTCCACACCACCATGCAGTGCGATGGGTTTTTCCCTGTCCCCTTAAATCGGAAAGTGGCGTTCCATGATGATAAGAAAAAGTATTCAGTTCTTCATTCATTCAACAAGTATCTCTGCGCACCTGACTGTGTACTTGGCGCTAAACTAGGCCCTAGAACAGGGTGAGTAGACATGCGTAGTGGGAGATATTGGGAAGCTTCAAAATAAACCCTACAGATTGGTGGGGGGTTTTTTTCCCCCATTCTGGATAAGATCTTAGCAGGGCATTTTTATAAAATCTCAAATAGAGTCAAGGTAACGCCTTAGGCACGCAAGTGAGAAGGCTCCAATACTGGAGGGTTTTTAGGTGGGAAATGCTACATTTATGTGGACACATGTCCACACGCAGTGAAACTAAGAGGGGAATATATACTAATTGCACAGAGTGAAGACCTTACTGGGAAAGCTTCCTGGAAGAGCTTTAAGGCGTGCAGAAAACTTTGCAACTGTACCTCTTTATCCACAGGGAACATATTCCAAGACCCCCAAAAGGATGACCTGGGGAAAAGAAAAAGTACCAATCCCTCCATGCACAGAATTCTTCCTCCTCCATCACAGCTTCACAGATAGAGGATTCCTTTCTACATAGATCTCAGCAAACTTAGCTGTCAATATTTTTGCTCTCTTTATTCAGTCAAGAGCTTTCACCTTTTCACTTAAAGAAAAGACTTTATGTCTTCCTTTTAGCATATCCACAAAATTGCCAGCATCACTACTCTTTGGGTTTTTAGGGCTGAAATCAAAAAAGGGTTACTTGAACACCAGCACTGCGATTCCTTGACAGTGGCTGTGGTCACCCAGCTGGCTCCCAGCTGACATAAGGGTAGAGATAGTGTGAGTACACTGGACAGAAGGGGGATTCATGTCCTGAGCAGGACAGAGGGGACTGGTACCCAGTTTCATCATGCTGCTCAGGGACTGCACAATCTAAATTGTTTATTTTTGGAATTTTCCATTTAATATTTTCAGACCTTGCAGAACAGGATACGAGGAAACAACTGTATTCAGTAGCCAGGCTTTTGGTTCAGAACTGCCCTCCAATCATGAAATACATTTTAATTGAATGCTGAGCATCCCTGTCCTTGCCCCAGGCAGCCTGGTTACAGCAGCTTTTAACAAAAGAAAAGCAATTAAGCAAGCCCAGCTGGCTCCCCTGGGGTGCCTCTGCTGTCCCTTTCAAGCCCTGGGCCTGCTTTAGTGCTAGGTCTGTTCCAGTATGAACAGGAAGCCTCTCCCTAGCTTTCTGGATATTTTCTGATAAGAAGGCCTAGGAACAAGGTGCAAAAACTTGCTGAGAATTATGGGGTGCCATTGGGACACTTTGGCTTTAAATTGAGACCTCAGCACATAAAAAGTCTGCCACCAACGCCGAGGTTTGGCTTCAGAAATTAAAGGCTGTCACTTTAAACTGATTCCCCGTTGCTGGGCCTGCTCCTCCTGGCCCACCATAGGCAGAGGAGAAGGGATATTTTAAAGTGACAGTTTTAAACAGCCTCCGTGTGTGTGCTGCAATCATTTTTCATGGGAAGCCTTCTAGGCTCATGCCGAGGGGCACTGCAGGATCCAATCTCCTTCCATAAATTCTTGGGAGGCCCCACGCTGCCTGGCAGCCAGAGAGAGAGCCTTAGGAGGAGCTGGGCAAGCAGGGTCAGGTGGCACAGTGGGGGCTTAGAGACAGGGAGGCTCTGCAGGATGCTATGTCCTTGTCCTTGGAACACCGCTTAACACGTAGGCTTGAGGCTGGTCCCTGGTAGGTTCTGAATGAACTCTAGGAGTGAATCTGAAAATCATTTTTGAGATTCTATTTTCGCGAGCTATAGTGGAAAGAGAAAGCTTGGAATCTAGTGCTGTCTTGTTAAACACTTATCCTGTGTGACCTTCACCAGATTTAACCTTTGCAAACCCCGGCTTCCAGATGGCCGCCTGCTTCAGCCAGTACAACGGGAGTACACGGAAGACTACTGTGCTCACCTCCCAGCGTTACTGGGACAAGCAACCCAGCAGTGGGCTTGGAGCATTTTGTTAAACACAGTGCTGTACCAATGAATGATGTGTATAGTGTCACAGCAGCTGCTGGGGCAGCATCCGATGCCAGCGATCAGGGTAGCGTGTGTGTGTCTGGGTGTTCTCATGGCATAACAGCGTGTATTCAGAGCCAGTACTTTAATGATGAGGCAACTCCCATCCCAAGGGCAAAGACCTCCCAACCAAGGTGAAAACCTCACCCAAGAATCTGCAGTTCCCAGGGCCCTGGTCTTTGTCACGGCACTGCCACCCAGGGAATGGACACCGGGCATGTCACTTTCTGGGCTAGAGCCTGACCCTGACTTGCTTTTGCGTGTGGCCACGAGGCCCAGGGCCTGCACCTCAGAAAGTCTTAGATGGGAAGATCAAGTCCAGTCCTTTACTGCCTGGATCCCGATGAAACTGCACCCAGGGTTCCTCTCAGTGAGCAGAAAGTGGCCGTGTGGGCCGGCGGGCAGCCTCCTGACCACTGCCTGGCTTTGCTCCACAGACGCCCTCTGTGCTGGAGGGCCACAGCATTTCCCGACAAAGCCACAGGGAGCCCAGCCTGAGGGGGAAGAAAAAAGAACTGCCTTTTTTTCTCCCCTTGCTTTAAAATCTTGTGATTTTCTGAGCAATTCTTAGGTCGCTGGCTGTGCTTCACAGCCACAGATATATTTAAACTTTCAGTATTAAAGATCTCAGCAGTCTCTCCCAGGAGGAAATTACCTCCCCAATTGAAGTAAGCCAGGTGCCCTCTTGAGACGTGTGGGATTCGTGTCCCCACCAAAAACCTCTCTCTTTTCAAACTGGGAGATGGCAGTACATAGGCCTATTACTGGAAATAGATGCATTTATGAATTTCAACATCCTATTAGTGGTGATGATCTGACAAAATCACAGGAATGGAGATATTTGGGTGTGCAGCTGACAGATGATCTGTGCGCTTAAATGGCACCAGGGTGTCATGTGCCTCCAAAGACGCCCTCAAGGGGCCGCTGCAGGGCATGGCTGGGGTGAATCGGGGATGCCGGTTAGCATGGTGCAGGCACCGTCCTTGCAGTTGATGGGGGGGACACTTCGGGGACCTTTCCAGGACATTAGTAAGCACTCAGCTGAGGTGACATCACAGAGGGCATGCAGGTGTGAGAGCTGGCGAAACAGTCTCGAGCTGACCCAGACACATCAGGCAAGGTAAATTTCTTTTCCTACATGTAATAATTTAACTGGAATTGATAACATGAAATATATTTTGGAATCATTATCCCGGTGAGATTGGATCGTGACAGGAATAAGTTGAGTGACGAATGCCTAAGTGTGGCTGCCGTGGGATTCCTTTTCTCTGGGTGCTGGATGGCACATGGGCCACACTGTGCTAAGCGGGCAAATTTGGGCTCTTCTGAGTACAGACTGTTTTTTTTTTTTTTTTGAGACAGAGCCTCAAGCTATCCCCCTGGGTAGAGTGCCGTGGCATCACAGCTCACAGCAACCTCCAACTCCTGGGCTCAAGCGAGTCTCCTGCCTCTGCCTCCCAAGTAGCTGGGACCACAGGCACCCGCCACAACACTGGGTTATTTTTTGGTTGCAGCCGTCATTGTTGTTTGGGGGGTCCGGGCTGGATTCGAACCCGCCACCTTAGGTGTATGTGGCTGGCGCCTTAGCCACTTGAGCCACAGGCGCCAAGCCGTACAGACTGTTTATCCAGGCCCCCAAGCCCCTCCCCATACACCTGCTTCCCCCATGGCAGAGTTACTCCTGTCTTTATTGGTCTTTTTGCCCTCTTAAGCTCCATCTATAAGAGAAAAATTGAATTGATCCCATTAGCTTGATTTTCATGGCGATGCAGAAGGTGAAACGTTCCAGGCTTCTTCCCATTTAATTTAGATGTTAAAATATCGTATGTGATTGACCTAGAATTATCACTGCCACAGCCACAGGGGGTTGGAAACACACAGACAGGGGTACTGACAGTCTTTGCACCTCACTGCTGGTGGAGTAGGTGGTTCACACTGGGGAGATGGCCATGAAGTTGGGATGGAATTCCTCCAGGGGTAAAGAAAGAGTTCGGGAGAAGAGTATCATAGCAGGATTTTCTATCCCAGCCATTACGGTTTGAGTCAGTAAAAAAGAAAGCAGCTTTGTCCTGGCTAGAGTGGGACCCCCCTTAACCTCCAATAAACACACACACAAATTGTAGCACTTTAGAACCGTAGACTTAGCTCCATGAGGGCAAGCACCATGAATCAGGTTAATGTCTTATCCTCGGGGTCCATTCTAGCGCCTGACCCGGCAGAAGAAGATAAGGGGAGGTTAGGAGTGTGGAGACTTAGAGAATATTTATTAAAAGAAGTATAGGGTTGGAAAGAAATTTTTGGATACATCTAGTCTATTTCCTAGATCAGTTATCCCAATTTATAGAGGGCTCTGCAGTTACCATAAAAAATTTCCAGTTGCACTCTGCAATTAAGCCCTGCTGGTTAGGGGCTGTACAAACAGCTGCAGGTAACTGAAACTTTGTATACAGTTTCCTCATCTGTAAAATGTCAGTTTTAATACAAGCTTCCTAGGGCTGTTTGAGGGTTGAATGACTTATCACATGAAAAGCTCTTTGAAGAATATTCGGTACATCATCAACACCTCCATGTTCATCACTATTGTTACTAAATGGTATAAGTGATTCCCACCTTCCTTTTCTTTGATTCTTATGCCTAATGAAGATTGGAAACTCCACTTTCTGAGAGTTCTAATCTATTTTGCCACGAATTAAGGCTCTATTTCCTCTAACCACACAGAGGTGATGGTACCAAACTCCCCAGCTGGATGAGGATAAATCCTTGCTGAGTTTTCTTTTTCCTCCTGCTATGCTGAGCTAGTGGTGTTTAGAGGATTCTTTCAGCTCTATTGTAGAGATTGTAGCGGCCACACTTAACACTTATGTGTGAGGCACTATTTTAAGTACTTTCCTGTGTTAACTCAATTCTGAGAGTAATCCCATCGGGAAATTCGATACGGATACCCTCATCCTCCAGATGAGGAAAGTGAGGTACAAGGGGTCAGGTAACTTGTTCAACTCGCCCAGCTGGTAAGTGGAGGAGCCGATATTTGGATCTAGAAGGGTCCAACACTCAGCCTATGCTTCATTGAGTAGAATCCGTTCTTCTATGGTTTCCTGTTACTATCATTTTATGAATGTTCCTGAACTCAGAGTGAATCCAGAAATAAGAATATCTCTACTTTATTGGCTTTACCCAATGACTTGACTTTGGCATCAAAGAATATTTTCCATCCATAAATAGCAAAGTGCATGATTGCCAAATAAATAAGAGAATATGTGCCACTGTGAAAATGCCCAAACAAGCTGAGTTATTATTACTGCATCATAATTACAACAAGAGTAATGTGCATTTATGGACTACTTCCCATCTCCCAAGTACCTCACGACTGTTCTAATTAGGCAGCCTGGTGACACATTCCAAAGAGATGACTACAAAGCCTTTATTTCAACTCTTCAGTGCCATGAAACTTACAAGTACCTCTCAGCTTGGGATGAAGGGTCAGGGAAGAGATTTGGAAAAGCCAAGACCAAGCCCAGAAGAATGATTGAAAGAAGATTACCACCTGATGCGTGAGAAAGGCAATACTCGATCCAAATTTCTTGGGACTGTGTAAATCAAAAGTTAATGACTACAAGGGCCTCCGTTTGTGTCTTTATTGCTCTACTTACATTTTATGAAGTCATCTGGTATCCTTGATATGTTCAAAATCTGTTTCGGTTTATTCATGATTCCAAAGCATAAGAGAAAGCTACTCTTCTTCAAGTAGGAGAAACTACCCGCTTGGCTAAACTCTTGGCTGGCATCACGACCAGCTCCTTGGGCTGGGTTTAGGCCTGATCTGGGCAGGCTTCTGGGGATCCTGGCCACTTTTAGCAGGCTTGGTCACCTGGAGGGAGGCTTGGCCCCCTGAGCTAAGGGATAATCTGCATCTCTGGGATATGGACAACTTGTTAAGAGCGATGCAGTGACAGCCGAGGGACAGTGGAACAAGCCTACCAGATGCCCTTTTTGGGCACTGAGCTACAGTGAACCCGTCCAAGATATCAGTGTCTCCATCCAGGCCCATCTGCAGGGACATCCCAGGGGCCACACACATGGATGGAGCCTACAAGCCATCTTGTTCTTTTTCTCTTGTTCTGCTTCCCTAGGACACAGCTGAGTGACCCCGCTGGAGGTGGCTTAGGGAGACCAGAAACTGCCACCGGCCACTTTTGGCTCAGGGACTAATGGCAAAGTGCTTCTTCCTGATCCAGACCCAGAATGAGCAGCTGCTGGAGGATTACAAAGCATTGGAGCTTCTCCTTTTCATTTTAAATGTTATCTCAGCTGGACAGTTCTTGCAAATGAGCCGGTCACCCTCCCCTTCCTCCCCGGTTCCCTACCACTGCCACCGTACACTCTACCCAAATAAGCTCTAACCAAAACCAGGGCCTACAAGGGGTGCACATTAACTAAATTACAGCTTCCTGGCCACATTGGTGGTGTTCCCGGATTGAGTTCCTCTGGCTTAACACTTGGATGCTAATGACTGTTGCTGGTGGGTCCGATGTGGCTGAGCGACAGCCTTCAAAATCGAAATGGCAGAAGTCACATCAGGGAGCTTTAGTTTTACACTAGTTCACTGGCCCATAAGTAAGGTAAGGCAGGGATGCATTTTATTAAAAAAAAAAAAAAAAAAAAAAGGAAACATTTTCGCTACCAAAAAAACCCCAAACAGAAAAACTTGTATTTCATAACTGTCTCCAATTGTACCCTGCAGGTTTCAGAAACACAAAACAAAACCTTTTATTGATTCAGCTACAACCTAAAGCGTTTCCTTCCTCTGAGTGCTCCCCTGTGGGTTTCTCCCCTCTGACCTGTGTCCTCTCATTTTCCCCGACTTTGCCTTTTCCTTCTCCCATCCAGTTGAGAGCCTCTTCCTGCCAGGGGCAAGGGTGCTGGTCTAATGCTGGGTCCCTGCTCAGAGATCCATCTCTCGCTGCTGGCTGCGCTGGGCAGGGCGGGGTGGGGCTGCCACATCTTTGCTCTAATGCGTTTCATTTCTAGGGAGGTGGCCGCGTTGACATTACGCAGGCGAAATCCAAGTTCCCAAAGTATAGGAGGCCAGGACCTGGGGCAAACTGATCAGGTGCCCTTGCCATGCTTCCATCCTGCCCTTCGTCTCCTGTCAGACACATCCCACCTTTGATTAATGGTGGGGCTCTCCCTCCCCGCGCCGCCCCCGCCCACCTTCCACGCATGTCCATTTTGATTCGCTTCGCCTTCTTTTGGCATCGGGTTTATTTTGTACATAAACTGCTGATGCAAATGTCCAAAATAAATTATGCTGAATAATAGATGAAGACAGCTACATAATTTATCATGCTAGAGGCCAGCCAGAGCTGGGTGGGCCGCGTTCAAGCCCCGGCCCTGCTCCACTGCTTACTTGCCAGACCTGCCAAGCGGTGTTTACGGCCTCAGCGCTAGAGCCCTGTGCTGGGGCGCAGGTGGTCCCGGAGGGTGCATCTGCCCCCGAGGGGACTGGTGCTCATGTACACACTGTGAGGGGCGGTTGTGTAAACAGAACCTTCCTCCTACCATCCATGGCCCATCGTGTTGATTTTGCCTTTAAAACAGAACTAGACTCTGACTGTCCTTAAGACAGCAAGGCCACCAACTGGTGACGCAGTCCTCACCTGCTGTCTGGTGAGCCATGCACTGTGCACTCAGGGCAACCTGCACCCCTGAAGGAGAGAGGTTTCACTTTAAGGCCTGGCCTCTGCAGCTTCAGCTTTTAGTGTCTCCTTCTGTCCCCTTTATGTGGCATACTGGTCATTCACTTCACAGGCCTCAGTTTGGACCCGTGTCATCTTCCCTGTATGGTCCCTTCAGCTCTGTCCAACTACAACTCAGGATTCAAACTCTAGTGCCTGGTCCTGTTGGCTACAGGGCAACCGCAGGACTTGGATTTGGGGGCTCTGAAGCCTTTGTTGTCATGACCTTGGGAAGCCGTAGCTGGCAGGGAAGTAGGCAGAGCTGTGTTGACAAATTGGAAGTGAAATCTTCCTTCAGCTTTGCAGCCCCGGAAAGCCAGTTCTGCTCACACGAGACATCTTCAGAAGAGGAGAACATTAGTTATTTTTCTCCAACCCGTGGTGTCTGCTCTCATAATTGAGAGTTGTTGAAGTGGCTGAGATCGCGGCGTCAGTCTCATTGGCTAACAGAAAACCTGAGTTGTGTGATTATGAGACCACATTCACACAGGTCAGACTTCATCAGGCAAAGTGTACGAACAGCCTTCTGGAATAATACAACGCTCTCTGTGAGTCATGCACGCTTGGCTCCGTTCCCTTCACATCTCACACAATCCAGAGGTGGACAGGCACCCTCCCCGAGTGCGTCCCTCACCCCCTGCTCAGGTAGAGGGGCCTTGCGTCTGGGCCCTGACCTGGGAGCTGGATGGGTTTCCAGAATGCCCACTCCGGGTGAGGCAGTGAGCCAGCATGTGAGGGAGCATTCTCAAATTGACACTTCCCATGACTCAAGGAGCCAGTGTTAGTTCCGTGTCACAGAACAGGAAAATGAGTCTTAGACCAAAAGGGTTTGCTCAGATCACACAGCTGGTTTGTGAAGGAGAGGGAGGACTTAGGATGTCATGAAAAGGATTAGAGAGTATGAGGCCGATGTGCCTTTGGGACCCCAGCTTTCCTCACAGGCACCAACCTGCTCCATGATGGGGTCGCTCTGTAAACCACAGTTGTCATCCTCAAGTGAGCGAATCACCCCATCACTGTGCCCTGACGAGCTGGGACCATCTCTGTCCTGAGCAGCTAAAGGGTCATTTGAGGGAGTATGACCAGCTGAAGACTCGAAAGTGGCAATAGACTAGGTGTGTCACATAAAGAGCCAGCAGCTGCCCTCAGGAAGGTCTTCTGAGCATTACAAAGTTGGAGGAGGAGCTAAAAAAAGGTAAGCAGGTTCAGACCATGATGATAGTTGCTGATTGATTTCAGATTGTTTATTTCTGACAAAAAAGATGGAAAGGCCACAGAACTGTGAGATTAGGTCCAACCAACTTTGCGTCAGTGGCTCACCAGTGAGGCCTGGGGATCTTCCAGTGTGAAGCAGAGAAACAGTTCTGTCAACAGGCCTCTGGTGGGAGCAGAGGCCTGAGGTTTTGTTCAGGGGTGGAGGTGGGAGGAGGTTACAAATTTAGAAGATCCCGAAGCTTCCTTGGAGTCCAGGGCTTAAGGAATAGAGAAGGGGAGGAAAAGTGGAGAAAGTCAGTGGGGCTTGGCTCTTTGAGACTTTGGGAGAGGATGTAGTGGTGGTGGTAAGGTATATGTGTGTGATGTTAAGATCTAAAAGAACATCCTCAAGCAGGCAGAGAGCACACAGTACTTGCCTCCTTAAGAGGCCAAACTACTCTGCGTTTCTCAAGGAAACTTATCCTGGCTGCACGTCTGGAAGGCACAGGGATAATCAGAGGAGGTCTGATGTTGACCTCTGATTCTTCAAGACTCCAGAGCAAGGTCACTGTGTCTTCTAGAAGCTCCTGTCTAATACTTTGAAGTCCTAGGAACAAGGGGCTTGCTCAGGCCATGCTGAAGAAACCGTTCTTCAGAAGCATAGCAGGAAACCTGGTACTTCTGTGCCCTTCTGCTAGTATTTTATATCTCAGTGCACTGCCCGGGTTAATTTCTCCAACACATCTTCTGATGACTAATGCTCAAGGGGTTCACAGGCAAACATCTGACATCCATTGTTCTGTTCCTCTTGCAGGCTAGATAAACAAAAAAATTCCTTGCCTTTGTCTGGCAGCGCTCCTCTGAGACCTGGTGGCTCAGGGCACACCTGTCCTGGTTCCCAGTATGGAAGCCAGAGGAAGAAACTGGTATCCCAACTCCACTACCAGCATTCAACTTCTCAGTTGTGAACACACTGAGGGTTGAAGGGACTGATAGTAATACAATGTTGGATTAAGAAATAGGATGACAGTCTGGCAGGGATGCAGGTTAACATCCAATACAAGAGATATTACTGCAAACATCTCTGCAGCTAGAATAGGATGGATGTAAGCAGAGTTTCTCAGGTTTGGCACCATTGACATTTTAGGCTGTATAATATTTTGCTGAGGTGGGGAGAGGGTTGACCTGTGATTAGAGGATACTTAGCAATGTCCCTGAACTCTACCCAACAGATGCCAGTATCACCTTGGCCCCCACTTCGTGATAATCAAAAATGTCTCCAGGCTTTGCCAAATGTCCTCCAGGAGGCAAAGTTATTCCTGGCTGAGAACCAAGTTCAATAATTCTGGGCTCCTCCATCTAGGTCCTCAAAGTGAGGTCCTTGGATACAAAGTAACAGCAGCAGCTGGAAGCTTGTTGGAAAAACACATTTGCACCTCATGTCTCAAAACTACTCAACCAGAGTTGCTGACTGTGAGACCCAGGGGGTTGTGTATTAACAAGCCCTACAGGTGATTCTTATCCATGCTAAAATTTCAAAAGCATAGCTAATGTGGTAGCCCTTTGCCACTTGTGGTTACTGAATTTTTTTTTTATTAACTAAATTAAGTAAAGCTAAAAATTCAGTTTCTCAGTTGCTGTAGCCACATTTCAAGTGCTCAGTAGCTACATGCAACTGGTGGCTACTGTCCTGGATATGATGATGGTGGGACATTTCAATCATTCTAGAAAGTTGCATTGGACCACACTCCCGTGAAGTTGCTGCTAACCTGTAGATGCCTTTGAACCAGAAGACTGTTTCTGGCTCTCAGCCACATCCTATAGAACCTTCACTGGTTGCCTCACGGCATTTATAGCTAGATAGAGAAGTTACTGGAAGTGGTCACATTTCCTCCCTCAGTCGTGGTGACAGATAAGATGGGTGTATAACAGCGTTCACCTGTTCCACACCTACCTATGCTGACCGTCAAGGCAGCTGGGCAGAGAAACATAAATTCTGGGGCAAAAGATGATGTTAGAGCATGCCTAGCTCTCACTTTAAGGCAATGTATTAGGATAGAGAAACAAAAATGATTACAGACTTAGTTGCTACCCTAAGGATAATGAAAGGATATGAGCATCTAGTGTCAGATGTTTTGCTGGGATCCCCGGTCTTATGGTGGCGTGGTGGAGATTCACACATTCTGGGGCCTCTACTCATGGTCCACGTCCAGTGCTGAACTCATTATTGCCAATTCCAATGACATCCAAGACCCCTTTGTAGAGTTCTTACTCTTTCAAATCCATGAACAGAGTTTAGCTGCTCCAGAGTAAAAGGTTATAATCCTATCCTAGCAACACCAAGTGGGCAGGCAATCCCAGGACTAGGGTAGGCAGGTGGATGTGTGTCCTCATGTCTCCCTTTCATGCTCACTGTAGATACCACTAATGTATCAGCCCGCTCCTCCCTGTGAGCCCTGGATGCAGCCTGTACCACCCAGGCCAGGCTTACATGCGCAGAAAGACACCAGTTTGCTGCCTTCCTCTTTGAGTAACTCAAATTCTTACAGTTGCCTAAGGTTCTTTTTTGGAAAACTCAAATGCAACTTTTCTATACAACAGGATGCTACAGGGCCTTTCTCCTTTAGTGAGTTAAAGAATGATTCCTTGGCTTTCTGAAAGAGATCACTTAATCTTTACCGTCCTCATTTCTTTTCCATCCACAAACCTTATACTTCAGCACGGAGCCTCAGTCTCCTTTCCACACTAAGTGATCAGTGTCTCTGGAGCTGGACAGATGAGTTCACATCAAAGGTGCTCCTGGATTGGCTTTTACCTGCTGCGTTTTAACTCTGATTCCAATTTGGATTATACCAAGCCTGGAATTCTCTATGATTCCTTCTCAACCTCAAATCAAACAAAACGTGAAAAATACAAAAGGCATTCCCACCCTAGTTGTTCAAGACCCCAGCATGAGGTAGTTTCTACAAGACCTTTTTTTGGCAGGAACTCAGTCTTGGAGGACAGGCAGATGATGATAAGCTTTTAAACCTCTGTCAGAAAGCCCAGCAGAGCAGGTTCAGTGCACCTGTCCCCTGCTTGGCTCATGTCCCCCGAGGCAGGCTGAAGAAGCTTCATCTAACAAGGAAAAATAAAGTTCACTGGCTCCCTGGGCCGGACAGCAGTGGCTGGCCACCTGAGCGCCCACCTCACAAGCCCCCAGAACTCATTCCTCTGGTCACCTTTGTGGGGGTTGCAACCCTGTGAAAAGTGTGTTTGAAACATAAATGAATTTCAGGAATGATAATTGTGTTCTGCCCAGGGAAGGGGATGAGAATGATGAGTAGTTTTAAAATACACAAGGTCGCCCCTGTTTACCTTGTTTGTGGGGACACTGGAGCATCGGATCAGGGAGCTGGAAAAGTCTGGCCGAGAGGCCTCTCAAGGTTGATGAGGAACTAGAAGGACAGGTGAGCTCAGTGTGAGCGGGCTGCCGGCCGGGAGTGAGAATCTGCGCCTGCTCCTTGAAGGAGAAGAACCACGTTTCTGTGAAGACAGATGTGTGTCTCCATTTGACTTGGGTGGAAGATGAGATCTTCAGTAACAGTCTGTGGATGAAATCAAGCCGAGCTGTGCATTCTGATCCACTCTAAGACACATAAACTCAGCATTGACTAGGGCTATGTTCATAGTTACATAATTATTTATTTGTGTAATATCTATATACTATACATGTATATTTTTATGTGCAGTTACCTTTATACCCATACATTTATACATATAAGCAAATATATTTATTTGTGTATGAATATATCCATATGCCACAATAAAAGGCTTGAGTTTAAAAGTATACACACTATTTGTACATATATATGCATTTATGTAAACATTACTACATGGGAATGAAAAGGTCTTTTCATTCAGACAGTTCCCAATTTGAATTCCCGTCCTGTCACTTGGGGGGAAGGTCTTCCCTTCGGTAGATTATTTAATTGAGCCTTAATTTCCCCTTCTGTGAAGTGGAAATAGTGACATATGCAAATTTCAGGCAGGAGTTATGAGGAAGATGGAAATGAATATGAAATATAGGGAGTAGGGAGAAACACAGATGCGGCCACTTGCATTGCTGCTGCTTGCATTGCTGCTACTTCTGTTAAGAACACGAAGGCCTCATTGTCTTTGGTGGGGAGCTGGAATCAGGGTGAGGGGCCTGCGGCACTTTGTGTGAGGTGTGGAACAAGTTCCTCCAATTTGTACCATCCAAAGGACTCACGAGAGTTACCTTTATATATATTTTTTAATCGAATGTTTCGATTGCAAGAACATCTCATTTCTCTTTTGTAACTGGGTGATTTTGGAGGAATTCCCTGTTGGGGTTCATAAAACACAGTTTCTGGGAGATAAATGTCAACCCTGGACAAAGCAGAACTTCCTGAGAAAGTCGCTGCCCCTGGAGGTTCTGAGTTCCCTGTTACAGAAGATGTTTCAGCAGAGGCCGGAGCGTTACATGTGGGATCCAAATTTCAGAGGGGGGGCTGTGCGCCCTCAGAGGCTCTTTCGGACTGTACCTTCCGAGTGAGGTGTGCTGTGAACTCTGTATTGCCTGTATAGCCACCTCCCACCCCCTTCCTGGTGGCTTCTATTTAGCAGTGACAAGGTGCTGAAGGGATCCAACAGTGAGGAGGCAAGATTACATTCTGAGGAAATGGGTAAACTCAAGTGTGGCTTGGTACAAAGTCAACTGGGCAGCCGACTGCCTTTAGTGGTTTGTGCAAAGTCTTATTAGGAAAATGCAGCCATCCAGAACAGCAGCTCTGCCCGCACTCCTGGTGGCAGGACGGGGCTGGCCGGTGACCCTGCAGGAGCATGTGGCTTCCTTTGACATGCTTGTACTGCCTCCTGCCAGGGCAGCTCAGCCTGGGCTCAGCTCGCCCTGGGGATCAAAGTAGGTATCCTGAAGCAGTTCAGCCCCCGTCTACCAGGTCTGCTCTTTCCTCCCAGAGGAATATTTCCACTTTCCTCACTAAATGTTCCCCTAGGCCATTCCTGATCTGTTTTCTCTTTACCAGTCTGAAAATGAAAACACGTTGCAGTCAACTCTAGGAACAGAAGATTGAATGTACTGAGTACCAGGGTTAGGACTGATCACAGTGACGTGACATTAGGGAAATGGCTTACAGTGTGGCTTTGGAACAACATCCAGGGAGGTGACACCTGCTGTCTATGAGGACAGGGAATGAGTGAGAATAGGTGGTAACCACAGAAACCACAGCCATAAAGGCTTTTCTTGGTATAAAGAATGACCAGGGTTTATACGGTTCAGACTCCACCTAATAGTGACCTCCCAAGTCCAAAGAGGTGGGTATTTATGCAATTCTGAAATTCTCAGGCATCTTTCTCTCTCTCTCTCACACACACACACTCATTTAAAATGTGACCTTTTCTTTAACTCCTATGTGCTTCAAAGAACCCAAAGCCTGGAAGGAAGGACCTTTGGTTCCCTGGTTTATAGCTGCTCAAGCCTTTGCCCTCTGTTAAAGGGTCGAGATATTTGAGTATATAACTAGGTATTTTTGTATCTATGGTGAGTTCTAAGATGTATGCTTATGCTATTCTAAAGGCAGCCTTGGCAATTTTCAGATGAAAAATGTCATAGAAGTTTGAGTTTCTGTAATTATCTATTTATATGCTGTGGGTACCCAACGAGGGGTCCAGAGCTTGCCTCATTTTCTGGCTATCTAGCTGTTCATAAGTGAGTGTAATGTGACACACACCCCGTATTGGTTCACGGGGATCGGAAAATTAGTTATGTCACATCTAAAAGCCACTTTACATTCATAGGTCATAAGCCGAGAGGAAAAATAACGAAAAGTTTCAGTATTCAATTTGTTTACTCTGAGCAAAATGCAATCTCTTAAACTGATGATGAGAGGAGGGTGGGAGAGATGGAAGAGGCTTTTAGGAGCTCACTTTGAAAGCTCAAAAGGTGTCTGGGACATTAAATAGCTGTTAAAATTTCTAGTTGGATAATTTAAGTGTAAATGAGTATGAACTGTATGGATTAAATTTGCCTTAAAATACCAGTCTGAAAAATTAAGGAAAGACTATTCAAGACAAACACAGTTTGCCTTTTTTCAAAATCTGAACATTTTGAAAAAATAATTGTGGCATCTCAATGAAAGCTAAATGCAGTCAGATTTAACTGTCCTTAATGATCTCACCATTGAAAGCTACAATTCCGCAATAATTACACCCACATTAAAACACGTACATGTTGATACACACATCACATCAAATGTAGAAGTTGAGCCTAAGCTTTTAAAACCTTTTTCTATCACAAATGATGATAGATGGATGGATAGATAGATATTGGCAAAAGTTCAGCCCATTAACCTGAAATGAAGACCTGAAAAACCCTCCTCATTTGAGCCACTGGTTCATTTGGGTATTGTCTTTTATTTTTATTATTACCAAAATTGGAACATCCTGACTTTATAGCGTATTTTTCCTCAAATTCTTACTAAAGTCCCTCATTTTGCTGAATTACTTTATAAAGGATGTCATTTTTTTTCAATCCTGACGATAGTCACATTTGAAATCAAGCGACTGTAAAAGATCAAATTTTCGACTTTAATTGTAACCCGTGGAGCCGTCTCCCTGCATTCCGTGTTCACTAGGCAATGAGGTTACACGTGAAAGAGCATCTTTGTAATTATTCATTACTATTATTACTCTATTAAGGCCATCCTTTTGCTCGATTGTAATGTTTTTCTTTGGAATTTAAACATTATGAGCAATATTTGGCAAAAAAGAAAGCCCTTTATGAACGTCTTGTAGTCTTTCTTGCCCTGTGACTTACAACATTTTCTTTTTTCTTAACTCATCAGGGTGTTACGGGTTCAAAATAAAAGGGACCCATGCTTGAGAGAGGAGAGATTTGAGGTACAGAGAAGCCCAGGATGTTGCAGTGGTAGCAGCAGCCAGAGAAGACCAGGGGTTACAGTGGGACTGGCAGCCAGCTGGGGTATTTGGCTGGAGAACAACTTCCCACACCTTTACAATCACGTGTTGATTGCAATATACCGTTAGAATGTAAGGTAACCAGGTTAGGATCATGGACATGACTTTTTGGAGTTTTTGAGGTGCCACCAGTTATAAGAGTTTGATGTGTGATTGAAAAGAATGAAACAGATACTGACATGGAATGTGACAGCTTGAAAATCCATACGAAGAATGCTTTGTCGTGAGATCATGCTGATCTCTTAACAGAATAGGGCCAGGTTTAATCCCAAAGGGTGTGCACCTCCTGGGGCATCCCTGACCCTGAGTAGTCTCAGTCGTTCAAACACTGTTCTAGGCTCAGCGCCTGTGGCTCAAGTGGCTAAGGTGCCAGCCACATACACCTAAGATGGCAGGTTCAAATCCAGCCTAGGCCCGCCAAACAACGATGGCTGCAACCAAAAAATAGCCGGGCGTTGTGGTGGGCGTCTGTGGTGCCAGCTACTTAAGAGGCGGAGGCAGGAGACTCGCTTGAGCCCAGGAGTTGGAGGTTGTTGTGAGCTGTGATGCCACAGCACTCTACCCAGGGGGACAGCTTGAGGCTCTGTCTCAAAACAAACAAACAAACAAACACTATTCTAGACACAGCAACAAAGTAGACACCACAGAGCCATATGATCATGGAACTTCTAGACTAGCAAGAAACAGACAATGACACTCCTAGTATGAAGTAAATCATAGAGATTGCTCGAGGATGACAAGTGCTTTGGAAAAATGAAAAGCAGAATGGGATAAGAGATCACAAAGGTGTGGTGGGGGGAGGTGGGGACCATAGGTTAAAAGTTCAATAGGGTGCTCTGACCAGCTTCCTGGGAAAGGCCACAATTGAGCAAAGACTTGAAGAAGGTGAAGGGATAGTCAGTCATAAGGGAAGATGTTTCCAGAAAGAAGAAACCGGGTACCCAGCACAAAGGTCTTGATGTAACTGATGGGCAGCAAGGCAGTCATGGTGGCTGGGACTTAGGGGCCATGGGGTGGCAGGAGATGAGATCTGAGAGGAGATAAGCAGGAATGGAGGCAGAGCCTACCCAGCTGCGTAGGCTACGGAAAGGACTTGCACATCCACCTGGTTGGGGCAGGGAGGGCAGGACAGATGCGTTCTGTGGTTGTGTTCTTGCTGGTTTGGTTGATCGGGTAGTTGTGGTGTGAGTGTTTTCATGTGCGGGTTCAAGCAGGAGAAGAATCCTGACTCCCTTTATTTAGATGCTGTGCTCATAGTGATGGAGATTGCAAAGGTAAAAATTGGCACAGTCGGTGTTCTAACATCATTTTGTGTACGGTAGGCGGATCACCTGACAGCTCCTTGCTCTGATTGGGTCCCCAGACCATAGTATTGTGATCACGGGTCTTACAGGCAGTCCTGGCTTCAAACTCTGCATTCTTTGTCTCCCTACCTTGAGGGAGTCAGGAGAGATGCTCATATTCTTTAAGCTTTAGCTTTGTGAATGTCAAAGGGCTATCACGCTACTTAAAAAGATATGTTGTGAAAAGCAGGTTGTGATAATGGTGATGATAATGATGGTCTCATGATGATTAAATCCATACATCCTCTTTGGCTGCAAAGATGGTTGTTCTCTGCCCTAGGGACGCTTTCTGGCACAAGGTTCCTAATTCTAGCTGTAGGGAAGCGCTTCTGGGTAACTCAGCTCCCTTCTAGGAAACCATGTTCTGCTCTAGTGATGCCAAAGTGTCGTTTCAGAACCCTTGAAAAGGTTCAAGGCTTCTCCTCTGGCTCATACGCAGACTGTGTATGAGAAGATGTATCTCCAGGGGGCTCAAGGCTGTCTATTGATAATGTCATGTTGCAGAGTGGGAAAGTCACCCATCACAGGTGCAAAGCTTTGAAGGCCTATTGTTACAGGTATGTGAGGGAAAGGGTTCAGAATCTCCACGAATTCAGTTATTAAATCAACATATTAAATCTATGTTTAGAGAGTGGATTTGGAGGCACTGGGTGCTGTGCTCTTACTTAGAAGCCCTAGAAATAGTAAATAATAACTAACTCACTCCCTGGGCCCCACAAGATGCCATCACCAGAGGGCAGGAACTGAAGGAACCAGCACATTGAATCTTCAGAACTTGCAGAAGCATTTAATTTCTTCTGATAGGCTTACCAATCAGCTAATGATTAGGAAGCTGAGTTGCAGTGAGAAAGTCCATTTTGAACGGTACCCCCTTTCGTCTCAATTAAGAAAGGTCCCCGCACATATTCTTTTCTCTTTCTTTTTTTAGCTAAAGCTTTTCCTAAATCCTTTCCTCTTATGAGGGGGACTATGATAGTGATTTAAAGTTAAAGATGAGGACATGATATTAAAGGGTACGGATCGTGTAAGAAGACCCAGATCATTGTTATGTCACTGCCCTCTACCAGGTACTACATTTAATCCCCTGTAGTCTCCTAAAAATAGCACATCCAGTAAAGCAGTTTGAAAGAGGTTAAGTCAACTTCCCAAGATCCTACATCTTTTAGGGTACAGAAGTGGAATTTGAGTTCTGGTCTTTTCTGAGTTAGGGTCCAAGTTGATTTTCTTTGGGGAAAAAAAAATGTCATTCTACCTTGGCATTATTCCCCAAAGGGAAAAAAAAATAGCCATGAATATAGGGACCTTCTTCTCTGCTCAAGCCATTTTACTGGCCACCTCCACTTCGGTGGACCTGTGGGTAAGGAATACCATACAGAAGAAATGTCCCTTGAAGCTCAGTTCCCATGGCTTTACCAGTCAAAATGGAAGAGGTTCAGTCAATGAAACACACGTTGTTTATGCGCTTTTGTCATAAAAAATTCAAGGAGAAATTCTTCAGAGAATGGGGACCAGAAAAAGGGATCTTAATCCTGCAGGGAGTAACCCTGGAGGGAGGAGGAGGAAAGCGGGGGGGGGGGGCGCTGGCGGGAGACAGAGCGGACAGGCAGGAGAGTGGGCGACAGCCACATCATTTTCTTTATCATCCTGTCCATTTGCCTACATTTTTCTGATGGTCTGTCCATCGGCTGTTAACACCTAATTCTCTAAAAAATAAATACAACTTGAGCAAATTAAGTGAAAAGGCTCTGGCGAGCCCAATTACCGTGTGTCCCCCGGTTGCTTGGAAATGGACTTCATTTCCCTGTAATGAACAAAATGGTGAGTGACAGCCTGGCCAAATGAGGCGCGTCCCCGCTCCGGCTTCATCTGTCAGGCCCGTGTGGCTCTTAAGAGGGGGACGTTATGGATTGTCGTTGCAGCTCACATGGGGCGGGGGGGGGGGGTCCGCGCAAACGGGCGCACTTAAACTAAATCGAAAAGCACCTGCTCTTGGCTGAGCCGCTAATTTTTTCTTCCCAATTCATCACGGCAGTTGCTTCGTCTTGAAAATCTAGCAGGTTTCTAAGCAAAGTCATGTTTATTATGGAAGCTATTTATTAATACTAAATAGAGGTGAAACTCAGGAACAGGTATGTTTCCTTGTAGCTAATGGGACGGCAGGAGTGGGTGAGTGAGCTCTGCTTTATAGTCTGGGATCATTTCCGGAGTTACCTCTTTAGATATCTTTGGTTCGTCCATTCATTCATTCACCCATTCATTCATTTCTTCAACAAACACTTAAAGGGTGTCTCCTCTCCACCACGTACGGTTGTAAGAACTGGTGATGGCCAACTGAGTAAGCGATATTCCTCTACAAGAACTCATGATCTAGTGGGGAAAACAGACACATCCGAAGTTAAATACAGAGAACGGAACGTGTTATACATTCAGTTTGAACAATTCCTCCAGAGAATAATTCGATGCCTCCCAAATCCCAGTTGGTAGTATATATTCCTCCTGATGGGTGTACCGTGTGCCAAACTCCATCTGAACACCTGTATTTCTAGTTTCCAACCTGAACTGTGGCTTTAGGGATAATCGAGAAGTGTGTTTTTTCATCTATGTGATCGATCCCCGGGTTCTAAAACCTCTCAATGCTAAAAACGCCTCTCACTCCATAATCCTCCGTTCAACTCTTCCAAGCCAGATGTTGTACTAGAAGCTGAAATTCTGTAGGTGAACGTGAGTCACACACAGGGAGACGCAGTCCCTGTCCTGAGATAGTTTTTCATCTATTAAGGGACGTAGACATTAAATAAAAACCTTCACCAATAATTATTTAATCACAACCTGTAAGTGAGAGAGGGGTTAATGGTAGCTTGTTTTAAGAGCATATGAGGACTTGACATGATGCGGGGGACAGAGAGGGTTCCGGAAAGGCATTCTGCTGAAATGAAAGCCTCAGTAAGAGTTAATCATGTGAAAAAAACACACACAGAAGAGCGTCTTGGGTAATTTCTCCTTTATTGTTGGTTTTTCCACGTATTATGTCTTTTTCCAGGGTGGTTTAGTTCTCAGAGGTCAGTAGGGAGTGATTAGAATAAAAAGCCATGAGATAGCGTGATTTATAGGGAACGGAGTCTCCTGAACTTCCGCCAGCTCCAGCCCTCCGTACGTTCTTTGGTCTCAGAGAAGGCTACTACTTTAGTAAAACACGTTTTCACTCTCACAGCACCATCTATTCATGGGGCATTCTTCCAGGACAGATAGCATTTGAAATTCCGTCAGTGAAGGGCTACAAGAAGGTGCATGAGACTTAACTTCAGAGAAAGGATAACCGAAAGGTGTGGTGCACGTCAAACATGGGCCACAGATCCACTTTTCCCACTCTGAGTTTGTTAGCCTACCTACCTGGATAACTAGCACTCGTGTTACAGTTATAGTCCCCTGTGGACATATTCATGTCACTTCACCATCCCAAGCTATTCATGGAAAAATTGCAGTTATCAAGAGAGGATTAATGAGTTGCTTTGCACTACATCTTCTTGTCTACAGTTAACTTCAGAGAGATTCAAAGTTCTAACCTACAGCTCTCTCTACAGTGGCTGGGTTGGCCTCTGCAATGATGGCTGTAGCAACACACACGTGGTATATTCTTCTGTCTTGCATTCACTCACTTGGTATTATACGTGGGAGCATGACACAGTATAACACAACTCGGAGCATGCAATGGAGTACATGTAACACACGCTTGTTGAGTCCCTCCGATGTGCCGAGCAACATGCTAAACACTTGCAATGCACCAGTGAGCTAGATGAACAGAGTCTCTATCCCACCAGAGTTTATAATCAAGTTCAGTTGGCGCCCTTCCGATGCTCTTCCTCACTTGAGGCTGCTGCACATCACACATCACAGACCTTGTCTCTAACAGTCATTGGCTATCGCAGACGTAATTTTCTTTGAGTAAATATATGATTAGAGGCAGAATCGGAAGGAATCTCTGAGGTCACCTAGTTTTACTGACCCTAGCCCAACACTGCCATTCTAAAGATTAAAAAACAACAAACAAACAGAAAACCTGGTGCTTCATGACAGAGAGTAAATTGTCTTAGGTCAGAGAGTTACAGGCAGATCTGAAGTTAGAGCCAAGATCTCTCAGTCCAAATCCTTGAAACTGGGTCATTCATTACTAGGAGAAACATCTAAAAACTCTGATACGGAATTGCTAAACTTCTGACTTAAAACTGGTTGACTTGTTTAGGATCAGTGACACCCATTGAGACTGGGATGGCTTCTTTTTTTTTTTCCTTCTTCTGGGGGATTAAGAGAGCTCACTGCAGGGGCGTCCTCTTGTACTGTGTGGTCCAGGCTTTGCTTACACGGCTGTGGATGCTCTGTGCTCCCTCCACCTTCCAGTCCTAAGACCTGTCAATGGGTGGCTGCAGCTGTGTGACGCGAAGTGGGAGCCTAGAGGGAACATTGTCGGCCAGAAGGCTCCGCTGAGCCCGTGCATTTACCATTTCCATGTTGGCCAGGGGGGTAAGAGCTGGTCTGCAGATAGATCACGATGCGAGGTTCCTAATGGAACTAAAAGCAAGAGAAAGAACCCTGTGCTCAGCTGTCCTGATCTGCCAGGGCACCCCTGGGTGTTGCTTTCTGGACTAGCCTACAAGAGGGCCTGCTGTGCTTTGTTTACTTAATGGCTCAGAATTACAATGTTCCCAGGAGCACAGGATGTTCCCGGAGCCAAAGTAACAGTGGCTTCTCTTTGGTCTCTTCCTCTCTTAACACACTTGCAAGAACTCCAACTGAAGAATCACAGAAACCAGCCATTGAGGAGCTGAAAAAGCCTTTGATTCTCTAGTTTTTATATTTTATAGCGCAGGAAACTGAGGACTGCAGAAGTTAAGCCATTTCCTAAATGTTTCATAGCTATAGAACTGAGGGCAACATTGTATCTTAAGAAAGGGAGGAAGGCAGACAAGTTTCACTCCCCGGCCTGTTGCTGTGATCACTGAGCATTGTTGTGAAGCATTTGTGCGTGTGTGTGCGTTATCTCTTTTAAGCCTTGAAACAACTTTATGAGCTGTTTAACAGAATTGATAGTTAACATTTATTAAATGCCTACTGTAGGTGTTGGACATGGTTCTAGATCGTTTATATATGTTAGCTCTGCTATTCCTCACAGCAGTACTAAAATCTCCATCTTCTGGATCAGGAAACTGAGGCAAAGGGAGTTGAGTGTGCTGGGTTCCAGCTGCTGTGCTCTTAGTTCTTAAGATGCTCTTGGCTGACACACGACCAGACCCACCAAAGCAAGGCAAGCGTGAGACAGCATTTACTGAGAAAGAAAAAATACAGGTTTGGAGGTGGCACCTGTGGCTCAGTGAGTAGGGCGTCGGCCCCCTATACCAAGTCTGCCGGGTTTGAACCCAGCCCCGGCTGAGCTGCAGCAACAACAAAAAATAGCTGGGCGATGTGGCAGGTGCCTGTAGTCCCAGCTACTTGGGAGGCTGAGGCAGGAGAATCGACTAAGCCCAGGAACTGGAGGTTGCTGTGAGCTGTGTGATGCCACAGCACTCTACTGAAAGACTCTGTCTCTAACCAAAAAGAAAAAAGGAAAATACAGGTTTGTGGAGCAAGCACAAGATAAGAGTTTATAGATCAAGATACGTTTACCCTAGACAACAAATGGGCTGCTCTTCCGGCAACCAAGAAAAGCCTTGGTTATGGCTGAGAGTTCTGTCTTACACGGCCTAGACTGCCCCACCTGGTGGTTCTGAGTTCACCTTGGAACCACAGCGTCTTACTGTACACGTGGGCCTCCTAGGAGCCTCTCTGAAAGCCCATGGTGGGGCGAGGGGCAGTGTGAACTAAAATGTACATTTGACAACATGGGAATTATCCTTCAGGTGGTTGTAGGTCACCTTCCAGACTCTACCGTGCTTGTGTGGCTTGACCGTAGGCTGGAGAGTCCTCCGCGTCTTGGGGCAGTTGGCACTCTAAGTTCTGACTGGTAGATGTTAGGGTATGCCCTCCTCCCTAGGCAAGGGCAGTCACAGGGCAGGATTAAGGTAGGGGTGTCACCAAGATGGGGCCTGTCCTTTTTTCCCTAGGAGAGCCAGAATCCTAACCATCTACCTAATGAGTGTACAGACGTGGACACAAGCTTTGTACTAGAGCCCTCACTCAGCCATTACACCATGATGTCGTATGAGGCAGGATTTGAACTCAGGCTTGTGGGTGTCCAGACCCTTTTTACACTGTGCTTTAAGGTTATAATCACAACATATAATTGACACCAAATGGCAGGCTCTTGGCATTCTTAACTACAAAGGATAATTCTTAAATATCGGGGAGGGGGAGCCCAAAGCCTTTTTTCTATTCTCTATTCCCAGTCACCACACTTCTGACAGCAGATGTGTGGGGGATTTTTTTCATCACAGACTGACCAAGCAATTCCCCAGGGGCAGCAGATGCCAGCTGGGTGTCCTAGAATTCAATTCTGACATTATCCACCTGGATAGTACATCAGGTCCCAGATCGTAAGGGCTCAGTCCCACAAGACTGCCTGCAGATGCCAACTGCAAGCCCCAGGTTGGGACCTGTTCTTCTGACCCCAACTGGCTAAAAATCAGGGCTCCAGGACCCTCTTCGGGTTTGACTGATTTGCTAGAGTAGCTCACGGAATGTTCAATAAAATGCAACATTTTATTTACATTTACCAGTTTACTAATAAAGACTACAGATGAATAGCCGTAAGAAGAGACACACCGGGAGAGGTGTGTTGGAAGTGGTGTGGAACAGCCATGCTGTTTTTGGGACCTCTGGGTGGAAACTCTCCAAATCTTGTCCTTTTTAGTTTCTGTGGAGGCTTCCCCACATAAGCATGATTGATTACATCTTTGACCATTGGGGATCAGCTCTGTCCCCTCCAGGTGGTGAATGTGGGAGTGAGGAGGTGAGGCTGAGAGCTCTAACCCTCTAGTCACAAGGTCGGTTCGCTTGGCAACCAGCCCCCTCCCCTCCTGAGGCTGTCCAGTAGTCCCCAGATACACAAGAAGACACTTAGCACTTTGGGGATTCTGAGGGTTTTAGGAACTGTGTGCCATGAAAGAGGATGAAGACCAAATATGTATGTATTATTACAAATCATAATAGGGGCAGTTACACACATCCGACTGATGTAAACTTGCACTTACTGAACAAAGGCTATTAGAGGTGACAGCCAGAGGTACCTGTTCCAGCTTACATATAAATTCACCTTAAGTACCAACCCGCAGAACCTATCTCCTTTGTAATCCGGGACTGCCGGCACTACAATAATACATAAAGTGATCATTCCTTATCTCAAATTCATTTAACATCTGTATCCATTGACAAACTGGTTTTCTTGCTGCGGAGAAACAGCACCTACAGTGAGTTGTGACTTCTCTCTGATCTCTGCCTGTTACCCTCCTGCTCTTTGGAACACTTTAAGACTGCTTTTGCTCTTTAGATCTTTCCTAAAGATTTGGGAAACTAATTGTATTGTTATATGCACTGTCAATACCATGCCCTTCCCTTCTCCCCCCAAACACACTCAAATCTGAGAAACTGACGTTTCTGTAGTTGTGTGGTGTGTTTGTTTACATAGGCTTTCCACAGGTCCTTGGTGAAGGTCAGGCCATAGAGAACTGAATAAGTGTCAACCTATTGGTGGCCTTCTGTCCTCACTGGCGGCCACCCATTATAATATTCTTCTTCATATAGACTTGAAGCCCCAGTCTTTTTCATCCTCAGACTAGCAGAGAATGCGGAAGGAGAGCAGGTTTCAGAGGTCAGGAACACTCGGCCCATTCATATGAGCATCTAGATAGGAATTTCAAATGTGGGCCTGCAAACGGTTTTTATGGCAAGTCAAATGACCAGTTTATTATTTTTCTTTTACTTTGACATTCTGATAATTATCACCTTGCCTTAATTCTTTCTTGTCTTTCTGTTTTCAGAACATACATTTTTTGCATAGTTCAAATATGCCAATTCTCCATTAAGATGAAAGAGGTCCCCGGTCCATTGCATCTTTTTAAATTATTCTGCAATGAATAGAAATTATGTTACTTAAAACGCTTAGCACAGTCTGACAGATACGGGCATGCCTCATTAACATGGCCTCCACAAATTCAGAATTTTATTGTTATTCATAGACAAGACTGACCCAAGATTTGGGATAATTTAGCCTTCCTGGTAAGTCGTCTCCTACTTTTCTACTTTCTACAGACAGTTCTCAACTACTGACTGGCCTTATTCTGAAATAGAAAAACCCTGTGTCGAATGTCTCTGAACCAAACACCAACTTCTGTCTCCCCACTTAGCCCCCCAGTCCCTTGGGGCTTTCACCGGAAGGGCACGGTTCTCACGCTTGGCCTGGTGGGTAATGCAGGGTAATAGCTGTGAGAGGAAACAGCTATAAATGGAACCCACACCCAACTCCCCCTTCCTGGAGAACGGGTTTCAGATCTGACAACCCTCTCCTGACCCAGGCATTTGTCCTTCACTGTGCTGCCAGGACACTTTATCACGCCTGGTTTACAGAGGAGGAAACCGAGCCCCAAAGAGATTGAGGGACTAATCTGGAAAGTGGAAACTGGAAGTGTGGGGTTTGGAGTTAGACCCTGTTTTGAGTTCTACTTCTTCCCCCAGTTATCAGCTGGCTTCGTGGTCTTGGTCTGGTTACCTGTTCTCTCGCTGTGAGCCTCAGTTGCTGCACTTGTAAAGCAGTGTCAGATGGCACCTTGTATGTAACAGCAGGACCTCACAGTGTTCTTATGGTTAGGTGCTCAGCCCTGGCACATAGGAAGGAGTAAACAGGGCAGCTAGTTTTAATTATGGCTCAAGATCACACTGCTAGGGTTAGGGTTAGGGTTAGGGTTGGGGTTATGGTTAGAGCTTAGGTTTAGGGTAGGGCTAGGAATAGAGAGGAACTAGGTTGTCAGTTCAGAAATCCAAAGCCTGTACATTTTCACTACCTCCCACTGCCTTATACCTGCTCCCACCAAGAGTCTAAGACTTTTTAGTGAAATAAAGCAGCATTTTGAGTACTGGCTAGGTCCCTTGAAAGGTGTATCAGAGCCAGTGTCAGTGAAACTGTTCCCCACCTGAGGTTTCCATGTGTGCTACTGAGCGTCAGTGCACAGAGGAGCTGAGCAGGATGCTACTGGAAGAAGTTTATCTGTAAGGAGCAATATTTGACATTCATCAAAAACAAGGGATGAAGCTGCTGGACACCTGTCCCCAGTTGCAGGCACTCAGACAAGAGAAGGGGTCATGAGATCCTTCTGCTTCCTTTGCTGCAGAGCTGTCAACAGGGCCTTCCTATGTCAGGAAGGGATCTAGGGAGAGGCAGGATAGTGAGCTCCCTCTGATGGCAATTTTACCTTGTAGAAACCTGACACCATTGATGATTGTTAGTGTGGGAGGGAGCTTAGAAACCACCAGTCCCATTCCTTGTTTCTCATATTGTTGAAAACAAGGCACAGCAAGTAAGAATAATTGCTGGAGCTGATATAGCTAATTGGTGGCAGAGAGAAAAGAATAAAGGAGGGGTTCAGTTAACAAGGTAAGGACAGGGGACCTCCCCCCTACTCCGTCCCCTGTACCGAGGAAGGATGGCTCCCGCCAGATGCTGGACAGCTGACCTCATCTCCACTTGCTGATCTCTGGGTAGACGTTACCTCCTCAGAGGCCCCTCCCTCATTATTCCAGCTAAATTATTCTCGAATCTTTCTCTACCTCTTTATGTCTGTCTATCTTTTCATAGCAGTTTCCAGTAGCTGACAGTGGTGGATTATATTTTTAATTGTCTCTTTACTATCTGCCTGTTCTACTGGAGTATTAGCTCCATTAAGGTTTGGGCGCTTGCTTTGTTTGGATAACAGCTGAATTCCCAACACATTGAACAATACTGGATTCATAGTAATTAATAAACATTCAACAAATGTTTACAAAATAAATGAATGACATGAAATATTGACCTCAGAAGTTAACAAATATTGAGCAATGAATTTGGAGAGGCAGTGAGAAGGCAGGTTAGGGACCCCCATCTTTGTCCCCAAGTATAGTGGCTTTAGCTGGAACTGAGCCTTTCTGAGCTGGAGACAGAGCACAGGGATGTGTCTTACAGGATTCTCCTGTCCTGGCATCCCGCTCCCTCAGCTCTCTGGAATTGCATAAAGTTCCCTCTTTTCTTTCCTCAACTCCTTCCCCTTTGCCTTTTCTGCACCCTGCTCTGGGTTTAGAACTACACGCCTTCTGTCACCAGTGTCACCATCCTGTCCCCCTGCTTACCTGTGATAAACTGGAATGAGACCTGGCTCTCTAATTTATCTCAGGAGAGGCTTAGAGCATTTGGACAGAGAAAATTCATCAGAAGATTTGGCCACCTTGAATTGTAGGGAAGACCTGATCATCTGTTGATGTCAAACAGTATGGTAAATCCCAAGAATGTAAAGTAAACTAAATTGCATAAACTATACAAGGGCTGACAATTAAGTTCATGAACTTACCCTCGTAAAAGTGCCACACTGCTAAATATCACTATGGTCACTGATTTTCAAAGTACCCTCCTGGGGAAGGTATGCACTGACACCAGCATGGAGTCCACCCTTCAAAGAAATTTTGGGATTCTTTTTTTGGAATGGCCATCAGAGCTGTTATCATATGGCACATAAAAACACACAATAATAATAGCAAACATCGGCTTGGCGCCTGTAGCTCAGTGGTTAGGGCACCAGCCACATGCATTGGAGCTGGTGGGTTTGAACCTGGCCAGGGCCTGCTAAATAACAATGACAACAACAATAAAAATGCCAGGCATTGTGCCAGGTGCATGTAGTCCCAGCTACGTGGGAGGCTGACGTAAGAAAATAGCTTAAGCCCACGAGTTTGAGGTTGCTGTGAGCTGTGATACCATGGCATTCTACCGAGGGGTGACATAGTATGACTTTGTCTCAAAAAAAAAAACACAAAACAATAGCAAACATCACTGAGCAAGATACCACCACATGTCAACACAAAACTATGAGATATTAATATACCAAGGTTATGAAACCTTACTGAGTTGTTTGTACAGTACTGCCAGTGTAAGTACATGGTGGCAAGTTCTCATACTTGATGGTCATTCCAGAAAAAGAGTTCCAAAATTGTTTTGAGCAGTGGATGAAGCATTGGTGTCAGTACATAGCTTCCTAAGGGGAATCTCTTCAAAGGTGACCATAGTGATATTCAACATTTTGCACTTTTTCTAGGGCAAGTTCATGAACTTAATTGTCAGACCCTGGCCTTCCATGCTCTGAAATTCTATTCAATTTTACAAAAGAAGGCATTGTTTTCTATCTGTAATGACACAAGAACAATTCAGGACATATTGTTAAGTGGAAAAAATGTTACAATTTGGTATGTGAGTACATATTTTAAGAACTTGCTTTAAAAATGTCAAAATATTGATGCCCATATCATATGTCTATGACCAAGTTCATATCTGCATCTATATCTACAAATTCGATACACATCCAGAGATGTATAAGTAGACTATTTGGCACAAATGGCCACCTCCCCAAAAATGGGGTTGCTGAAGGTAGAGATTTTGCTGTATGTACTTTGGTATTTTTAAAAAATCTTTTCCTGTGGGCTTGGCACCTGTGGCTCAAGTGGCTAAGGTGCCAGCCACGTACACCTAAGGGGGCAGGTTCGAATCCAGCTTGGGCCCACCAAACAACAATGATGGCTGCAACCAAAAAAATAGCCGGGCGTTGTGGTGGGTGCCTGTGGCCCCCGCTACTTGGGTGGCAGAGGCAGGAGACTTGCTTGAGCCCAGGAGTTGGAGGTTGCTGTGAGCTGTGATGCCACAACACTCTACCCAGGGGGATAGCTTGAGGCTCTGTCTCAAAAAAAAATTTTTTTTTCCTGTTATGAGGAAAAAAAGAATTGTAATTTAAAAACCAGAGGCAGGCTTGGTGCTTGTAGCACAGTGATTACAGCACTGGCCACATGCACCAACGGTGGTGGGTTCAAACCTGGCCTGGGCCAGCTAAACAACAATGACAACTGTAACAAAAAATAGCCAGGCATTGTGGCAGGCACCTGTAGTCCCAGCTACTTGCCCACCCTCAAGTAAGCCATGGTCCTCGGCTTACAGGAGACGGACCCATATACATAACCAGAATTCAGTGTGTGAAGCACTGCACAGTTGACGTGCAAAAGATGTGAGGGGATTCAAAGGAGGGAAGGGCTCTGTTTTGCACCAGTCAGGGAGGACATCTTGGGGAAAAGATCCTTGAGCTCATTCTTGAAGAATAAGCAGGAGCTTGGCAGAAATAGGGTTTTCCATGAAAATGTGAGCTGAATCTGAGCAATACAGGAAAAACTAAGCCCCTCTGTGTGATTCAGACTACTTGGCATGGATGGAGGTGGGGTGTGTGCCGGGTTCAGAATGGGGAAGTCTCTCTCTGGACTCAGCGCATATGTTGTTTTTTCCCCCCTTTAATTTAATAAATGCTTTTTTATTATATACCGGATGTTAGATTTTTACTAAGTGTGAGAATTTAGTGATAAATAAGATACAGAGAATTTACCTTCTTGGAGACTCTGCTCTAGCAGAATTACAGAACTTTTTTTTTTGGTTTTTTGTTGTTGTTCTTTTTTCCAAAAAAGACAGGCAAACTGCAAACAAGATGCATTGGTAACTAATGTCTGAGGCGAGAGGATCACTGGAGCCCAAGAGATTGAGGTTGCTGTGAGCTAGGCTGATGCCACCACACTCTACCCAAGGCAAGAAACTGAGGCTTTGTTAAAAAGAAAAAAAAAAAAGGAAGAAAGAAAGAGAGGGAGGGAAAGGAAAGAAAAAAGAGAAGGAAAGAAAAGAAAAGAAAGAAAAAGAAATGGGAGGGTCGATTAGCCATTTAAATCTATAACTAAGACTCACGTGGATATGCTGTACTTTGTAGAATACTTGGGAGAAATGAAGATGTGTAGGGGGAACAAAGATTTCTTAAAATTTGTATCAAAATAGCTGAGGTGCTTATTCTTCTCCTGTTGTTTGGAGAGGTCCAGGGTTAATTGGTTTAGCTCCTCCGTCCAGCTATTCCCCTCCCCTCTGCCTTATCGGATTTCCATCACTAGGTGACTCTAGAGCTGTGTATCGATGTTGAAGCCGTGAACTGTGAACCTTATTAAAAGAAAAAAGAGAATTTTCTTAAAACTAAAAAACAAACAAAAAATTGATTAGTTATATAAAACAATAATGGAAGCAAAGGTAATTTCCAAAAGCAACATATGGCAATATGTTTTTTCTCTTTGTTTTTCCCTAGAACTAATTTTAAGCAAGAAATTATTCTCAGAGCCTCTAAAAATCTTCACCTAAAATTCTCTTGTGCCACCCTCTCCCTACGCTTGCATGGGTCTGCCTATTTTTACTCCTTTACTGAATTTTTTCTACCCCTCGAGACCTAGGTTTGCCTAAATTTTGGTGTAAACTAAAGCTGCCCGCACTTTGCTGTTCACCAGCTTAACACTTCTCTTTTTTTAAATGCATCATTTTCTCACTGAGAAAGAAATCCTGCTGTTTTCTTACCTATCATGTTGTTTGGACTTCTTTGTATATGGGAGAGTCAGTTATTTAATTAATGACCTTGAGTTATGTACCTTCTCGTATAAGATACAAAGGGATGGGTTTCAGGGACCTGTCTACTGTCATTATTAGAATAAAACTGGTAGCTCCTAGATTCGCATCTATCCCCTCTGCTATTTATGCCTTTGAAGCCTCCTGGTCAAGTTCTTAGCCAGCCCCTGTTTGAGCCTCTCTGCCGACATCTGCTGCCCTGCATAACTGTGGCTATTGGAACAGGCCTCTTGCAGTTCATTGCACTCTGGGTAAAGTCCACAGCCTAATACTAGTTTTACAAGGGAGGCATGCAGAATAAATGTGACTCTGACCCACAAAGTCTTCCTCGCCGTCTCTCCTACCACGCCCTTCTTCTTATCCTTCTAGCTCCTGATGGTCAAGCCCTTATCAGTTCTGGCTCTTCTCTGCCCAGTATCCTTAGTTTGTTGAAGCTTCTGTTACATGTTATCCCCAGATACGGTTCATGGTATGACCAGAGCACAGTAGAGCAGGAGTCTTGGTATTTGTGTGTGTGTAGATTTATGTGACCATGTTCACAGTCTAGATACAGAACTGTTCCATCACCACAAAGATCTCCTTTGTGTCACCCCTTTATAGTCACACCCAACCACGCCTCTTCCTTAATCCCTGGAAACTGTCGATTTGTCTCTCGTTGCCATAACTTTGTCATTTCGAGAATGTTGTATAAATGAAATCATATGGTGTGTAACCTTTTAAAAGGCAATTTTTTTGATATTATTCACCTGCCATAAAAATGCTCTTTTAAAATATGTATCACACGTTGCCTTTGGGTGATCATAACGTTTGTGTGCAATTTAGAATAGCACACAATTTAAAATCGCACACGAGCTTTACGGACATGCTGTATAACCTGTGGTTTTTAGTCTATTCACAGACTTATGCAACCATCACTCCTATTTGATTTCAGGATGTTTTTATGACTGTGAAGAGGGACCCTATTAGCAGTCACTGCCCCTTTTTCCCCATCCTTGTCCCCTGGGAACCATTAATTGACTTTCTACACATTTGCCTATTCTGAGCGTTTCATATAAATGGAATCATTCAAGATGTGTTCTTTTGTGAGTGTCTTTTTTCACCTGAAATAATGTTTCCAAGTTTATCCATCCATGTTTAGCATGTATTAGTATTTCGTGTGTTTATATGGCTGTGTAGTATTCCATTGAATGGACATACCATATTTTGCTTACCCATTTATCAATTCATGGACATTTAGGCTATATCCACATTTGTGATATCATGAATAGTAATCTCACATAAATTAGTGTACAGGGTTTTGTATGAGAATATGTTTTCAAATTTTTCCATAAGTACCTAGTAGTGGACCACATTTTCTCATCCACTCAAGAATTGATGGGCACTTGGACTGATTCCACATCTTTATGATTGTGAATTGCACTACAATAAACACTTTAGGAGCAGGTGTCTTTTTGATAAGATGACTTCTTTCCTAGCAGTGGAATTGTTGGGTCAAGTGGTTAGTCTACATTTATTTCTCTGGAGTCTCGATACTGTTTTCCATAGAGATTACACTTACTTACAGTCCAGCCAGTAGTGCATAATCATTTCTTTCTCTCTTCATTTATTGTTTTAGGACTTTTTAATAATGGTCATTTTGACAGGGGTAAGGTGATAGCTCATTGTGGTTTTAATTTGCACTTTCCTAATGATTAGTGATGATAAGCATTTCTTCATATGTTTATTGGCCATTTCTTGATCTTTTTTGGACAATCTTTTGTTCATGTTTTTTAAAATTTCAGATTAATATGAGGGTACAAATGTCTACATTAGATTGCTTTCATTTCTAAGGTAAAGTTCAAGTTGTAGCTGAGCCCTTCACCCCAAGGGGCATGCTGAACACCCTCACATTGTGCACATTAGCTGGTATCCTGCCAATCACCCTCCCCCCCCACAATCCCTTCCCCCTTGCTAGACTATACTTTTTCTTTCCTGTGGGTGTGTAATTGTTTGGGAGTCTTATTTCTTTTGTTTTGTTGCTTGTTGAATGTACCTACTGTGTAAACAAAATGCAATCTATGATCAAATTCACTTTTTTTTTTTTTTTTTTGAGACAGAGCCCTGAGCTGTCCCCCTGGGTAGAGTGCTGTGGCATCACAG